>NC_091284.1:547073579-547421912 GCF_032444005.1 Ranitomeya imitator | reverse complement strand
AACCTGATCGTTGCCCAGCGGAGAAACTGTTTGTTCCTGATAGGTGGACGAATAAAGTTATCTCTGAGGTTCATTGTTCGGTGTTGGCTGGTCATCCTGGAATCTTTGGTACCAGAGAGTTAGTGGCTAGATCCTTTTGGTGGCCATCTCTGTCGCGGGATGTGCGTACTTTTGTGCAGTCCTGTGGGATTTGTGCTCGGGCTATGCCCTGCTGTTCTCGTGCCAGTGGGTTGCTTTTGCCCTTGCTGGTCCCGAAGAGGCCTTGGACACATATCTCTATGGATTTTATTTCAGATCTTCCCGTCTCTCAAAAGATGTCAGTCATTTGGGTGGTCTGTGATCGCTTCTCTAAGATGGTCCATTTGGTACCCTTGTCTAAATTGCCTTCCTCCTCTGATTTGGTGCCATTGTTTTTCCAGCATGTGGTTCGTTTACATGGCATTCCAGAGAATATCGTTTCTGACAGAGGTTCCCAGTTTGTTTCGAGGTTTTGGCGAGCCTTTTGTGGTAGGATGGGCATTGACTTGTCTTTTTCCTCGGCTTTCCATCCTCAGACTAATGGCCAGACCGAACGAACCAATCAGACCTTGGAAACATATCTGAGATGCTTTGTTTCTGCTGATCAGGATGACTGGGTGTCCTTTTTGCCTTTGGCTGAGTTCGCCCTTAATAATCGGGCCAGCTCGGCTACCTTGGATTCACCGTTTTTCTGCAACTCTGGGTTCCATCCTCGTTTCTCTTCAGGGCAGGTTGAGTCTTCGGACTGTCCTGGTGTGGATACTGTGGTGGACAGGTTGCAGCAGATTTGGACTCATGTAGTGGACAATTTGACTTTGTCCCAGGAGAAGGCTCAACGTTTCGCTATTCGCAGACGCTGTGTGGGTCCCCGACTTCGGGTTGGGGACTTGGTTTGGTTATCTTCTCGTCATATTCCTATGAAGGTTTCCTCTCCTAAGTTTAAACCTCGTTTTATTGGTCCATATAGGATTTCTGAGGTTCTTAATCCTGTGTCTTTTCGTCTGACCCTTCCAGATTCTTTTTCCATACATAACGTATTCCATAGGTCATTGTTGCGGAGATACGTGGCACCTATGGTTCCATCTGTTGATCCTCCTGCCCCGGTTTTGGTGGAGGGGGAGTTGGAGTATATTGTGGAGAAGATTTTGGATTCTCGTGTTTCAAGGCGGAAACTCCAGTATCTGGTTAAGTGGAAGGGTTATGCTCAGGAAGATAATTCCTGGGTCTTTGCCTCTGATGTCCATGCTCCCGATCTTGTTCGTGCCTTTCATATGGCTCATCCTGGTCGTCCTGGGAGCTCTGGTGAGGGTTCGGTGACCCCTCCTCAAGGGGGGGTACTGTTGTGAATTCTGTGGCAGAGCTCCCTCCTGTGGTCACAAGTGGTACTTCGGCTGGTTCTCTCTGTGAGCTTCCATTGGTGGAGGAAAGTGGTACTGCGGCTTCTGAGTTTCCTTCCTCAGGTGATGTGGTGAAGTCGTTAGGTGCTGCTCTATTTAACTCCACCTAGTGCTTTGATCCTGGCCTCCAGCCAATGTTCTAGTATTGGACCTGTTTCCTCCTGAATCGTTCCTGTGGCCTGCTGCTCTGCATAGCTAAGTTACTCTTTGCTATTTGTTTGCTGTTTTTTTCTGTCCAGCTTGTCAATTTGTTTTTTACTGCTTGCTGGAAGCTCTGGGACGCAGATTGTGTACCTCCGTGCCGTTAGTTCGGTACGGAGGGTCTTTTTGCCCCCTTTGCGTGGTTTTTGTAGGGTTTTGTGTTGACCGCAAAGTTACCTTTCCTATCCTCGCTCTGTTCAGAAAGTTGGGCCTCACTTTGCTAAATCTATTTCAACTCTACGTTTGTCTTTTCATCTTAACTCACAGTCATTATATGTGGGGGCTGCCTTTTCCTTTGGTGTATTTCTCTGAGGCAAGGTAGGCTTATTTTCTATCTTCAGGCTAGCTAGTTTCTCAGGCCTTGCCGAGTTACATAGGGAGCGTTAGGCACAATCCACGGCTGCCTTTAGTGTGGTTGGAGAGGATTAGGGATTGCGGTCAACAGAGTTCCCACGTCTCAGAGCTCGTTCTTGTTTTTTGGGTTATTGCCAGGTCACTGTATGTGCGCTGACCTCTATGTCCATTGTGGTACTGAATTACCTTTCATAACATTCCTCCTCCTCACCCTCCTCCTCTTCATTGTTGCCCAATCGGTGCTAAGAAGATGAAATTAGGTTGATCTGGGTAGTATCTCCCTGTCTCATGTCTTCCTTCATCTCCACCTGGTCTGCATGTAAAGCTTCATGTTTAATTGTCAGCAGCGATTGTTTAAGTAGGCACAGAAGCAGGATCACTGTCCTGATTATAGCATCATCATCGTTCACCATCTTTATGGAATCCTTAAAGTCTTGGAGAGCTGCACAAATATCAGACATTCATGCCCACTCTTCACTTGTCAAGTGCGAAACCTGACCAGAATACTGACAGGCGGGTTGGAGCTGGAATTTCACAACTGGCCTCTGCTGCTCACAAAGCCATTCCATCATGTTCAGTGTGTAGTTCCAGCGCATGGTTACGTCATAAACCAGTTGGTGAGCTGGCACCTGCATACGCTGCTGTAGCACTGCCAGAGCTGTGGCAGCTGTAGCTGACTTGTAGAATAGGGCAAGGACATGGAGTACCTTGACCAGAAGGTTTTCAGAAACCACTAAAGTACCAATGTGAGCACGTGGTCAAAGCATGGAACATGTGTGAGCTTGCCAAGCTTCACAGCTGCCACCAGGTTATCACACATGACCATGCCTGGTTGTAGGTTCAGCTGTGAACGCGACAGATCTGATAAATCTGCCGCTGTGTGTGGTTGATCTCTTGGACAAATTTGCTTCAGCCAAGCCTGTTGCAGCTTTGCTGATGCAGTGCTGCACAAGTTCCAGCTTCAATGTGCTGTCAGGGAAATGTAGCGTCTCTGGCCACAAATGATTGTCTATGTGTTGCCATTAGGTGGACAATACCAGTAAGTGGGTTGGAAAGGGCACGGGTGATGTTCCTGGACATGTGTGGGTACAATGCAGGGACACCATACCATGAAAATTAGTGGCGACTGAATACCGAGAGATGGCTGCCATCATGGGTTGGCAGAAATTCTCCCTGTCTACAAGCCTAAACAGTAACCTTTCCACAGCAAGCAGCTTGGAAATGTGCCCATTTAGCATTTGGGCTATTGGGCGGGTGGACAAGGGTTTGGCAAGCATCTAGCACAGGGGAAGAGGCAGTGGTGTCACCCAGTAGCACCAATTGTGGACCCAGGCATTCGGCCAACCAAGTTAGGTGCTTAGATGACATGTGCCTGATCATGCTGTTGGTGGGTAGGCTCTTACTAGTCAAGCCCCTGCTGATATTGGCATGGCACAGGTTGCAAATGACCATTTTTTGTCTCAGAACTCTAAAAAAAAGTTCCAGACTTGGGATTACCTTCTCCTTCTGATTGCCCCTCTACCTGCCTGTTTGATGCTGCCAATCCCTCCAGCTCAGTTTTGTTGCCTCGCTCTGCATGCCATTTTCCCAAATTAGGTTAGTAGCTTCATCCTCCACCACCTCGTTTTCCAACACTGCACTCTGGTCCTCCTGACTTGAAGACTCAACAACCTGACTTATCAGCAACTGTGTTTCATCACCATCTACCTGCTAGACAAAATTTGCCATTCCCCACCATCATATTTTTGCGACCGTGGTTGATCTAAGTTTTGTGCATCACTAAACAACATATCCTCCTGTCCCTCTTGGAACATGTAGGGTGAGAGGACACAATCAAGAAAAGGTGATCTAAAGAGCTCCTCGGAGAGTCCTCGTGTGGGATGACTGGTCTACTGGGACTCAACATGGTGGGAGAAATGAGGATCAGGATTAAGTGATCCAGACTCTTGGGAGGTGAGACTGGACAGTGTGGAAGACTTATCAGTGCTGGCAAGCATGCTGAAAGCATTATCTGCTATCCACCTGACCACCTGTATGCACTAGTGTGGCTTTAGCAGTGGTGTCTTGTGCCTTCCTGCAAAGTGCAAATTGTCTCTTTAGAAAAGAAAATGAATAGAACTCTAGTATAACCTATAGGAAGTAGCAATTCTAAACGTTAATATTGACTCTTCACCAAGCCTCGTCACACGACTTAGGATAAAAGCCAAAACCAGAATCTAAATTAGCAAAGACTGTGTTTTGGGGTACAGCCCCTCATCAGTGCAAAGTGAGAAATCTGATTTGGCGGGATGAGAGGTATCTGACCGGGATCCTAGGAGTAAAGCCTGACATGCCAAGGTGAGGAGACTTTTAAGCAGCAATGCACCCCTAGGAAATATGCAGATTGTCTCTCCAGAGAAGAAAATTACTGCCATCTAAGCCAAATCTCACATTTTGCACTGACGAGGGACAATACCCCGAAACACAGTGTCTGGATATTGAGATTCTAGTTTTGGCTTTTATACTACATCATGTGACAATGCTCGTTGGAGAGTCAATATTTACATTTAGGATTGGAACTTCCTATAGGTGGCATTAGAGCTCTAGTCCTCATCCTCTCTGAAGAGATGATTTGCATATTTCCTAGAGGAGCATTGCAGCTTAAGAGTTTCCTCACCTTGGCATGTCAGACTTGACATGTCACTCTCCGCAAGGAGAAACGTTACATCGTAACTACTAGAGGACTCTGATTAATGAAACTGTGCACACACAAGCCTGGATTGCTACTCTCTTTCTCCAATCACAACTGTCCCTGAGCATTTTGGCTAAGATCAATTGTAGTATATTTTGAAAAGGTGGCCTGCTCCTACCACCCTAGTACATTGATACACAATACACACTGAGTTGGTGCACTTGCTAGTACGCCAGGTGACTCATACAGTCATCTGGTGGAAACCATGGTTCCCCGGATCGAAGTCAATGGGTTGGATAAGTGTATGGGCTTATGGTGCAATGTGCCCCAGGAGTGGTTGCCCTGGTGGGAGTCTGACCTTACTTGGAGTGAGATCTCAGGTAAGTCTTGGACTCCATAGCACGCCGCACCTAGCCTTTCATACTTTCTTGAGCAAACCCCGACTATTCATGGCCTTCAGGGCAGGAAGGGGAATTTTTATAACCTGGTTAAAGGTCCAATCAACTTTGGGCTGAGAAACCAACATGAAAAAGAGCTCCCAGCTCCACTAGGGTGAGAGTCTGGTTGGATGCTGGGAGCACGAAAACGGCTATCCCCTGACCTCGGCTAGGGAGAGCATAGAAGATCCCTGACCCTTACTGTGGCCTTCTGGCTCGGAGGGATGGGGATGGTTTATTGGACCCCTTCTCATCTGGGCAATGGTCCACATGAATCCTCTCGTTGTGCACTGTTTTGATGTTACTTTGGTCAGATTTTTCAGAGACTTGGATGTTGCTTCAATCAAAAAAACTGTCCCTGAGCTGTGCAAAGGTGTCAGTGAGCCAAGCGTGGCTACCCCTGTCCTCTGATGAGGCACTTACCAAGATGGCTACGGCATTACAGTGACTGGCAGGCAATCGCCACATGTTTATTGGCAGTGTAACAGGTGCAAAACATGCAGGGTGGGGATTTGAGCATTGAATCCAAGCATCAGCCAATTCTCGATGAGTGCCAAGCATATGCGAGCACCGTTAGTCTACTTGTAACCCCTCCATGACGAAAGTGATTTTCTGTTTTGTTTAGTTTTTCTTTTTTTCCCCTCCTTCCAAGACCCATAACTCTTACTTTTGCATTAATATAGCTGTATGATGGCTTGTTTTATGCTGGACAAGTTGTACTTTTAAATTACACCATTCATTTTATGGATAGTGGGGAAAAAAATCCAAGAGTATTGAAAAAAAGTGAAATTCCACAATAGATTTTTGGGGTTTTTATTTACCATATTCACTATATGGTAAAATCGACCTGGCAATATACCAAACATGTAACTTTTTTTTATTTAATTGGTGAAAAACAATTCGGAAATTTGTAAAAAACAAAATTTTGCTTTTGTTGCTTTTTCTGAGGATATTTTTTAGGATATGGACCTGTATGAGGGCTTTTTTTTGCTCCCTTAACTGACGTTTTTACTGTACCATATGTATCTCCGTTTTTGATAGATACAATGTTTTGATCGCCATCTCCTCATTGCATTTTATTGAAATTTTGTGAGGGCCAAAAAAAATAAGTAATTTTGGTGTTGTGATTTATTTTCACGTTATGCTGTTTACCGATCGTTTCAGCATGTTTTATACTTTGATAGATCAGACTTTTACAAATGCAGAGCTACCAAATATGTGTATTTTCTAATGAGGCAAAATAGGGTGATTTTAACTTTTTTCAGATTTTTTACATTTTTTTAAACATTTTACTGTATTTTATAGTTCCCTTAGGGATCTTGAAGCTGCAATCAACTGATCGCTTGTGCTATACACTTCAAGTGCATCAGCATTGCTATGTATCGCAAAAATCACAATATCCTTTGAACAGTAGCTACGGGTTTTCACAGGAGGATTGTATTGACAGACACGATCGACATGTATAGATGTGTATTGATGTGTATCTAGGTTTTTTGGCACCATGAGAATTAGTCAGTATCACAAATAACATTTACTTCCAGGTATCTTATAGATGACTGTCTCTGGAGTCATTCTCCTTCTTTTCTTCATCTTGTCCAGACCTGATGACGAGTTTTCTCATCCACAGCCAATCTCTGCAGACTTCCATCTTCTCCAGTCTTCTGTAACAAATCTCCACATGATGCCCTTAAAGATAACAGTGTCATTATAATTCTCCTGAATAAAAATATCTGCCCTATGCTGAGTTCCTAAATAAATAATTGCCCCTCATTATATTATCTGTACAAAATATGACCCCCACACTGTCCCTCTTATGGTATATGCTCTTCATATTGACCTCTCCTTTCCATACTGGGACCCCTCTTCACACTGTGTCCTCCCTATAGGGTCCAGTCTCTTTACTGTACCCTCTTATCACACTCCCCATCCTTGGTATACTTTCCCCTCCTTGCTGTATCATTACATTGTTCCCCATGTTATGCCCCCACTACTCACTCTCTATTCTGTACCCACTCACTTTTTTCTCCTCCCATACTGTCTCCTCACATTGTTCTCCTCTCTCCTCATACTGTCTCCTCTCACATTCTTCCCTGTTCACAATACTGTCTCCTCATATATTTACCCCCTCACTATACAGGTCCTTCTCAAAAAATTAGCATATAGTGTTAAATTTCATTATTTACCATAATGTAATGATTACAATTAAACTTTCATATATTATAGATTCATTATCCACCAACTGAAATTTGTCAGGTCTTTTATTGTTTTAATACTGATGATTTTGGCATACAACTCCTGATAACCCAAAAAACCTGTCTCAATAAATTAGCATATCAAGAAAAGGTTCTCTAAACGACCTATTACCCTAATCTTCTGAATCAACTAATTAACTCTAAACACATGCAAAAGATACCTGAGGCTTTTATAAACTCCCTGCCTGGTTCATTACTCAAAACCCCCATCATGGGTAAGACTAGCGACCTGACAGATGTCAAGAAGGCCATCATTGACACCTTCAAGCAAGAGGGTAAGACCCAGAAAGAAATTTCTCAACAAATAGGCTGTTCCCAGAGTGCTGTATCAAGGCACCTCAATGGTAAGTCTGTTGGAAGGAAACAATGTGGCAGAAAACGCTGTACAGCGAGAAGAGGAGACCGGACCCTGAGGAAGATTGTGGAGAAGGACCGATTCCAGACCTTGGGGAACCTGAGGAAGCAGTGGACTGAGTCTGGTGTGGAAACATCCAGAGGCACCGTGCACAGGCGTGTGCAGGAAATGGGCTACAGGTGCCGCATTCCCCAGGTAAAGCCACTTTTGAACCATAAACAGCGGCAGAGGCGCCTGACCTGGGCTACAGAGAAGCAGCACTGGACTGTTGCTAAGTGGTCCCAAGTACTTTTTTCTGATGAAAGCAAATTTTGCATGTCATTCGGAAATCAAGGTGCCAGAGTCTGGAGGAAGACTGGGGAGAAGGAAATGCCAAAATGCCTGAAGTCCAGTGTCAAGTACCCACAGTCAGTGATGGTGTGGGGTGCCATGTCAGCTGCTGGTGTTGGTCCACTGTGTTTCATCAAGGGCAGGGTCAATGCAGCTAGCTATCAGGAGATTTTGGAGCACTTCATGCTTCCATCGGCTGAAATGCTTTATGGAGATGAAGATTTCATTTTTCAACACGACCTGGCACCTGCTCACAGTGCCAAAACCACTGGTAAATGGTTTACTGACCATGGTATTACTGTGCTCAATTGGCCTGCCAACTCTCCTGACCTGAACCCCATAGAGAATCTGTGGGATATTGTGAAGAGAAAGTTGAGAGACGCAAGACCCAACACTCTGGATGAGCTTAAGGCCGCTATTGAAGCATCCTGGGCCTCCATAACATCTCAGCAGTGTCACAGGCTGATTGCCTCCATGCCACACCGCATTGAAGCAGTCATTTCTGCCAAAGGATTCCTGACCAAGTATTGAGTGCATAACTGAACATTATTATTTGTTGGTTTTTTGTTTGTTATTAAAAAACACTTTTATTTGATTGGATGGGTGAAATATGCTAATTTATTGAGACAGGTTTTTTGGGTTATCAGGAGTTGTATGCCAAAATCATCAGTATTGAAACAATAAAAGACCTGACAAATTTCAGTTGGTGGATAATGAATCTATAATATATGAAAGTTTAATTGTAATCATTACATTATGGTAAATAATGAAATTTAACACTATATGCTAATTTTTTGAGAAGGACCTGTATACTGCCTGCTCACACATACCCCCGACTCCACATATGGCACACAACCAATCACTTTCACTCTCCATACTGGGTCCACATATATTTTTCCTATTGCTACTCATATTGTGTCCATATACATTCCCCTGTTCACTCATCCATACTGTCTGCAGCATGATCACATGACCTGATCATGCTGCTGGCGTCGCTCTGACCTCGCGGTCAAAGTTTCAATTGTACTCATGTCTTTAAGATGCGAGTAGAGTTGATCACTGGGAGCCAGCGTGCTGCAGCTTCTCTGTGATGGCTGTCAAGAACGTCCGACTCTAAGACCAGGGGTGGCAGAGTGCAGCTGCCGGGGGTAGGCACTGTGGACCACCGCATTAGGCAGCCTAACTGCATCCCCCTGCCAGCTGCGCCCAGGGCACATGCACCAGGTGCCACCCCTAGATATGCCTCTGGGCACAATGATCATCAGCAGACTCCTGGTTGTCATGACAATCCATTGGTGCTCTACAGTCACGTCATGGCCGCGCCGATGGGCACATGGATTTCTGCGCTTCCCTGCTGGCATGTGGTAAATGTCTCTGTCAGAGATTGACAGTGGGATTTAATAAGTTAAAAACCACAGTCATAATCTTCTGGTAAAGATATGGCGTGGCATGTTAGCCTGCATCAAAGGCAGGGATATGACATTGATGTACATGTACCTCATATGTCGTGAAGGGGTTAAAAGATTTCTACTGAATATATAAGCTATATTGTGTATTATATCTTCAATAACCAACAAATGTATTACGCTTTTCAAGCATGTGCAGTGTTTTCTACAGCTTCTCAACATTTCCTTCTGAGTTAAATTACTACATTTGCCGGAAAATTGAGATTTGATGTTTAAATTTAGCCAGACAAAAGCAAATGTGTGTAATATCTCCAAAATTCAGCATATCCTGGGTTTGGTTTTTGTTATGTAATGACCTTGTGAAATGTATGTTTAATTTGAAATGTGTTTATTTGAGCGGTATAAGACCCCCTTCCTTAATTAGATTATTTCGGTTTTTAGCATATGAATTGGTTCAGACAATGTCTCTCCTATTTTCCACTGTTGAATCTTATGGTTACTAAGTGCTTTCTTGGCTTTCACTGCTATTACCAGTAATATATTACAACAATTTCATAATAGCACTTTCCATCACTAGTTTTACCTAAAGGAACCTACTTTCTAGCAACCAGCAATGTAAAAACATTGTCCTAAAGAAATTTCTTAAGGAAGGCTTAAGATTGAATCTCCAGAAAATTATTTTCGAGCATGATAGAAATAATATTGACTCAAATATGTACATAAAGATGAAAAAATTATAATTCATATATATATATATATATATATATATATATATATATACTGTATATATATATATATAGTTAGGGCTAGCGGAACGCACCGAGTAAATATAGAGGTTTTATTATAATAGTTGCGTTCGCTGCCCGGGGTCCACCATGCAGGAGAACCTGCTGCTAGTAAACGGCGGACCTATGTGGCGGTATGAGCTAATTCTGTTACTTGACAGAGTAGCTGTGAACTCAAGGCACTGCGCCCTGTTTGACTTCACAGTAGCACAGGCTAACTACCCAACTGAGAGCGGTCAGTGGTCATGCATGCACACAAAAACTCCTCGCCGGAGGTGCCAGCATTCTAGGGGTTTATTTCAGCCAGGTCCCTGAACACAAACTCACATGACCACACTGGCGCAAAGTACATAACATAGAACGATACTAGCGCATGGCCGTGTGGCCATGCGAGCCTTAAATAGTTGCAGCACGTACAGGACCTTCCTAGAAGGACCAATGAGAGGCTGCCACAGAGCGTGAGCACCTACAGGACCTTCCTGAAGGACCAATGGCTTTAGCTGCAGTATCTGATCATGTAACCCTCGATCTCCACTGAGAGATCTTACTCTGGGCATGCTCAGAACGAGAAAAGCAGGACTTAGTCCCAGAAGCGTCTGCTTGCCGCTGCCCAGCACTGACTTCAATGGCAGAAGCAGGAAAAGCAGCAGTAACTCTTTGTACAGAGTCAGACTTAGCGAGACGCTGGGACTGATATCTCCACTGAGCAGGCTCCACTGCGGCAGGAGAAGAATGGGAGACCGCAGCGGAGATGGCCCGAGATTCCCCCTGTGCAGAGGCGGGAACTCGACCCCTAACATATATATTTACAATTATAGTAATACAATATTTTTTAAAAGAGTAGCATCAGCCACTAATATTCTGCAATTCATTACTATTGACATTGCTGCACTTAAAACGGTATTTCCATCTCAGATGTTTGTGGCACATCTGCAGGATATACAAACTGGCTCATAGGTTGTTTTGTCCCACTTCTAAGACCTGCACATCTCCAAAATGTGTGCTCGCTATTTTTTCCAACTCCCTTGAAAACGATAGGATAGAGCTGTGCGCACCCAACCACCTTTCAGTCTAAGGCAGCATAATTGAGGGCAACATTCTCAAGATGTGTGCGTGAATTCATGAAGTGGAAATTCCGTCTATGAAACATTTATGGTAAATCCTTTGATCAGAGTTTCATCAGAGTGTGATTAGACTAGTCGCCCTATTCTTTCTGATTAGAGAATATACGCTCGTCGGCACCTGCCTTTATTTTGCAAAATAACAACAAAAACTGAATCTGAAGCCACATCATTGTGAATATGGATCTATAATTAAAAACAATTAAGAGTCCCAAAACAAAATGAAAACCTATACATACTCTGGTTGCAAACAAATAATAGTAAACATAGAAGTAGAATAAATCTAAGAACTTTATTACGGTAATCAAATATACAAAATAGAACCACAATCTGTAAGAAAAGTCTGAATATACCCTATTAAAAATCTGTTGGACAGTTTGGTCATCATTCTACTGAAAACAGGCTTAATATAATTTATGCAATAAAGTTACAAGGAATAATAAATATTGTGGAAGGTAACAAGTGCCAGTCAAAGCAACAGCACCAATCAGTCCACTTCATAAAGGGTTATACATACAAGGGCATCCAAATTTGTAAATAAATGTAGACAGACCCAATAAACCAAATGACCATCAAAAATAAAGGCCTATACCACCCAGTAGCCAAGTCGGCCGACACCACCACAAAATGATCCAACTCACCCTTTTCAAAATCAATCCAGTCAATGGGGAAGCCTGGAAAACACTCCACTGCATGGTGGTTTAGGTAGATATGTCCAAGAAAGGTAAATGATCCTGCTACAAGTATATATAAAAACATCAAGCTTTAATCCATTAGAAAAATTAAAAAATATACATACTTGATGGAAAGTTGAAGTAAATACCTTCCATAAAAAAGCTACGCGTTTGGCAGGCTTTGGTGAAGCACTACATGGCTTGTCTAGCTTTATCTTTAATGCTCTCCCGGGCAGTACAGGCACAGAAATAAGCAAAAATGTACAAAAGCTACAAAAGTTCATGGGACTGTTTTGGAGTGTGGTGGAGATTGCTGGCTTTGTCTCTTACATATACTGTACCTACAGTCATGGCCAAAAGTATTGACACCCCTGCAATTCTGTCAGATAATACTCATTTTCTTCCTGAAAATGATTGCAAACACAAATTATTTGGTATTATTATCTTCATTTAATTTGTCTTAAATGAAAAAACACAAAAGAGAATGAAGCAAAAAGCAAAACATTGATCATTTCACACAAAACTCCAAAAATGGGCCAGACAAAAGTATTGGCACCCTCAGCCTAATACTTGGTTGCACAACCTTTAGCCAAAATAACTGCAACCAACCACTTCCGGTAACCATCAAAGAGTTTCTTACAATGCTCTGCTGGAATTTTAGACCATACTTCTTTGGCAAACTGCTCCAGGTCCCTGATATTTGAAGGGTGCCTTCTCCAAACTGCCATTTTTTGATCTCTCCACAGGTGTTCTATGGGATTCAGGTCTGGACTCATTGCTGGCCACCTTAGAAGTCTCCAGTGCTTTCTCGCAAACCATTTTCTAGTGCTTTTTGAAGTGTGTTTTGGGTCATTGTCCTGCTGGAAGACCCATGACCTCTAAGGGAGACCCAGCTTTCTCACTATTAGGACCGGCGGAACGCACCAAGTAAAAGGTGAAATATTATTGGTGCGTTCGCTGTCCGGGGTCCACCGTGCAGGTGAAAACCTGCTGCTAGTAAATGGCAGCGCTATATGGCGGAGGAAGTGAACCCTGGTCCGCAATACCGCAATACCGCACTAATGAGTGCAAGCAAGGAGTCAGCGAACTCAATGCCAAGATTCAGGGTTCAAGTCTGTACAGACTACTTGCGCACAACACCGCAACTGGGTGTGTTAGGTATAGTTAGAGCACCGAAGTGCGAACTGTGCCGTGCTGGCAGACACCATGAAGCACCCGGACGTGGGTTAGACAGCGCACTACTGGCGCGTGGCGCTGCACTGGCGGTCACAGCAATAGACGCTGATTCGTGTGTAACACGTTGAGTGGTTAGTCGGGCGCTAGGTAGCAGCCATACTCCTTACGCAAACAGTCATACAATAGGGAAGGGTATTTAAAGAATGACCTGCACTCACAACAAACACACGTATACGATTGTACACTAGCGCATGGCCGTGCGGTCATGCAAAGCTTATATAGCTGCAGCACGTTCAGGACCTTCCAAAAAAGGACCAATGGGAAGCCTCCACAGAAGTTAGCACCTTCAGGACCTTCCAGGAGGACCAATGGGAACCGCTGCAGCATCTAAGCATGTGGCCCTCGATCTCCAACAGGAAATCTCACCCTGGGCATGCTCAGAAGGGAAAAAGCAGGACTTAGTCCCAAAATCGTCCGCTCGCTGCTGCCCAGCACTGGCTTTAATGGCAAAAGCTGGAAAAGCAACAGCAAGCCTAAGCACAGAGTGAGACTGAGCCAGACGCAAGGACCGACGTCTCCACTCCTCTCATAGTAACTATGTTACTATGTCTCCACTGAGCAGGTGCCACTGCGGCAGGAGAAGAATGGGAGACTGCAGCAGAAACGACCCGAGATTCCCCCGTGCAGAAGCGGGAACTCGACCCTTAACACTCACACTGGGCCTTACATATAACATAGTAACATAGTAACATAGTTAGTAAGGCCGAAAAAAGACATTTGTCCATCCAGTTCAGCCTATATTCCATCATAATATGCTGCAAAATTTGTTGGTAGTCTTCAGACTTCATAATGCCATGCACACGGTCAAGTAGTTCAGTGCCAGAGGCAGCAAAGCAACCCCAAAACACCAGGGAACCTCCACCATGTTTGACTGTAAGGACAGTGTTCTTTTCTTTGAATGCCTCTTTTTTTCTCCTGTAAACTCTATGTTGATGCCTTTGCCCCAAAAGCTCTACTTTTGTCTCATCTGACCAGAGAACATTCTTCCAAAACGTTTTAGGCTTTTTCAGGTAAGTTTTGGCAAACTCCAGCCTGGCTTTTTTATGTCTCGGTAAGAAGTGGGGTCTTCCTGGGTCTCCTACCACGCAGTCCCTTTTCATTCAGACGCCGACGGATATTACGGGTTGACACTTTGTAACCTCATACTGCAGGGCAGCTTGAACTTGTTTGGATGTTAGTCGAGGTTCTTTATCCAACATCCGCACAATCTTGCGTTGAAATCTCTTGTCAATTTTTCTTTTCCGTCCACATCTAGGGAGGTTAGCCACAGTGCCATGGGCTTTAAACTTCTTGATGACACTGCGCACGGTAGACACAGGAACATTCAGGTCTTTGGAGATGGACTTGTAGCCTTGAGATTGCTCAAGTTTCATCACAATTTGGTTTCTCAAGTCCTCAGACAGTTCTTTGGTCTTCTTTCTTTTCTCCATGCTCAATGTGGTACAAACAAGGACACAGGACAGAGGTTGAGTCAACTTTAATCCATGTCAACTGGCTGCAAGTGTGATTTAGTTATTGCCAACACCTGTTAGGTGCCACAGGTAAGTTACAGGTGCTGTTAATTACACAAATTAGAGAAGCATCACATGATTTTTCGAACAGTGCCAATACTTTTGTCCACCCCCTTTTTTATGTTTGGTGTGAAATTATATCCAATTTGGCTTTAGGACAATTCTTTTTGTGTTTTTTTCATTTAAGATAAATTAAATGAAGATAATAATACCAAATAATTTGTGTTTGCAATCATTTTCAGGAAGAAAATGAGTAGAATTACAGGGGTGTCAATACTTTTGGCCATGACTGTAATATGAAAGCTTTCTCCCTTAAAATGTTAATAATTGTAATTAAAGAACAAGGACTTCACTTGGATTAGTCTGTTTCTGCTGCCACATGTTCTACATATAATTTCCCCATATAGGTATTAACATGTTCAATTACCTGGTTTTTCCCTTGTCTGTGTCTGTAGTAAGCACAGTCATAAGGCGATAAAACGTTAGATGTCTTACAGGTGAGCAGTCTTGAAGAAAGTTCTATGAACTGTTATAAAGATTAAATGTAAAATGGATAGAAGACAGAAAAAATATATATTTTATACAATTATATGTATTGCTATGTAAAACATTGGTGGAATTCCCCTTTAAATCACTTTTACCTGTAAAATAAAACAGCTTTCTAAGTAATGTCAATTCTAAATACCATAATTAAATCTTTTTTTTTTCTGAGACAGCTTATAAGCAATAAAAGCCTTCACAGGCCTAATAATGTGAGATTTAAATAGAAGACACACCAGACATGGGGCTAGAGGGTAAAATAAGAAAAGAGGAGCTGAGATGACTCCAGAGACACAGAATATGAATAGCATCATTGCCTTAGTAAGGAATACAAATAATTCAGTGATTGTCAAGTGATGTTATCTTACACTTAATAAGTTGGTGTCTGTCTTTATGTAACTGCATACCAATTCACATCATGCATTAAATAATAGCAGAAATGACAAGCAGAATTGCATTATTTTTACGCTCATTGCAAATTGTACCTATTTACATGGCAGTAATTGATGTAATGAATAGCAAATAAACAAAGTACAAATCAAAGAGCAAAGTATTATGTATGTCCATATCTTAGAAATATTTTACAATAAAAATGAGCTGTTTAGTCTCTGTGGGGTTTTCTTTTCAATGACTTGATGTTTAAATGTTTTCAAATATATATTTTTAGTCTTGTCATAAAATGCTTAAACCTTTTAAAAATAAAGTAGACTTTATGATAAAAAAACTTTACTGCACACAATTGTAATATAACATTACTATTAACCATATATAGTAATTGGTCATTGACATTGACTGAGGCGGTAGTGCATTGTATAGGAATTTTGGGTACACAATAAATGAATCCTTGTGTCATGCACCTCCCCTTATGTAAATGGAATCCTATCATCTTGGTGTTCATATAACTTTCGCTAACACTAAAATAGCTATAGTCATAAGTAAAACTGCAATTATTGCAATGTAAATTCTGCAGAATGAAGAAGATTCACTTAAGGAGTATTCTGGGCAGTGATTAATGTATTAACCTTTACTACTAGGAGCTCATAAGGGTATTTACGTACATAAGGGGTCTAGTCTGGGCCTGTATCTTATTTATGGGCTTTTAGTCTGTGGTCTGTATTTACATGGGGAGTCTGGAAGTCTTTATTTAGTTATTACATGTGGTTGTCTCTATTTATTATGTAGAAAAGAAAAGAGAAAGCTTGCACCCCTATAGTATTAAATTAATGGATATGTGCACACACAGATATATATACTAACAATGCATCATCATTCTGCAACTAATGAATACATGAATTCCATGCTACACAGATAAAAAACATACTTAGAATTAAAATAATTTTGATGAAAAAGTGTATAAGCCAACCACCAGTGACAAGGTGACTTAATTGAATGGACACTAACTCTAGTGACTCGACGTCACTATAACCATGACTCAAATAAACATGTATAGAGTGGTGATCTTGTCTTATGTTTTTTGCATTGTGAATTGGACATGGAAATTGTGTGTGGCCACTAGAGCTGAGTGGTGCTTGAGTCGAACTGTTTGCCAATTTCAAATTCAAGCTATTTTGGGAGGTGTTCGAGTCGTTTGACGAACTCGAACAATTTGCTTAAAATTCGGCTGTTCGAGTTTCTGTTCGATAACTGTTCACCAAAAGCCTAACTTGATTTGCACATTAAAACTTGTTATCATTGTTAATAGACTATTTCAGTGTCTAGTGGGTGGGGGGGCGGGGGATAGATCTGTGCTGAAATAATATCGATCTCCATTTTTTTTTCCCGCATTTACAGTGGGGCGGTGAAGTCTCTAAGCCTATCAGCAGTGCACACACACACACACACAGCAATGTGCATGTGATGCACACAAGCAAGGGCATGTTTCATTGGCTGTGTATGTCACATGTCCTTGCCCTATAAGAACAAGCCATTTTCCCCGTCACCACCATTTCCTCACTGCTGCAGCTTAGTGTTAGTTGGCACCGCTGCTGCTGTGGGCGCTATACAGACTAAGAGTCTTTTTGGGAGCAAATTTTCTGAGAGATAGGTTTAAGGAGTCAGGAATCGGAACTAGTTGTAATATCAGCCCTTTTCAGGGTAGGTTACAGCAGTTCATAGCACTTTTTGCCAGGCAGGTCTGTGCCAGTGCTGTGCAAGTGTTTGTCACAGCATTTGGTGTAATCTAGCTCAGTCAATCCTTTTGGGCTAGTAGCACTGTCTGGTAGTTATCTGAGTAGCCTGCCTGTGAAGCTACACAGCCTGTGTATCTAAATTTTTACTGCATCTAACTCAATAAATCGTTTTGGGGTTAGTAGCAGTGTCTGCACGTCAGCAGAGCAGCTCGCCTGTGAAGCTAGCTACACCGCCTGTGTATCTAAATTTTTACTGCATCTAACCCAGCAAATCGTTTTGGGCCCAGGAGCAGTGTCTGCACGTCAGCGGAGTAGCCCTCCTGTGAAGCTAGCTATACCGCCTGTGTATCTAAATTTTTACTGCATCTAACCCAGTAAATCGGTTTGGGCCTAGGAGCAGTGTCTGCACGTCAGCGGAGTAGCCCGCCTGAGAAGCTAGCTACACCGCCTGTGTATCTAAATTTTTACTGCATCTAACCCAGTAAATCATTTTGGGCCTAGGAGCAGTGTCTGCATGTCAGCGGAGTAGCCCGCCTGTGAAGCTAGCTACACCGCCTGTGTATCTAAATTTTTACTGCATCTAATCCAGTAAATAGTTTTGGGCTTAGTAGCAGTGTCTGCACGTCAGTGGAGTAGCCGCCTGTGAAGCTAACTACACCGCCTGTGTATCTAAATTTTTACTGCATCTAACCCAGTAAATCATTTTGGGCCTAGGAACAGTGTCTGCACATCAGCAGAGTAGCCCGCCTGTGAAGCTAGCTACACCGCCTGTGTAGCTAAATTTTTACTGCATCTAACCAAGCAAATTGTTTTGGGCCCAGGAGCAGTGTCTGCACGTCAGCGGAGTAGCCCGCCTGTGAAGCTAGCTACACCGCCTGTGTATCTAAATTTTTACTGCATCTAACCCAGTAAATCATTTCGAGCCTAGGAGCAGTGTCTGCACATCAGCGGAGTAGCCCGCCTGTGAAGCTACACTGCCTGTGTATCTAAATTTTTACTGCATCTAACCCAGTAAATTGTTTTGGGCCTAGGAGCAGTGTCTGCACATCAGCGGAGTAGCCCGCCTGTGAAGCTAACTACACCACCTGTGTATCTAAATTTGTACTGCATCTAACCCAGTAAATCGTTTTGGGTCTAGGAGCACAGTTTGGCCACTCAGCTCTGCTCGGTTTCCATCCATCGGTTTTTGTGCCAACAACTACAGATACAGAGTTGCCAATTAGTAAAGCACCAAAATGAGTGGCAAAAGACCTGCTGCTGGTGCAAAGAGGAATAGGCGTGTTGGAAACGGAAAAAAAGGTTGTGTCTGTGGGGTAGGTGGTAAAGCAACAGTAACATCTACAGAAGAAAGACCATCTTCCAGCCAAAGTAAGATGTCTACTTCTTTTCGTGGACAATCTGATATGATCCCTTTCTTACAACCATCGCTACAAATTCCAGATGAGGCATAAAAACAGCAGGTGCTTGAATGGATATCAAGTGCTCACTCAAGTGGGTTCTCCTTCACCTCAACTTCAAGATCACAAATACTCCAGCCCTCGGAGGTGTCTCTCCAATCGCCCTTGCTTCCTCACAGCTCCCAAGTCTCCAGCCGCCCATCTGAGTATGGGGTAACACAGATGGTTGAGTCTGCAGAGCTGTTTACTCATACTATAGCCTGGGAATCAGAGGTCTGCTCCAGAACTTCTGTGAATCCAGATGAGGAAATGATCTGCACTGATGCCCGGAATCATTGTGAATCGGATCCAGGTCCAGATGAAGAAGGTTCTGAGCATAATGTAGACCCTCATTCCCAAACTGTTACACCTGTTGGTGAAGACAATGAGGAAGATGATGATGAGACTAAGATACCTAATTGGAACGAAAACTTGACTTTTCGGTCAGGGCAGGAAGAGGTTGGCTCTGAGGACGATGGGGGTGAGAACACACAGGGTGATGATAACGAGGTTGGAGGCCCCACAGTCTGCCAGTCCATGAGGTCAGCAGAGGAGGTGGAGGATGCTAGTGACGAGTCTGATGACAAGGTAAGGTTGCGCCTTCCTGGACAGAGAGGGAGTACTGGAACCACATCAACAACTGTATCGTGGTGGCTCTTCAGGTTGGACGGGCTCTAAGCCTTGCATAGCTTGGGCATTTTTTGAGATCGCAAAGGATAACCCAACTCATGTTGTCTGTAAGATTTGTCACCAAAATCTCTGCAGAGGCCAAAAAATGAATAGTTTGAGTACTACATGCATGAACTGTCACATGGATATGAGGCATAAGTTGTAGTGGGAAGCTCACTGTGCTACAATGCGGCCTAGTGGGCTGGGCCAACCACCGTCTGCCCCATCAAGTGCATCCGCGGGCCTCTTCAGCCTCTGTGACTGTAGGGACAGCAGTCGCACATGGTTTTGGACGCAGACCTTCCACATCTTTACCCGCAAAAGCCTGTGTGATTGGCTGGTCGTCAGGACATTAGCAAGTAGAAACACTTGCTGATGTTGAGCGCTCTCCAACATCGAGACCACATTTTGATCAGGGCAACATAATATCTCCACCTACACCTTCCTCACAGACCAGCAGTTTGCCAGGGACACCCTACTCAACCCCATCTAAGCACGGCAGCCAGCCCTCAGTCCCTCAGATGTGGACAAGTAAAAGACCATTTCCTCCTAGCCATGACAAAGCTAAGAGGTTGAATTTCACTATCTGCAAACTGTTGGCTACAGAAATGCTGCATTTCCGCCTGATGGACACAGAGGATTTTTGAGACCTTATATCCGTTGCAGTGCCCCAGTACCAGATGCCCAGTTGCCACTACTTCTCAAAGAAAGCTGTGCCTGCGCTACACCAGCATGTCGCACACAACATCACCGCTTCCTTGAGAAACTGTGTGTGACAGGATGCATTTCACCACAGACACTTGGATGAGTAGACATGGACAGGGGCGTCACATGTCAGTGACTAGGCACTGGGTAACTATGATAACATCAGGAGAAGTGGCTGCTGTCCAAGTCTTGCCGTCCCCACGAGTTGCTCATCGTTCCTTGTATCTAGAAGTTCCTCCACTGCTTCTGCCTCCTCAACCTCCTATCGGTCCTCCACCTGCAACCAATGCCTGTCTGGTAATGCCACCCATGTTCTAACTGCGCAGAAGGAATCCTGCACACCTCCTTGCTATGCTGTCACCAGGGCTCAACGGCATCAGGTGGTGTTTACCTTGAAATGTCTGGGAAATGTGAGTCACACAGCTGAGGAGTAGTGGTCAGCTCTGGAGACCGAGTTCCATTAATGGTTGTCTCCACTGAACTTGCAGCCAGGGAAGGCCGTGTGCAACAATGCTGCAAACCTGAGTGCGGCCCTTCGCCGAAGCAATGTCACACACATGCCTTGTAGGGCTCAGGTTTTGAACCTGGTTGTCCAGCAATTTTTATCCAACTATCCCGGACTAGATGGGTGTTGTGAATTCTGCGGCAGAGTTCACTCCTGTGGTCACAAGTGGTACTTCGGCTGATTCTCTCTGGGAGCTTCCGTTTGTGGAGGAAAGTGGTACTGCAGCTTCTGAGTTTCCTCCCTCAGGTGATCTGGTGAGGTCGTTAGCTGCTTCTCTACTTAACTCCACCTGATGCTTTGATCCATGCTTCTTGTCAATGTTCCAGTGTTGGACTTGTGTTTCTCTGGATCATTCCTGTGGCCTGCTGCTCTGCATAGCTAAGTGCTTCTTTGCTATTTGTTGCTATTTTTTCTGTCCAGCTTGTCTATTTGTTTTGCTGGAAGCTCTGGGACGCAAAGGGTGTACCTCCATGCCGTTAGTTCGGTACGGAGGGTCTTTTTGCCCCCTTTGCGTGGTTTTCTTTAGGGTTTTGTGTAGACCGCAAAGTTATCTTTCCTATCCTCGTTCTGTCTAGAATATCGGGCCTCACTTTGCTGAATCTATTTCATCCCTACGTTTGTCTTTTCATCTTACCCACAGTCATTATATGTGGGGGGCTGCCTTTTCCTTTGGGGTATTTCTCTGAGGCAAGGTAGGCTTATTTTTCTATCTTCAGGCTAGTTAGTTTCTCAGGCTGTGCAGAGTTGCATAGGGAGCGTTAGGCGCAATCCACAGCTGCCTCTAGTTGTGTTTGGAGAGGATCAAGAATTGCGGTCTACAGAGTTTCCACGTCTCAGAGCTCGTTCTATTATTTTGGGTTATTGTCAGATCACTGTATGTGCTCTGATCGCTATGTACATTGTGTTACTGAATTGCCTATCATAACAGTACAGGAAGCCAAAAGTACTAATGATTCTCAATAGAGGGAAAAAAGAAGTTCTGAGACCATTTTTTTTTCCTTTGCACTGTGATTTGTCTTTTTTTTCCCCTAGACATTTGGGTGGTTCAGGACACAGGTGTTACAATGGACATTAAAGGTCTGTCTTCATGTGTAGATCAGCTCACGGCAAGAGTTCAAGATATTCAAAATTTTGTGGTTCAGAATTCTTTGTTAGAACCGAGAATTCCTATTCCAGATTTGTTTTTTGGAGATAGAACTAAATTTCTGAGTTTCAAGAATAATTCTAAACTGTTTCTGGCTTTGAAACCTCGCTCCTCTGGTGACCCAGCGCAACAGGTTAGGATCGTCATTTCTTTTTTTTCATGGCGACCCTCAGGACTGGGCATTTTCTCTTGCGTCAGGAGATCCTGCATTGAGTGATATCGATGCGTTTTTTCCTGGCGCTTGGATTGCTGTACGAAGAGCCTAATTCAGTAGATCAGGCAGAAAAAAATTTGCTGGCTCTTTGTCAGGCTCAGGATGAGATAGAGCTATATTGCCAGAAATTTAGAAAATGGTCCGTGCTCACTCAATGGAATGAATCTGCGCTTGCAGCCATTTTCAGAAAGGGTCTCTCTGAAGCCATTAAGGATGTCATGGTGGGATTTCCTATGCCCGCTGGTTTGAATGAGTCTATATCTTTGGCCATTCAGATCGGTCGACGCTTGCGTGAGCGTAAATCTGTGTACCATTTGGCGGTATTACCTGAGATTAAACCTGAGCCTATGCAGTGCGATAGGACTATGACCAGAGTTGAACGGCAAGAACACAGACGTCTGAATGGGCTGTGTTTCTACTGTGGTGATTCCACTCATGCTATCTCTGATTGTCCTAAGCTCACTAAGCGGTTCGCTAGGTCTGCCACCATTGGTACTGTACAGTCAAAATTTCTTCTGTCCGTTACCTTGATATGCTCCTTGTCGTCGTATTCTGTCATGGCGTTTGTGGATTCAGGCGCTGCCCTGAATTTGATGGACTTCGATTATGCTAAACGTTGTGGGTTTTTATTGGAGCCCTTGCAGTGTCCTATTCCATTGAGAGGAATTGATGCTACACCTTTGGCCAAGAATAAGCCTCAATACTGGACCCAGCTGACCATGTGCATGGCTCCTGCACATCAGGAGGTTATTCGCTTTCTGGTGTTGCATAATCTGCATGATGTGGTCGTGTTGGGGTTGCCATGGCTACAAGCCCATAATCCAGTATTGGATTGGAATTTCATGTTGGTGTCCAGCTGGGGTTGTCAGGGGGTACATGGTGATGTTCCATTTCTGTCAATTTCGTCATCCACCCCTTCTGAGGTTCCAGAGTTCTTGTCTGATTACCGGGATGTATTTGATGAGCCCAAGTCTGATGCCCTGCCTCCGCATAGGGATTGTGATTGTGCTATCAATTTGATTCCTGGTAGTAAATTCCCAAAAGGTCGACTGTTTAATTTATCCTTGCCTGAGCACACCGCTATGCGCAGTTATGTGAAGGAATCCCTGGAGAAGGGGCATATTCGCCCGTCGTCGTCGCCATTGGGAGCAGGGTTTTTTTTTGTGGCCAAGAAGGATGGTTCGCTGAGACCGTGTATAGATTACCGCCTTCTTAATAAGATCACTGTTAAATTTCAGTACCCCTTGCCATTGTTATCTGATTTGTTTGCTCGGATTAAGGGGGCTAGTTGGTTCACTAAGATAGATCTTCGTGGTGCGTATAATCTGGTGAGAATCAGGCAAGGCGATGAATGGAAAACTGCATTTAATACGCCCGAGGGTCATTTTGAGTATCTAGTGATGCCGTTCGGACTTGCCAATGCTCCATCAGTGTTTCAATCCTTTATGCATGACATCTTCCGTGAGTACCTGGATAAATTCCTGATTGTGTACTTGGATGACATTTTGATCTTCTCGGATGATTGGGAGTCTCATGTGAAGCAGGTCAGAAGGGTTTTTCATGTCCTGCGTGCTAATTCTTTGTTTGTGAAGGGATCAAAGTGTCTCTTTGGTGTGCAGAAGGTTTCATTTTTGGGGTTCATCTTTTCCCCTTCTACTATCGAGATGGATCCGGTTAAGGTCCAAGCCATCCATGATTGGACTCAGCCGACATCTCTGAAAAGTCTGCAAAAGTTCCTGGGCTTTGCTAATTTTTATCGTCGCTTCATCTGCAATTTTTCTAGTGTTGCCAAACCATTGACCGATTTGACCAAGAAGGGTGCTGATTTGGTCAATTGGTCTTCTGCTGCTGTGGAAGCTTTTCAAGAGTTGAAGCGTCGTTTTTCTTCTGCCCCTGTGTTGTGTCAACCAGATGTTTCTCTTCCGTTCCAGGTCGAGGTTGATGCTTCTGAGATTGGAGCAGGGGCTGTTTTGTCACAGAGAGGTTCTGGTTGCTCAGTGATGAAACCATGCGCTTTCTTTTCCAGGAAGTTTTCGCCTGCTGAGCGAAATTATGATGTGGGCAACCGAGAGTTGCTGGCCATGAAGTGGGCATTCGAGGAGTGGCGTCATTGGCTTGAAGGAGCTAAGCATCGCGTGATGGTATTGACTGATCATAAGAACTTGACTTATCTCGAGTCTGCCAAGCGCTTGAATCCTAGACAAGCTCGTTGGTCGTTGTTTTTTGCCCGTTTTGACTTTGTGATTTCGTACCTTCCGGGCTCTAAAAATGTGAAGGTGGATGCTCTGTCTAGTAGTTTTGTGCCCGACTCTCCGGGTTTATCTGACCCGGCGGGTATCCTCAAGGAAGGAGTAATTGTGTCTGCCATCTCCCCTGATTTGCGGCGGGTGCTGCAAAAATTTCAGGCTAATAAACCTGATCGTTGCCCAGCGGAGAAACTGTTTGTCCCTGATAGGTGGACGAATAGAGTCATCTCTGAACTTCATTGTTCGGTGTTGGCTGGTCATCCTGGAATCATTCGTACCAGAGAGTTAGTGGCTAGATCCTTTTGGTGGCCCTCTCTGTCGCGGGATGTGTGTACTTTTGTGCAGTCCTGTGGGATTTGTGCTCGGGCTAAGCCCTGCTGTTCTCGTGCCAGTGGGTTGCTTTTGCCCTTGCCGGTCCCGAAGAGGCCTTGGACACATATCTCTATGGATTTTATTTCTGACCTTCCCGTTTCTCAAAAGATGTCAGTCATTTGGGTGGTCTGTGATCGCTTTTCTAAGATGGTCGATCTGGTACCCTTGTCTAAATTGCCTTCCTCTTCTGATTTGGTGCCTTTGTTCTTCCAGCATGTGGTTCGTTTGCATGGCATTCCAGAGAATATTGTTTCTGACAGAGGTTCCCAGTTTGTTTCGAGGTTTTGTCGAGCCTTTTGTGGTAGGATGGGCATTGACTTGTCTTTTTCCTTGGCTTTCCATCCTCAGACTAATGGCCAGACCGAACGAACCAATCAGACCTTGGAAACATATCTGAGATGCTTTGTTTCTGCTGATCAGGATGACTGGGTGTCCTTTTTGCCTTTGGCTGAGTTCGCCCTTAATAATCGGGCCAGCTCGGCTACCTTGGTTTCGCCATTTTTCTGCAATTCTGGGTTCCATCCTCGTTTCTCTTCAGGACAGGTTGAGTCTTCGGACTGTCCTGGTGTGGATACTGTGGTGGACAGGTTGCAGCAGATTTGGACTCAGGTAGAGGACAATTTGACCTTGTCCCAGGAGAAGGCTCAACTTTTCGCTAATCGCAGACGCCGTGTGGGTCCCCGACTTCGTGTTGGGGATCTGGTTTGGTTATCTTCTCGTCATAGTCCTATGAAGGTTTCCTCTCCTAAGTTTAAACCTCGTTTTATTGGTCCGTATAGGATTTCTGAGGTTCTTAATCCTGTGTCTTTTCGTCTGACCCTTCCAGATTCTTTTTCCATGCATAACATATTCCATAGGTCATTGTTGCGGAGATACGTGGCACCTATGGTCCCATCTGTTGAGCCTCCTGCCCCGGTTTTGGTGGAGGGGGAATTGGAGTATATTGTGGAGAAGATTTTGGATTCTCGTGTTTCAAGACGGAAACTCCAGTATCTGGTTAAATGGAAGGGTTATGCTCAGGAAGATAATTCCTGGGTTTTTGCCTCTGATGTCCATGCTCCCGATCTTGTTCGTGCCTTTCATGTGGCTCATCCTGGTCGGCCTGGGGGCTCTGGTGAGGGTTTGGTGACCCCTCCTCAAGGGGGGGTACTGTTGTGAATTCTGTGGCACAAGTGGTACTTCGGCTGATTCTCTCTGGGAGCTTCCGTTTGTGGAGGAAAGTGGTACTGCAGCTTCTGAGTTTCCTCCCTCAGGTGATGTGGTGAGGCCGTTAGCTGCTTCTCTACTTAACTCCACCTGATGCTTTGATCCATGCTTCCTGTCAATGTTCCAGTGTTGGACTTGTGTTTCTCTGGATCATTCCTGTGGCCTGCTGCTCTGCATAGCTAAGTGCTTCTTTGCTATTTGTTGCTATTTTTTCTGTCCAGCTTGTCTATTTGTTTTGCTGGAAGCTCTGGGACGCAAAGGGTGTACCGCCGTGCCGTTAGTTCGGTACGGAGGGTCTTTTTGCCCCCTTTGCGTGGTTTTCTTTAGGGTTTTGTGTAGACCGCAAAGTTATAGTTATAGTTATGTAGGCGCAATCCACAGCTGCCTCTAGTTGTGTTTGGAGAGGATCAGGAATTGCGGTCTACAGAGTTTCCACGTCTCAGAGCTCGTTCTATTATTTTGGGTTATTGGCAGATCACTGTATGTGCTCTGATCGCTATGTACATTGTGTTACTGAATTGCCTATCATAACAGATGGGCTTCTGCACAGGGCACGGTCGCTGTATGCTCACTTCTGCCATTCGCATCCCACAGCTCAACGACTTACATCTCTACAGAAGTCATTGGGCCTGCCAGTTCACCAGCTGAAATGCGATGTGCCCACATGGTGGAATTCAACTCTGCACATGTTGCAGCGACTGTAGCAGCACCAACAAGCCCTGGTGCAATACTTTATGACGTATAGCCTGGGCCAACGAGATCCAGAGGTGGGGCAAATCACGCTGCAGGAGTGGTCTCAGATCAGGGACCTATGCACCCTTCTGCACAGTTTTGATACAGCAACGAAGATGTTTAGTGCTGACGATGCCATAATCAGCATGACTATTCCGGTTATTTACATACTGGAGCACACCTTAAACACTATTTGGGGTCAGGTGGTGGGACAAGAGGAGGAGGAGGAGGAACAGGAGGTGTCGTATGCGGAAGGGATAATATCTCAAAGGTACAATCGGTTGGCAGCATCAAGGCAGCTGGCATTGGAGGGTGGAGGAGAGGGATTACCGAGGGCGCATGGTAGCAGCCAAACTGTTGAGGAAGGTGCAGGAGGCGAGGAAGAAGTGGAGAACGAACTGGCGCTGGGCATGGAAGACTCATCAGATGAGGGAGACCTTGATCAAATTTCTGTTGTGCGAGGTTGGGGGGAGAAGGCAGAGGAAGGAAGCATGATCCTCACCTCTCCGCCACTAAGACAACAAGGACTTGGTCCTCCTGGATGCGCAAGACACATGAGTGCCTTCTTGTTGCATTACCTGCAACATAACCCTCAGAATCTGAAGTAATGCCGACTACTGGTTTGCCACACTCTTAGATCCCCGTTGCAAAAGTTAATTTGGCAAAATAATCCCTGCGATAGAAAGGGATTCACGCATGCAGGAGTATCAGCAGAGACTATTACAAAATCTTACATCTGCTTTTCCACAAAACACCAGTGGTGCATGTAGTGAATCTCTGAGTTCTAACTTGCCAACTGTGGGACTCGAGTCATCACTCAAACCATGACAGCAACATCATATCTGGTGGTAACAGCAATTTTTTTCCAATCGTTTCAAGAATTATTTAGACCATCCTTTGCAAGGCCACAGGAGACAAGAAGTCTGACGCATAGCCAATGCCTAGAGAGGTTGGTACAGGAGTATCTCCAAGTTAACATCAACTCCATGACTGTGGACTCTTACTCATTTTGGGCTTCCAATCTTGAAAAATTGGTCTGAGCTCGCCACTCACGCCTTGGAGATCTTGTCGTGCCCCGCAGCCAGCGTTCTCTCTGAACGAGTGTTCAGCGCTGCTGGTGGTGTGCTGACAGATAAGCGCACGCGGCTGACCAGTGACAATGTAGACAGACTAACGTTCATCAAGATGAACAAATCCTGGATCCGCAAGGACTTTTCTACCCCTGTGTCATCCTGGGGAGACTAAAAGCTTGATAATTTTTGAAAATCACCTCACCAACCATTTTAAGAAACTCTGGCGAAATTGATGCCACTTAAGTGGTGTCTGTGGCCCAATTTTTGGAAAAATGGAGACTCTTTTTGGAATCCAGTTGCTGTGTTTTACATGACGTTGCCATCGTCAATTCCAGGTGGGTGGGGTCGCTCCCCCCCTTTAACCTTTAGAAACTACATACACTATGGCTTGGGGTAACACATATGGTTGAGTCTGCAGAGCTGTTTACTCATACTATGGCGTCGGATTCAGAGGTCTGCTCCAAAGCTTCAGTGTCAGCTAGTCAGCAGAGTAGTCCACCCATGAAGCAAGCTACACCACCTGTTTATCTAATTAATAATTTTTAACTGCATCTAGCCCAGGAAATCCTTTTGGGCCTAGTAGCATTTTGTGCTACTCAGCAGAGTACCCCACCCATGAAGCAAGCTACACTGCCTGTTTATCTAAGTACTAATTTTTAACTGCATCTAGCCCAGGAAATCCTTTTGGGCCTAGTAGCATTTTGTGCTACTCAGCAGAGTACCCCACCCATGAAGCAAGCTACACCACCTGTTTATCTAAGTACTAATTTTTAACTGCATCTAGCCCAGGAAATCTTTTTGGGCCTAGTTGCATTTTGTGCTACTCAGCAGAGTATCCCACCCATGAAGCAAGCTACACCGCCTGTTTATCTAAGTACTAATTTTTAACTGCATCTAGCCCAGGCAATACTTTGGACCTAGTAGCAGTTTCTGCTACTAAGCAGAGTACCCCACCCATGAAGCAAGCTACACCGCCTTCTTCCTTTCTCAATCTAACTCCTCGGCTCTGGGGTGTCCGCTCTCCCTCCAGCTCTCTCCTTCTCACAGGTGGACTACCACATGTATTCACACTGTGGCAAATGTTTTGGGCCCAGGCATAAGAAGTCGTCGAGGTAATGGATAATATGTGCCCCCTTAGAAACATCCATGATGACCCATTCGAGGAAGCAACAAAACGCCTAAAATAGTGAGCAGGATATGGAGCACCCCATGGGCAAACAGCGATCTATGTAGTATGCTCCTTCACAGAAGCAGCCCAATAGGCAGACACTATTCGGAGGCACGAGTAGTAACCGGAACGCCCCCTCAATGTCTGTTTTGGCCATTAGGGTGCCCCTTCCCTACTTCTTGACCCACCTGATTGCCTCATCAAAGGAGGTACAGTATACAGTACTGTACTTGGTTCCACGTCGATGTTGTCATTTACTGACCTGCCCTTTGGATATGACAAATGATGGATTAGTCTGAATTTATTGGGTTCCTTTTTTGGCATAACTCCCAATGGGGATAGCACTACGTTTTCTAAGGAAAGTATTCTGAATGGACCCGCCGCCATTCTACCTAAAGATATTTCTTTTAAATGTTTTTGTCACGACGTCTGGGTGTTGGTAGGCTGATTTTAGATTTTTACTCCAGCCTTTCTTGATTTTAGAAGGGCATGACATGCCTATATCTGTGTTTCCTCTTCCTTTTACTCCTCCACCTCTTTTCTTTTCGCATGACTATATGTAGTGTTGACTTTTCCATGTGTTTGTTGTGTCTTCTGAGCAGTTTGTCAGCTTTTGGACACGTTTTAAGGTGTTTTCTATGTGTTTGTGTTTGCCTGCCATTGGTTTCAATGGGGCTCGACGGTGTTCGTAGAATGTTCGACGAACATTCGTCAAATACACCACAATTCGACGAACTGAACTCGAACACTAGTGGGGTGGCTCAACACTAGTGGTCACCCCCTGGCCCATGCAGCCTTATCCACTCATCTTTCCAGGCAGGTTTTATGATTAGCTAAGCATGGTTTGTATCTCTTTCCCATTTCATTTGAAGCCTGGCTGGGCACATGGAGAGGTGAGTTATTAAAGCGAGGGACCATCAAAATTCTAGTCACCTTGATATGGCTTGATGGCTTTTCCACTTTTTGATCAAAATCTAACACCTTCTGTTTTCAAAATGTATAACAATAATGGAATTCATGAATTCATTCATTTCATAGTGTTTATGCATCTTTCAGTATATATGTCTATATTTATCACATAGTCTGGGGCAAAGGTATTGCGGTATCGTAAAACAACAGCGTCCCTTCTCATGTACAGTGGGGCAAAAAAGTATTTAGTCAGTCAGCAATAGTGCAAGTTCCACCACTTAAAAAGATGAGAGGCGTCTGTAATTTACATCATAGGTAGACCTCAACTATGGGAGACAAACTGAGAAAAAAAAATCCAGAAAATCACATTGTCTGTTTTTTTAATATTTTATTTGCATATTATGGTGGAAAATAAGTATTTGGTCAGAAACAAAATTTCATCTTAATACTTTGTAATATATCCTTTGTTGGCAATGACAGGTCAAACGTTTTCTGTAAGTCTTCACAAGGTTGCCACACACTGTTGTTGGTATGTTGGCCCATTCCTCCATGAAGATCTCCTCTAGAGCAGTGATGTTTTTGGCTTTTCGCTTGGCAACACGGACTTTCAACTCCCTCCAAAGGTTTTCTATAGGGTTGAGATCTGGAGACTGGCTAGGCCACTCCAGGACCTTGAAATGCTTCTTACGAAGCCACTCCTTCGTTGCCCTGGCGGTGTGCTTTGGATCATTGTCATGTTGAAAGACCCAGCCACGTTTCATCTTCAATGCCCTTGCTGATGGAAGGAGGTTTGCACTCAAAATCTCACCATACATGGCCCATTGATTCCTTCATGTACCCGGATCAGTCGTCCTGTCCCCTTTGCAGAGAAACAGCCCCAAAGCATGATGTTTCCACCACCATGCTTTACAGTAGGTATGGTGTTTGATGGATGCAACTCAGTATTCTTTTTCCTCCAAACACGACAAGTTGTGTTTCTACCAAACAGTTCCAGTTTGGTTTCATCAGACCATAGGACATTCTCCCAAAACTCCTCTGGATCATCCAAATGCTCTCTAGCAAACTTCAGACGGGCCTGGACATGTACTGGCTTAAGCAGTGGGACACGTCTGGCACTGCAGGATCTGAGTCCATGGTGGCGTAGTGTGTTACTTATGGTAGGCCTTGTTACATTGGTCCCAGCTCTCTGCAGTTCATTCACTAGGTCCCCCCGCGTGGTTCTAGGATTTTTGCTCACCGTTCTTGTGATCATTCTGACCCCACGGGGTGGGATTTTGCGTGGAGCCCCAGATCGAGGGAGATTATCAGTGGTCTTGTATGTCTTCCATTTTCTAATTATTGCTCCCACTGTTGATTTCTTCACTCCAAGCTGGTTGGCTATTGCAGATTCAGTCTTCCCAGCCTGGTGCAGGCCTACAATTTTGTTTCTGGTGTCCTTTGACAGCTCTTTGGTCTTCACCATAGTGGATTTTGGAGTCAGACTGTTTGAGGGTGTGCACAGGTGTCTTTTTATACTGATAACAAGTTTAAACAGGTACCATTACTACAGGTAATGAGTGGAGGAAAGAGGAGACTCTTAAAGAAGAAGTTACAGGTCTGTGAGAGCCAGAAATCTTGATTGTTTGTTTCTGACCAAATACTTATTTTCCACCATAATATGCAAAAAAAATGATAAAAAAACAGACAATGTGATTTTCTGGATTTTTTTTTCTCAGTTTGTCTCCCATAGTTGAGGTCTACCTATGATGTAAATTACAGACGCCTCTCATCTTTTTAAGTGGTGGAACTTGCACTATTGCTGACTGACTAAATACTTTTTTGCCCCACTGTATATTCCCCCAAAAGTGATTTATATACATACATCAGGTGAAATAAGAATTGAAGACGTCATCAATTTTCTAAGTAAATATATTTCTAAAAGTGCTATTGACATGAAATTTTCACCAGATGTCCTTAACAAACCATCCAATCCATACAGACAAAGAAACATCAAACCATAGATGTCCATAAATTAAGTTATGTGTAATAATGAGAAATGATACAGGGAAAAAGTGTTGAATGCATGAAAAAAGAGAGGGGCAAAAATTAATTTTCAGTAATTAGAAAGCAATCATGACACTTAGTGAAAAATAATATCAGCTCATTCAATTTATGGCCTATAAAAAGGTGTCTCTTTACCAAGGTGCTACACAAGAAACAGTTTAAGATGGGTAAAACGAGTGAGCTGTCTCAAGATCTTCACAATCTTATTGTTGTAAATATACTGATGGCATTGGCTGCAGAAGAATTTCTAAACTACTGAAGGCTCCAATAAGCACTTGTGGGGCCAAAATGGAAAGAACATTATATCACCATATACCATCCCCGACCAGGTACTCCCCACAAGATTCCAGTCAGAGGAGTTAAAAGAATTATCACAAGAATTGTCCATGAACCAAAGACCACCTGTGGAGAACTACAGAAAGACCAGGAATCAGCAGGTATAATTGTTTAAAAGAAAACAAGTAATGTAGTCATCCTGCATGGCCTGTTTGCACACTCACCCTGCAAACCTCCATTGCTGAACAAAAAGCATGTTCAAGAGTGTTTAGAGTTTGCTCAACAACCTTTAGATAAGCCTGTGAAATACTGGGAGAATATAGTCTGGTCAGATGAGACCTAAATTTAACTCTTTGGATGCCATAATACACACCATGTTTGGAGGCCAAAAGGCACTGCATATCACCCCAAAAACACCATACCGACAGTAAACTTTGGAGGTGGGAACATCTTGGTGTGGGATTGTTTTTTAGCATACGGCACTGGCAAGCTTCATATGATTGAAGGAAGGATGAATTGACATATGTCCTGAGAAATTCTTGATAAAAATCTGCCATCTACCAGGATGATTAAGATAAAATGACGGTGGACAGTTCAGCAAGACAATGATCCCAAATACACACCCAAAGAAATTTTCAATTGGTTTCAGAAAGATAAAATAAAGCTACTAGAATGGCCCAGGCAATCACGTGATATGAATCCAATAGAAAATTTATGGAAGGAACCAAAGCTCAGAGTTCATAGTAGGAGCCCTCAAAACCTTCCGGATTTAAAGAGTGTTTGTGAGGAAGAATGGACAAAAATCACATTTCAGCAATGCATGCAACTAGTTTCTCTTTACAGGAGGCATCTTGAAGCTGTCATCACAAACAAAGGCTTTTGTACAAAGTATTAAATACATTTCAGTAAGCCTGTTCAATGCTTTTTCCCTGTGTCATTTCTCATTATTACACATTACTTATTTTATGGATAGCTATGGCAGTGTGGATTGAATGGGTTGCTATCGACATCTGGGGAGAATTGCATGTCAATAGAGATATATTTACTTGCAAAACTGCTGACATGTTCAAAACTTATTCTACCCGCTGTATAAAGTTACTGTATAACACAGTTGTTGCTACTGAAAGAACTTACAGTGGGGCAAAAAAGTATTTAGTCAGTCAGCAATAGTGAAAGTTCCACCACTTAAAAAGATGAGAGGCGTCTGTAATTTACATCATAGGTAGACCTCAACTATGGGAGACAAACTGAGAAAAAAAAATCCAGAAAATCACATTGTCTGTTTTTTTAACATTTTATTTGCATATTATGGTGGAAAATAAGTATTTGGTCAGAAACAAACAATCAAGATTTCTGGCTCTCACAGACCTGTAACTTCTTCTTTAAGAGTCTCCTCTTTCCTCCACCCATTACCTGTAGTAATGGCACCTGTTTAAACTTGTTATCAGTATAAAAAGACACCTGTGCACATCCTCAAACAGTCTGACTCCAAACTCCACTATGGTGAAGACCAAAGAGCTGTCAAAGGACACCAGAAACAAAATTGTAGCCCTGCACCAGGCTGGGAAGACTGAATCTGCAATAGCCAACCAGCTTGGAGTGAAGAAATCAACAGTGGGAGCAATAATTAGAAAATGGAAGACATACAAGACCACTGATAATCTCCCTCGATCTGGGGCTCCACGCAAAATCCCACCCCGTGGGGTCAGAATGATCACAAGAACGGTGAGCAAAAATCCCAGAACCACGCGGGGGGACCTAGTGAATGAACTGCAGAGAGCTGGGACCAATGTAACAAGGCCTACCATAAGTAACACACTACACCACCATGGACTCAGATCCTGCAGTGCCAGACGTGTCCCACTGCTTAAGCCAGTACATGTCCGGGCCCGTCTGAAGTTTGCTAGAGAGCATTTGGATGATCCAGAGGAGTTTTGGGAGAATGTCCTATGGTCTGATGAAACCAAACTGGAACTGTTTGGTAGAAACACAACTTGTCGTGTTTGGAGGAAAAAGAATACTAAGTTGCATCCATCAAACACCATACCTACTGTAAAGCATGGTGGTGAAAACATCATGCTTTGGGGCTGTTTCTCTGCAAATGGGCCAGGACGACTGATTCGGGTACATGAAAGAATGAATGGGGCCATGTATCGTGAGATTTTGAGTGCAAACCTCCTTCCATCAGCAAGGGCATTGAAGATGAAACGTGGCTGGGTCTTTCAACATGACAATGATCCAAAGCACACCGCCAGGGCAATGAAGGAGTGGCTTCGTAAGAAGCATTTTAAGGTCCTGGAGTGGCCTAGCCAGTCTCCAGATCTCAACCCTATAGAAAACATTTGGAGGGAGTTGAAAGTCCGTGTTGCCAAGCGAAAAGCCAAAAACATCACTGCTCTAGAGGAGATCTGCATGGAGGAATGGGCCAACATACCAACAACAGTGTTTGGCAACCTTGTGAAGACTTACAGAAAACGTTTGACCTCTGTCATTGCCAACAAAGGATATATTACAAAGTATTAAGATGAAATTTTGTTTCTGACCAAATACTTATTTTCCACCATAATATGCAAATAAAATGTTAAAAAAACAGACAATGTGATTTTCTGGATTTTTTTTTCTCAGTTTGTCTCCCATAGTTGAGGTCTACCTATGATGTAAATTACAGACGCCTCTCATCTTTTTAAGTGGTGGAACTTGCACTATTGCTGACTGACTAAATACTTTTTTGCCCCACTGTATATAGCTGAACAAAGCACACTTTCTAAAGATCAATATTGCCAATAACACCATACAACTACAACCATAAAGTGACTGAATTATACCACTATTTTGTTACCAAATATTAAAGTGCATTAAACATAGTCTGTTGTGGAAAAGAACTACCACAGTAGACAAGATGTGTAGAAGAGAAAAAGGGTTAATTATAAAGGTAATTAACCCTTATTAGACTCCAATCTATTAAGAATTTCAATGTCCTAAGTTTCCTTCACCACCAAGGTTTGAAATGCTAAATGCTAAAGTGCAGTGCAAAATCAGCCGGGGCAATGGCTTTGCTCACCGTACTGAGTAGTGATAATTCCACTATTTATTAACTTCTTCCGGGGGTGGGTACAGGTGTATAGGTGTTGAAAGGGTTATTTATATGAGGTGCTGCATGTTTATTGGATGTGATGCTAAGTCCAGATGTGAACACTGGACCTATATGAGCACACGCAAAGGTCACCGCCTCCTAAGGCTAAAGGAACTTCTGGCACGGTGCTCCATGACACGCAGTGGAACGCACTGCGTTCACGTGAGTGCCTTCAGAAGTTAGAGGGAAAAAGCGGCCACCAGCGCGTGCGCATCAGGTCCAAGTGAGAAAGAGTAAGTATGTATACTGACCCCCGGAAGAAGCTAATTGCAAAACGGCGCACATCGGGCGAGGAGAAGCATCATCAGCATCTAGTGTCCTGTGCACAGCCTTATAGCAACTGCTTCTACTTCAGCATCACCAACTTTTAAGGTATTCTTATCAGATCTCTTTTCTATTTCTTTGAATTTCTAGCCTCTCCTCCCCCTTTTGATGGTTATACCTTGTGTAAATAGTGTAATTATCACTGCTCAGTACGGTGAGCAAAGCCATTGCCCCAGCTGATTTTGCACTGCACTTTAGCATTTATCATTTCAAACCTTAGTGATGAAGGAAACTTAGGACATTGAAATTCTTAATAGATTGGAGTCTAATATGTGCACTTTACTGTTTTACTGCTATATTTCATTAATAATAGACTGCTTGATCTGTCATTACTGATTGCTACATATGATACTACTGTAGCTATTCTTCCCCCTTTTTTGGAGGTCCCACACACCTGTCTGTTTTATTGTTGAATCTAAAACTTTTTGTTGTGTATAAATAAAAATTACTTTTATAAATAACCCTTTTTCTCTGCTACACTCCTTGTCTTCTGTGGTAGTTCTTTTCCGCAACAGACTATGTTTAATATGTTTCATTGAAGTGTCCTGGCCGTTATTTAATAGGACTATGTGAACAAATATTAAAGTGGTTGTCAAGTCTTAAGCTACAGTGGGTAAAACAGTATTAAGTCAGCCATCAATTGTGCAAGTTCTCTCACTTAAAAGGATGAGAGGCCCGTAATTGACATCATACTGTATGTAGACCACAACTATGAGAGTCAAAATGAGAAAGAAAATCCAGAAAATCATCTTGTCTGTTTTGGCAAGATTTATTTAGCAAATTATATTGGAAAATACATGTTTGGTCACCTAAAAACATGCAAGATTTCTGGCTCTCACAGACCGGTAACTTCTTCTTTATGAGGCTCGTCTGTCCTCCACTCATTACCTGTAGTAATGGCACCTGTTTGAACTTGTTATCAGTATAAAAGACACCTGTCCACAACCTCAAACAGTCACACTCCAAACTCCACTTATTGAAGACCAAAGAGCTGTCAAAGGACACCAGAAACAAAATTTATTATTATTATTAGAGTTGAGCGACCTTGACCTTTTTAGAGTCGAGCCGGGTTTCGCGAAACCCGACTATCTCAAAAGTCGGGTCGAGTGAAATCGGCCGATTATGACGTAAAGTCGGGATCGACCGAAACACGAAACCCAATGCAAGTCAATGGGGCAGCATAGTCGGCAGTGAGTGGGGGCCAGGAAAACACCTAGAGTGCCCATTTTAATGTCAAAACCATCCATTCTTCTTAATGAAGCTTGTCAAGTGTAATTTACCTTATAATAATTGGAAGGCATTTGAAATTGGGGGTCATTTGGCTAAAGTTGTGGTGGGTAGGGCTGGTTCAAGTAATTAGTGGGCCCAGGAAATCTGGACCACGTCACGGCAGTGGAGCAGGGAGAGGTAAGTATTTCAACTTTGCAAGTGCTGTGAACCTGAGCAAGCAGGGGGGGCCCACTCGTTGGCATTGGCACTGGCACAGGGCCCCTCAAAGTACAGCGGTGTGTTTGCACGGCGGGGGCGCCTCCCACCGGCAGCAACACTTTTGCGTACCATGAGAGGCCCTGTGCCAGTGACGTCGCCAACTAGTATTCCTCCCCCCACCTGATGAAGGCACCTGCACTTTCATCTGCACCTTCCTGTTTGTCCCCGTGTAAGGTGGTATGGTATGCGGGAAGGGGGACCTGACTTTCAGCAGGGTCACAATCTTGCAGTGTAGCGTGCACGGGAAATGTTGCGTTATGGGTCAATGTACCAGCAGACTCATCTATCACTGGCTGGGCAATGGGCAGGATGAGGAGGAAACACAGATATAGGCCCAAAGAATAAAGTGGGCTAAATGCAGTTCAAAATTGGTAACACAGGACTAATCAGGGGGCATTGCAGTGGAGGACAACTGGAATGAGAGGCTGACACAGAGAGTAGGCCCAAATCAGTAAGTAGTCGAAATGCAGTTCAAAATTGGCAACAGTAGTAAACAGGCGGCACAGCTTTGTTCAGTGGAGGAGAACAGCAAGGAGTGGCAGACACCGATAGTAGGCCCCAACCCAACTAGTAGGCCAAATGCAGTCTAACATTAACAACTACTTAACGAGCGCCTGAAAACGGAATTTCAGGACAGGAAACCAGGAGAACAGCAAGGAGTGGCAGACACCGATAGTAGGCTCCAAACCAACTAGTACGCCAAATGCAGTTGTTCCGTTTAACCACAATTTAATGAGAGCCTGAAGATAGAAGTTCAGGAAAGGCAACCTGGAGAACACCTTGGAGTGGAACACACCATCTCTCTACACCCCATACCCAATTTGTAGGCCTAATGCAGCGTAGTTTCCAACAACTACTAAACGAGAGCATGATGATCGAAGCATTGGCGAGGAAACCTGGGGAACACCTTGGAGTGGAACACACCATCTCTCTACAGTGGAACACACCATCTCTCTACACCCCATACCCAATTTGTAGGCCTAATGCAGCGTAGTTTCCAACAACTACTAAACGAGAGCCGGAAGATCGAAGCAATGGAGAGGAAACCTGGGGAACACCTTGGAGTGTAACACACCATCTCTCTACACCCGATACCCAATTTGTAGGCCTAATGCAGCGTAGTTTCCAACAACTACTAAACGAGAGCCGGAAGATCGAAGCTCAGGAAAGGCAACCTGGAGAACACCTTGGAGTGGAACACACCATCTCTCTACACCCCATACCCAATTTGTAGGCCCAATGCAGCGTAGTTTCCAACAACTACTAAACGAGAGCCGGAAGATCGAAGCAATGGAGAGGAAACCTGGGGAACACCTTGGAGTGTAACACACCATCTATCTACACCCCATACCCAATTTGTAGGCCTAATGCAGCGTAGTTTCCAACAACTACTAAACGAGAGCCGGAAGATCGAAGCAATGGAGAGGAAACCTGGGGAACACCTTGGAGTGTAACACACCATCTCTCTACACCCCATACCCAATTTGTAGGCCTAATGCAGCGTAGTTTCCAACAACTACTAAACGAGAGCCGGAAGATCAAAGCAATGGAGAGGAAACCTGGGGAACACCTTGGAGTGGAACACACCATCTCTCTACAGTGGAACACACCATCTCTCTACACCCCATACCCAATTTGTAGGCCTAATGCAGCGTAGTTTCCAACAACTACTAAACGAGAGCCGGAAGATCGAAGCTCAGGAAAGGCAACCTGGGGAACACCTTGGAGTGGAACACACCATCTCTCTACACCCCATACCCAATTTGTAGGCCCAATGCAGCGTAGTTTCCAACAACTACTAAACGAGAGCCGGAAGATCGAAGCTCAGGAAAGGCAACCTGGGGAACACCTTGGAGTGTAACAAACCCTCTCTCTACACCACGGAAGGGCTAATTCTTAGGAAGGAAGGCTGTCGGAAAGAAGCAGGGCGCGTCCGAGGGTGATTATATTCTTATTAGGTATATACTCACCCTCGGACGCGCCCTGCTTCTTTATTTGTAATGAATGTTTATTTGCAATGTGGTTTTGACTTACTCTATTTTTTTGGTAAATAATGATTTTATTATTTTCATTGTTTTGCATCTTCTTGGCAATAATATAAAGAAGACGCGACAGGACAACACTCGGTGGATGCCATATCTGTGTTTAAAATTGAAAAAACCTTTCAGTTAACTACTTGCAGGAGAAAGTTATTGTAGCTGGTGGCCATTTTTAGTACTGTACCAGATTTTTGTTGTATGTATTTGTTTTTAATGTTAAAATGTCTGCATTTGATATCTCTCCAGTATTTTCTTTTTTATAAGCAAAATACTTATTTTTATATTTTCTGATGTTGGTTCCAGGGGTACACGGGCAGCAGTGGTGTGGTCAGTGGAGGCCTAGTGGAAGGAGTGACCGCAGACAGGCATCGAAGGCCTAAAATAATAACACATGGCTGTAGGCAATTTTAAATTGGTTCCAGGGGTACACGGGCAGCAGTGGTGTGGTCAGTGGAGGCCTAGTGGAAGGAGTGACCGCAGACAGGCATCGAAGGCCTAAAATAATAACACATGGCTGTAGGCAATTTTAAATTGGTTCCAGGGGTACACGGGCAGCAGTGGTGTGGTCAGTGGAGACCTAGTGGAAGGAGTGACCGCAGACAGGCATCGAAGGCCTAAAATAATAACACATGGCTGTAGGCAATTTTAAATTGGTTCCAGGGGTACACGGGCAGCAGTGGTGTGGTCAGTGGAGGCCTAGTGGAAGGAGTGACCGCAGACAGGCATCGAAGGCCTAAAATAATAACACATGGCTGTAGGCAATTTTAAATTGGTTCCAGGGGTACACGGGCAGCAGTGGTGTGGTCAGTGGAGGCCTAGTGGAAGGAGTGACCGCAGACAGGCATCGAAGGCCTAAAATAATAACACATGGCTGTAGGCAATTTTAAATTGGTTCCAGGGGTACACGGGCAGCAGTGGTGTGGTCAGTGGAGGCCTAGTGGAAGGAGTCACCGCAGACAGGCATCGAAGGCCTAAAATAATAACACATGGCTGTAGGCAATTTTAAATTGGTTCCAGGGGTACACGGGCAGCAGTGGTGTGGTCAGTGGAGGCCTAGTGGAAGGAGTCACCGCAGACAGGCATCGAAGGCCTAAAATAATAACACATGGCTGTAGGCAATTTTAAATTGGTTACAGGGGTACACGGGCAGCAGTGGTGTGGTCAGTGGAGGCCTAGTGGAAGGAGTCACCGCAGACAGGCATTGAAGGCCTAAAATAATAACACATGGCTGTAGGCAATTTTAAATTGGTTCCAGGGGTACACGGGCAGCAGTGGTGTGGTCAGTGGAGGCCTAGTGGAAGGAGTCACCGCAGACAGGCATCGAAGGCCTAAAATAATAACACATGGCTGTAGGCAATTTTAAATTGGTTCCAGGGGTACACGGGCAGCAGTGGTGTGGTCAGTGGAGGCCTAGTGGAAGGAGTCACCGCAGACAGGCATCGAAGGCCTAAAATAATAACACATGGCTGTAGGCAATTTTAAATTGGTTACAGGGGTACACGGGCAGCAGTGGTGTGGTCAGTGGAGGCCTAGTGGAAGGAGTCACCGCAGACAGGCATCGAAGGCCTAAAATAATAACACATGGCTGTAGGCAATTTTAAATTGGTTACAGGGGTACACGGGCAGCAGTGGTGTGGTCAGTGGAGGCCTAGTGGAAGGAGTGACCACAGACAGGCATCGAAGGCCTAACATAACAAAAATGTCAATACAATGGCATTGTCAGTGGCAGGCATTGAAGGATGTCAGCGCATAGACTAAACATTGGTGGAGCTGTGAGATAATTTTGCAAGTGGTAGAGCACTGTTTGAGCTGGGGTGGGGGGAAACTGTCTTGTGGCCGGCGGTACAGGCCCAGGGCCCCTCATATTACAATGGTGTGTCTGACGTTGGGTGCGCACCACCACCGCCAGAGACACTTTATTGTACTAGGAGGGACCCAGTGGCAGTGCCGTCGACCAAAAGTGGGCTCACCCACCTCTTCAGACAAACTGCACTCTCACGGGTGCTGTCGCCAAGTGTCGATACCACGGCCCCGTGTGGGGAGTTTGGCCATTTAGTGAGGTGTAAACATGTCGTATGCTGGACAATCAGGTGCAGAAAATTACGAGATTGGAAAAGGCATTCAGAATAGTCCACAGGCAAGACCTTTTCATAGGAAAGCTAGGTGTCAGCCGGGCAAGGTGGGGCAAAAGATTTCGAAATCCAGTTGTGGTTCATTTTAATGAAGGTTAGATCATCTACATTTTGGGTAGCCAGACGAGTCCTTTTTTCTGTTAGTATTGAACCTGCAGCACTGAATACTCTTTCTGATAGGACACTAGCTGCCGGGCAAGCAAGCTCCTGCAATGCATATTCTGCCAATTCTGGCCAGGTGTCTAATTTTGATGCCCAGTAATCAAATGGGAATGACGGTTGAGGGAGAACATCAATAAGGGATGAAAAATAGTTTGTAACCATACTGGAAAAATGTTGTCTCCTGTCACTTTGAATTGATGCTGCAGTACCTGTCCTGTCTGCGGTCATAGCAAAATCACTCCACAACCTGGTCAGAAAACCCCTCTGGCCAACGCCACTTCTGATTTCTGCCCCTCTAACTCCTCTGGTCTGCTGGCCCCTGCAGCTCGTGTGAGAACGATCACGGGCGCTGTGTGCAGGGAATGCCAGAAGCAAACGGTCAACAAGAGTTGATTGTTTGGTTGCTAATATTAGTTCCAAGTTCTCATGTGGCATTATATTTTGCAATTTGCCTTTATAGCGAGGATCAAGGAGGCAGGCCAACCAGTAATCGTCATCATTCATCATTTTAGTTATGCGTGTGTCCCTTTTGAGGATACATAAGGCATAATCCGCCATGTGGGCCAAAGTTCCAGTTCTCAAATCTGCGGTTGTGCTTGGTTGAGGGGCAGTTTCAGGCAAATCCACGTCACTTGTGTCCCTCAAAAAACCAGAACCCGGCCTTGCCGCGCCACCAATTTCCAGTGGCCCCGGAAAAGCTTCCTCATTAAAAATATAATCATCCCCATCATCCTCCTCGTCCTCCTCCTCTTCGCCCGCTACCTTGTCCTGTACACTGCCCTGGCCAGACAATGGCTGACTGTCATCAAGGCTTTCCTCTTCCTCAGCTGCAGACGCCTGATCCTTTATGTGCGTCAAACTTTGCATCAGCAGACGCATTAGGGGGATGCTCATGCTTATTATGGCGTTGTCTGCGCTAACCAGCCGTGTGCATTCCTCAAAACACTGAAGGACTTGACACATGTCTTGAATCTTCGACCACTGCACACCTGACAACTCTATGTCTGCCATCCTACTGCCTGCCCGTGTATGTGTATCCTCCCACAAAAACATAACAGCCCACCTCTGTTCACACAGTCTCTGAAGCATGTGCAGTGTTGAGTTCCACCTTGTTGCAACGTCTATGATTAGGCGATGCTGGGGAAGGTTCAAAGAACGCTGATAGGTCTGCATACGGCTGGAGTGTACGGGCAACGGCGGATATGTGAGCAAAGTCCACGCACTTTGAGGAGCAGGTCGGATAACCCCGGATAACTTTTCAGGAAGCACTGCACCACCAGGTTTAAGGTGTGAGCCAGGCAAGGAATGTGTTTCAGTTGGGAAAGGGAGATGGCAGCCATGAAATTCCTTCCGTTATCACTCACTACCTTGCCTGCCTCAAGATCTACAGTGCCCAGCCACGACTGCGTTTCTTTCTGCAAGAACTCGGACAGAACTTCCGCGGTGTGTCTGTTGTCGCCCAAACACTTCATAGCCAATACAGCCTGCTGACGTTTGCCAGTAGCTGCCCCATAATGGGAGACCTGGTGTGCAACAGTGGCAGCTGCAGAAGGAGTGGTTGTGCGACTGCGGTCTGTGGACGAGCTCTCGCTTCTGCAGGAGGACGAAGAGGAGGAGGAGGGGGTGCGAACGGCTACAGCCAATTGTTTCCTAGACCGTGGGCTAGGCAGAACTGTCCCAAACTTGCTGTCCCCTGTGGACCCTGCATCCACCACATTTACCCAGTGTGCCATGATGGACACGTAACGTCCCTGGCCATGCCTACTGGTCCATGCATCTGTTGTCAGGTGCACCTTTGTGCTCACAGATTGCCTGAGTGCATGGACGATGCGCTCTTTAACATGCTGGTGAAGGGCTGGGATGGCTTTTCTGGAAAAAAAGTGTCGACTGGGTAGCTCGTAGCATGGTACAGCGTAGTCCATCAGGGCTTTGAAAGCTTCGCTTTCAACTAACCGGTAGGGCATCATCTCTAACGAGATTAGTCTAGCTATGTGTGCGTTCAAACCCTGTGTACGCGGATGCGAGGCTAAGTACTTCCTTTTTCTAACCATAGTCTCATGTAGGGTGAGCTGGACTGGAGAGCTGGAGATCGTGGAACTAGCGGGGGTGCCGGTGGACATGGCAGACTGAGAGACAGTGGGAGATGGTATTGTTGCCACCGGTGCCCTAGATGCAGTGTTTCCTACTACGAAACTGGTGATTCCCTGACCCTGACTGCTTTGGCCTGGCAAAGAAACCTGCACAGATACTGCAGGTGGTGCGGAAAATGGTGGCCCTACACTGCCGGAAGGGATGTTGCGTTGCTGACTAGCTTCATTGGCCGAGGGTGCTACAACCTTAAGGGACGTTTGGTAGTTAGTCCAGGCTTGCAAATGCATGGTGGTTAAATGTCTATGCATGCAACTTGTATTGAGACTTTTCAGATTCTGTCCTCTGCTTAAGGTAGTTGAACATTTTTGACAGATGACTTTGCGCTGATCAATTGGATGTTGTTTAAAAAAATGCCAGACTGCACTCTTTCTAGCATCGGATACCTTTTCAGGCATTGCAGACTGAGCTTTAACCGGATGGCCACGCTGTCCTCCAACAGGTTTTGGCTTTGCCACGCGTTTTGGGCAAGATACGGGCCCGGCAGATGGAACCTGTTGTGATGTTGATGCCTGCTGCGGCCCCTCCTCCTCCGCTTCAGAACATCTGCCGCCTGCACCCTGTTCCCCCAATGGCTGCCAATCGGGGTCAAGAACTGGGTCATCTATTACCTCTTCTTGTAGCTCGTGTGCAACTTCGTCTGTGTCACCGTGTCGGTCGGTGGTATAGCGTTCGTGATGGGGCAACATAGTCTCATCAGGGTCTGATTCTTGATCAGCACCCTGCGAGGGCAATGTTGTGGTCTGAGTCAAAGGACCAGCATAGTAGTCTGGCTGTGGCTGTGCATCAGTGCACTCCATGTCAGATTCAACTTGTAATGGGCATGGACTGTTAACTGCTTCACTTTCTAAGCCAGGGACGGTATGTGTAAAGAGCTCCATGGAGTAACCCGTTGTGTCGCCTGCTGCATTCTTCTCTGTTGTTGTTTTTGCTGAAGAGGACAAGGAAGCGACTTGTCCCTGACCGTGAACATCCACTAACGACGCGCTGCTTTTACATTTACCAGTTTCACGAGAGGAGGCAAAAGAGCTAGAGGCTGAGTCAGCAAGATAAGCCAAAACTTGCTCTTGCTGCTCCGGCTTTAAAAGCGGTTTTCCTACTCCCAGAAAAGGGAGCGTTCGAGGCCTTGTGTAGCCAGACGACGAACCTGGCTCCACAGCTCCAGACTTAGGTGCAATATTTTTTTTCCCACGACCAGCTGATGCTCCACCACTACCACTACCCTCATTACCAGCTGACAATGAACGCCCCCGGCCACGACCTCTTCCACCATACTTCCTCATTGTTTTAAAAACGTAAACAAACTAACGGTATTTGTTGCTGTCACACAAATTACACGGTGAGCTATAACTTCAGTATGATTTAGCTACCCCTTTACAGGTGAGTGAGACCACAACGAAAATCAGGCACAATGTTACACACTCTGTTGTTGGTGGCAACAAATGAGAGAGATGCCACACACGCAGGACTGTCACTGAAGCACAAATGTAAATATTAATCTCCCACTGATTTGATTTTTTTTTTTTTTAAGGGAGACTTTAGGAAAAAAAAATAATAGAATAAAATGATTTTTTAAGGAAGAATTTAGAAACCAAATAAAATAAAATGATTTTTTCAGGGAGAATTTAGAAAACAAATAAAACAAAAAAAGGCTTTCTATGGCCCACTGAGTGAGAGATGACGCACACAGGAGTCAGGAGTGGCACACAAGCCCAGAGGCCAATATTTATCTCCCACTGATTGATGTAGTGATTTTTTCAGGTAGATTTTGGAACCCAAATCAAGCTAAAAAAAATAATAGGCTTTCTATGGCCCACAATTGGAGAGAGAGAGAGAGATGGCACACCCAGGAGTCAAGACTGGCACACAAGCAGAAAGGGCAATATTAATCTCCCACTGATTTGTTTTTGTTTGTTTTTTTTCAGGGAGACTTTAGGAAAAAAAAAATTTGAATAAAATGATTTTTTCAGGAAGAATTTAGAAACCAAATAAAATAAAATGATTTTTTCAGGGAGAATTTAGAAAACAAATAAAACAAAAAAAGGCTTTCTATGGCCCACTGAGTGAGAGATGACGCACACAGGAGTCAGGAGTGGCACACAAGCCCAGAGGCCAATATTTATCTCCCACTGATTGATGTAGTGATTGTTTCAGGTAGATTTTGGAACCCAAATCAAGCTAAAAATAATAATAGGCTTTCTATGGCCCACAATTGGAGAGAGAGAGAGAGATGGCACACCCAGGAGTCAATACTGGCACACAAGCAGAAAGGGCAATATTAATCTCCCACTGATTTGTTTTTTTTTGGTTTTTTTTCAGGGAGACTTTAGGAAAAAAAAATAGAATAAAATGATTTTTTCAGGAAGAATTTAGAAACCAAATAAAATAAAATGATTTTTTCAGGGAGAATTTAGAAAACAAATAAAACAAAAAAAGGCTTTCTATGGCCCACTGAGTGAGAGATGACGCACACAGGAGTCAGGAGTGGCACACAAGCCCAGAGGCCAATATTTATCTCCCACTGATTGATGTAGTGATTTTTTCAGGTAGATTTTGGAACCCAAATCAAGCTAAAAAAAATAATAGGCTTTCTATGGCCCACAATTGGAGAGAGAGAGAGAGATGGCACACCCAGGAGTCAAGACTGGCACACAAGCAGAAAGGGCAATATTAATCTCCCACTGATTTGTTTTTTTTTTTTTTTTTTCAGGGAGACTTTAGGAAAAAAAAATAGAATAAAATGATTTTTTCAGGAAAAATTTAGAAACCAAATAAAATAAAATGATTTTTTCAGGGAGAATTTAGAAAACAAATAAAACAAAAAAAGGCTTTCTATGGCCCACTGAGTGAGAGATGACGTACACAGGAGTCAGGAGTGGCACACAAGCCCAGAGGCCAATATTTATCTCCCACTGATTGATGTAGTGATTTTTTCAGGTAGATTTTGGAACCCAAATCAAGCTAAAAAAATAATAGGCTTTCTATGGCCCACAATTGGAGAGAGAGAGAGATGGCACACCCAGGAGTCAAGACTGGCACACAAGCAGAAAGGGCAATATTAATCTCCCACTGATTTGTTTTTTTTTTTTTTTTTTTTTCAGGGAGACTTTAGGAAAAAAAAATAGAATAAAATGATTTTTTCAGGAAGAATTTAGAAACCAAAGAAAATAAAATGATTTTTTCAGGGAGAATTTAGAAAACAAATGAGTGAGAGATGACGCACACAGGAGTCAGGAGTGGCACACAAGCCCAGAGGCCAATATTTATCTCCCACTTTTTTTTTTTTGTTCCAGGGAAAATTTATAAACCCAATAAAAAAAATAATAAATAGGCTTTCTATGGCCCACTATCTGAGAGACAGAGAGAGATGGCACGCTTAGGACTGGCACACAAGCCCAAAGGCCAATATTAATCTCCCTTTTTTTTTTAAGGGAGAATTTATAAAACCAAAAAAAAATAAATAAATAGGCTTTCTATGGCCCACTATTTGTGAGAGAGATGGCACGCTCAGGACTGGCACACAAGCCCAGAGGCCAATATTAATCTCCCACTTTTTTTTTTTTTTTTCCAGGGAAAATTTATAAACCCAATAAAAAAAAAAATAAATAAATAGGCTTTCTATGGCCCACTATCTGAGAGAGAGAGATGGCATGCTTAGGACTGGCACACCAGCCCAAAGGCCAATATTAATCTCCCACTGATTGATTTATTGATTTTTTCAGGTAGAATTTAGAACCCAAATAAAGCAAAAAAAAAAAAAAAAAAGGGCTTTCTATGGCCCACTGAGTGAGTGATGATGCACACAGGAGTCAGGAGTGGCACACAAGCCCTGAGGCCAATATTTTTCTCCCACTGATTGATGTAGTGATTTTTTCAGGTAGATTTTAGAACCAAAATCAAGCAAAAAAATAAATAGGCTTTCTATGGCCCACTGAGTGAGTGATGATGCACACAGGAGTCAAGAGTGGCACACAAGCCCTGAGGCCAATATTTTTCTCCCACTGATTGATGTAGTGATTTTTTCAGGTAGATTTTATAACCCAAATCAAGCAAAAAAAAAAAAGGCTTTCTATGGCCCACTGAGTGAGAGATGACACAGACAGGGATGGCACTCTAGCAGAAATGTCAATCTTAATCTCCCACAAAAAAAAAAAAAAACAGGGAGTGTCCTTCAATTACTATCTCCCTGCAGTAATCTCAGCCAGGTATGGCAGGCAGCAATAAGGAGTGGACTGATGCACAAATTAAATAAAAAGTGTGTACAAACCAAAAAGATAGCTGTGCAGAAAGGAAGGAACAAGAGGATTTGTGCTTTGAAAAAAGCAGTTGGTTTGCACAGCGGCGTACACACAGCAATGCAGCTATCAGGGAGCCTTCTAGGGCAGCCCAATGAGCTACAGCGCTGAGGGGGAAAAAAAAAAAATGTAGCTTCCACTGTCCCTGCACACCGAAGGTGGTGTTGGGCAGTGGAAATCGCTACAGCACAAGCGGTTTGGTGGTTAATGGACCCTGCCTAACGCTATCCCTGCTTCTGACGAAGCGGCAGCAACCTCTCCCTAAGCTCAGATCAGCAGCAGTAACATGGCGGTCGGCGGGAATGCCCCTTTATAGCCCCTGTGACGCCGCAGACAGCAAGCCAATCCCTGCAATGCTCTTCTCTAAGATGGTGGGGACCAGGACCTATGTCATCACGCTGCCCACACTCTGCGTTTACCTTCATTGGCTGAGAAATGGCGCTTTTCGCGTCATTGAAACGCGACTTTGGCGCGAAAGTCGCCTACCGCATGGCCGACCCCGCACAGGGGTCGGATCGGGTTTCATGAAACCCGACTTTGCCAAAAGTCGGCGACTTTTGAAAATGAACGACCCGTTTCGCTCAACCCTAATTATTATGTTTATTAACCATTGGTTTGGCATTTGGTGACAACAATTTATGTATCGCCTTTTCAATTGAACATGCTCTAGGTCTTTTACAGCCTTACACCGTTGATGTTTATTTGCCTGTATGCCGTTTGGCCTTATGGGGCATATTATTTTGCCCTATATAAATGTCTTGTAATTGATTTTTGTATTATGTTTATTCATATTATATTATTTAATTCTTGGGATTTTTGTGGTTAATATTGATATTTTTATTATTTTTTTGCCTGTTTGTTGTGGGGCGTTATTTGGAGTATAGTTCTACCCTATATAAGTGCTCAGCAGTTATTAGTTCTGTTATATAGTATTACATTGCATTATCTTATGCTAAAAACTGTTAGGACGTTTTAGGGTTAATTATTTTGTCCATCCTTTTCATACTTTGTGCCCATTAACGCGTTGTTCCTCTTTTTTTTTTTTCTTTTTCTTTATTTTGTCCCCGGGATCATTATATTACATTATTATTACATTTATAAAGAAAGCAAGAAATGGACGGCACTAGAGTTTTATAGGTGTGTACTCCTCAGGACTTAAATAGAACTCACTGAACAAATCGTCCCATACAGCTTATGGGTATCAGGTGCTCTAGCAGAAAAGCATATAGCTCAGTAAATATCCAAGAACAAAAATGTCTGCGGCACTCACCCCGTTGTTGCTGTGTGAACGTGTTCTTTATTGAAGCATTACGTTATGGAAGTATAAACATCCAACTAGGCAGCAGGTTTTACAGGAGGGTGCGGTGATGGAGGGTGGACGACGGCCGTTTCGCACTGAATGTGCTTCGACGGGTCCAGGTGAACGCAGACTTTTTTGTTCTTGATTATTATTACATTATTCTCTATTACCTTATTCAATCAGAGCTATCCTGCTGAGGGAGCCGGCTCTGTGTAGGTGATCCCGTGCTATGTATCATATGTCCATGTTCTCTTGCTTGGCGCAGACGCGCCCCACGCATGCGCTGTGTTGCCCCGGCGGCGTCGCCGGCCCGGAGCGTTGCTGTGGTGATGGGGTGGATGACGTACGTCCTCCTTCCCATACTCCACGGCGCGCGGCGGCCCGCCTTGCCGCTGGCGCGTACACATCATGCTGGGCTAGCGCGCCGATTCACTGGAGCTCCCCTCATTTCCCCTACTTATATCCCGGCCCTCTTCTTATTGGCCACGCCTCCTGATGAAGCCAAGGGGTGAAACGCGCGTCGAGGCTTTCTGCTCCCTGCTTGCACGCTGGCACCCTGTTGCTAAGATGTCTCAAGGTATTAGTATTCACTAGTTATCTTCATTTGGATGTTATGATCAGTTTTACCTTGTATTACATGGTGCAGCCGTACACCCCAGTACTCTGGGTTAGCCCTGACACCACTTAGCTCGCTCCTTCACCTTTCATCCTCTATGAGATGTTATATTGGTTATATTGGTTACTTGCGGATGTCTTTCCTTGCATCAAAGCTTCAGGGGCTGTGGGCTGTGCAGCAGTGATTTTTGTGCAGTCTTTCAGCGCATCTCCCATGTGTGGTTACATCTGATGCGCTGCTCTTTTTAGCTGTTTTTTGTCTTTTCACTAGTGTCCTGTACGTAGTTTGTACTATTTATATGTAGTATTTTCAATAAAATTTATACTCATATTTACCCCCGTCTTGTATGGATTTTATGTATATGGTTACTATTTATGCTTTACCTAGTTACATATAATATCCATTGCCGCTCCGAGTGGTTGTTCGGCTTTCCTTTTTGGTTGTATATATACCACAATAGTCATTAGCATTTGTCAGTTAGTACCGTGTGAGTATAGGACAAGTCCAATGAAGTTGTCAAAGTGATAAAGAAGAAAAAGTCTCCTCATTTTTTCAGTGAGGTGGCAGCACTCTGTACCTCAAATAACATTCACCTCTATGGGCTGTTTTATCCGATTTTTCATTTACTTTTTACACTTTGAGGCACTTTATGCTCTATGGTTCTGGGAGCCTTCATAGGTCTCATTCTATTTGCCTTTTTCCCCTTTATAAGTACACTCCCCTGATGATATCTCACTGCGGAGACAGAAACATGTCGGGAGAGATTTTTTCTAGGGTTAATGTCAAGAGAACTAAACTTGGGTACTGCTATTATTAGGGCAGGAGCATTTACATGTGACATGACAGGGCAGATAACATTGTAATTACCCAGCCTTAGGAATCATAGGGAGTCTGAAAATTGATTGCGAAATGTCATCTCATAGAAATTCTGCTAAAACAGCCATTTGTTCTGCTGTTGAGAGTTAGAAAAATAGCTCCACATTAAATGTACAACTCCTTTAACCCCTCTGTGACCTTAGACGTACTATCCCGTCGAGGTGCCCTGGGCTTATCTGACCCTGGACGGGATAGTACGTCATAGCCGATCGGCCGCGCTCACGGGGGGAGCGCGGCCGATCGCGGCCGGGTGTCAGCTGCTTATCGCAGCTGACATCCGGCACTATGTGCCAGGAGCGGTCACGGACCGCCCCCGACACATTAACCCCTGGCACACCGCGATCAAAGATGATCGCGATGTGCCGGCGGTGCAGGGAAGCACCGCGCAGGGAGGGGGCTCCCTGCGGGCTTCCCTGAGACCCCCGGAGCAACGCGATGTAATCACGTTGCTGCGAGGGTCTCACCTCCCTCCCTGCTCCCTCCAGCCCCGGATCCAAGATGGCCGCGGATCCGGGTCCTGCAGGGAGGGAGGTGGCTTCACAGAGCCTGCTCAGAGCAGGCACTGTGAAGGCTGCAGCGCTGCTAGTCAGATCAGTGATCTGACAGAGTGCTGTGCACACTGTCAGATCACTGATCTGTGATGTCCCCCCCTGGGACAAAGTAAAAAAGTAAAAAAAAATTTTTCCAAATGTGTAAAAAAAATAAAAAAAAATATTCCAAAATAATGAAAAAAAAAAAAAATATTATTCCCATAAATACATTTCTTCATCTAAATAAAAAAAAAACAATAAAAGTACACATATTTAGTATCGCCGCATCCGTAACGACCCGACCTATAAAACTGTCCCACTAGTTAACCCCTTCAGTAAACACCGTAAGAAAAAAAAAAAAAAAACGAGGCAAAAAACAACGCTTTATTATCATACCGCCGAACAAAAAGTGGAATAACACGCGATCAAAAGGACAGATATAAATAACCATGGTACCGCTGAAAGCGTCATATTGTCCCGCAAAAAACGAGCCGCCAAACAGCATCATCAGCAAAAAAATAAAAAAGTTATAGTCCTGAGAATAAAGCGATGCAAAAATAATTATTTTTTCTGTAAAATAGTTTTTATCGTATAAAAGCGCCAAACCATAAAAAATGATATAAATGAGGTATCGCTGTAATCGTACTGACCCGAAGAATAAAACTGATTTATCAATTTTACCAAACGCGGAACGGTATAAACGCCTCCCCCAATAGAAATTCATGAATAGCTGGTTTTTGGTCATTCTTCCTCACAAAAATCGGAATAAAAAGCGATCTAAAAATGTCACGTGCCCGAAAATGTTTTCAGTAAAAACGTCAACTCGTCCCGCAAAAAACAAGACCTCACATGACTCTGTGGACCAAAATATGGAAAAATTATAGCTCTCAAAATGTGGTATTGCAAAAAATATTTTTTGCAATAAAAAGGGTCTTTCAGTGTGTGACGGCTGCCAATCATAAAAATCCGCTAAAAAACCCGCTATAAAAGTAAATCAAACCCCCCTTCATCACCCCCTTAGTTAGGGAAAAATAAAAAAAAATGTATTTATTTCCATTTTCCCATTAGGGCTAGGGTTAGGGCTAGGGTTAGGGCTAGGGCTAGGGCTAGGGTTAGGGCTAGGGCTAGGGCTAGGGTTAGGGCTAGGGTTAGGGTTAGGGTTAGGGTTAGGGCTAGGGCTAGGGTTAGGGCTAGGGTTAGGGCTAGGGCTAGGGTTAGGGCTAGGGTTAGGGCTAGGGTTAGGGCTAGGGTTAGGGTTAGGGCTAGGGTTAGGGTTGGGGCTACAGTTAGGGTTGGGGCTAAAGTTAGGGTTAGGGTTTAGATTACATTTACATTTGGGAATAGGGTTGGGATTAGGGTTAGGGGTGTGTCAGGGTTAGAGGTGTGGTTAGGGTTACCGTTGGAATTAGGGTTAGGGGTGTGTTTAGATTAGGGTTTCAGTTATAATTGGGGGGTTTCCACTGTTTCGGCACATCAGGGGCTCTCCAAACACGACATGGCGTCCGATCTCAATTCCAGCCAATTCTGCGTTGAAAAGGTAAAACAGTGCTCCTTCCCTTCCTAGCTCTCCTGTGTGCCCAAACAGGGGTTTACCCTCACATATGGGGTATCAGCGTACTCAGGACAAATTGGACAACAAGTTTTGTGGACCAATTTCTCCTGTTACCCTTGGGAAAATACAAAACTGGGGGCTAAAAAATAATTTTTGTGGGAAAACAAAAATATTTTTTATTTTCACGGCTCTGCGTTATAAACTGTAGTGAAACACTTGGGGGTTCAAAGTTCTCACAACACATCTAGATAAGTTCATTGAGGGGTCTAGTTTCCAATATGGGGTCACTTGTGGGGGGTTTCTACTGTTTAGGTACATTAGGGGCTCTGCAAACGCAATGTGACGCCTGCAGACCAATCCATCTAAGTCTGCATTCCAAATGATGCTCCTTCCCTTCCGAGCCCTCCCATGCGCCCAAACGGTGGTTCCCCCCCACATATCGGGTATCAGCGTACTCAGGACAAATTGGACAACAACATTTCGGGTCCAATTTCTCCTGCTAACCTTGGAAAAATACAAAACTGGGGGCTAAAATATAATTTTTGTGGGAAAAAAATTTTGTTTTATTTTTATGGCTCTGCATTATAAACTTCTGTGAAGCCCTACTTTCCAAAATGGTGTCACTTGTGGGGGATTTCAATGTTTAGGCACATCAGTGGCTCTCCAAACGCAACATGGCGTCCCATCTCAATTCCTGTCAATTTTGCATTGAAAAGTCAAACGGCGCTCCTTCCCTTCCGAGCTCTCCCATGCGCCCAAACAGTGGTTTACTGCCACATATGGGGTATCAGCGTACTCAGGACAAATTGCACAACAACTTTTGAGGTCCAATTTCTTCTCTTACCCTTGGAAAAATAAAAAATTGGGGGCAAAAATATAATTTTTGTGAAAAAATATGATTTTTTATTTTTACGGTTCTGCATTATAAACTTCTGTGAAGCACTTGGTGGGTCAAAGTGCTCACCACACATCCAGATAAGTTCCTTAGGGGGTCTACTTTCCAAAATGGTGTCACTTGTGGGGGGTTTCCATGTTTAGGCACATCAGTGGCTCTCCAAACGCAACATGGCGTCCCATCTCAATTCCTGTCAATTTTGCATTGAAAAGTCAAACGGCGCTCCTTCCCTTCCGAGCTCTCCCATGCGCCCAAACAGTGGTTTACTGCCACATATGGGGTATCAGCGTACTCAGGACAAATTGCACAACAACTTTTGGGGTCCATTTTCTCCTGTTACCCTTGGTAAAATAAAACAAATTGGAGCTGAAGTAAATTTTTTGTGTAAAAAAGTTAAATGTTCATTTTTATTTAAACATTCCAAAAATTCCTATTAAACACCTGAAGGGTTAATAAACTTCTTGAATGTGGTTTTGAGCACCTTGAAGGGTGCAGTTTTTAGAATGGTGTCACACTTGGGCATTTTCTATCATATAGACATCTCAAAATGACTTCAAATGAGACGTGGTCCCTAAAAAAAATGGTGTTGTAGAAATGAGAAATTGCTGGTCAAATTTTAACCCTTATAACTCCCTAACAAAAAAAAAATTGGTTCCAAAATTATGCTGATGTAAAGGAGACATGTGGGAAATGTTACTTATTAAGTATTTTGTGTGACATATCTCTGTGATTTAATTGCATAAAAATTCAAAGTTTGAAAATTGCGAAATTTTCAAAATTTTCGCCAAATTTCCGTTTTTTTCACAAATAAACACAGGTACTATCAAAGAAATTTTACCACTATCATGAAGTACAATATGTCACGAGAAAACAATGTCAGAATCACCAGGATCCGTTGAAGCGTTTCGGAGTTATAACCTCATAAAGGGACAGTGGTCAGAATTGTAAAAATTGGCCTGGTCATTGACGTGCAAACCACCCTTGGGGGTAAAGGGGTTAAAATGAAAAAAAATAACAAATTACTGTTTTAGTCTGTGTGATTTAACATGTCCCTTAGGAAAAACAAATTGAGTTTTGTAGATGCATTTAAAATAAGCTAATTAAAATTGTGAGCAATGTTCAAAGCAAACATAATGCTATATATATTAGGCTATTACAACATAAGAAGTATCCAAGGAGTGACACCATGCTATAAGCATAGATGGTGGTTATAATTAGAATAAAAAATTATGTAACCCTATAAACAGCTTGGAAAGAAGAGGAAACTAGATTTGACAAAATATGCTGTAGAGCAAAAAATTTACATTGTATAAAAGGCAATTACCCAAAACCCTAAGGTTGTTTGAATCTTAATATAAGCATAATCTATGCATCTTCTTGATAATATCTAATTAGTGTGAGGGCAAAGCATCCCTAATTATAATCCTCATTTTTTAAATATTGACTTAAAACACGTCGCCATTGCCTTTTGTGAAGCTTGTATGAGGATGGAGTATTTAATGCTATTAAACAGCAAAATGATTTGGATGTGTAATAGAAAAGAAATTATGGGAAGCGTCTGCTGGGTATTCTCATGTACCGAAACTTTCCTGTTGAATTAGAGATAATTTTCGTGTATTGTTCTGTTTTCCCAATGTGGCTATAGTGACAAATGCTTAGTAGAGGTAAAATAATTCTCTGTAATTGTCAAACTCCCAAAGAATATGTCTAATAACGCTTGAGATATGACAATTCAGTAGTTGACTTGGATAAAATTACATGCTCTAAGCAGCATTTAGAAATGATGAAAGATCCCCATAATAAATGACACATTCTCCTAAATGCACTAAATCAAATCAGTTTTCTATTTCTGATGTCTAAATTGATTTTTTTAGTTTGCATAATAGGTTAATTTGAGATATTGACATTTTATAGACTGATTATTTTATGTAATAATCAAAGGAATAAATATATATCTGTTATATGCGTATAAATAGTCTGCAATGCAGGGTTTGTATAATCTTGTATAATGAAAGTCTATGAAACTTTCTAACACACATTATGTGTCAATTCCTTACCCTATTGGTAATCTCCAGATTATACAGAGAGGTTAAAAAGATTAAGGTCATATTACATCACACACAGTTTGCTACAGTTATCTCCAAACTAGGCAAATACATGAAGATCTCAAATATGTCTCTGGTTTGAAAAGTTTCTAAGATGTGAAATAAGAGTGAAATGGTTTGGCTATGGAATATACATATAATAATGATCTTGCTATATCTAGTGTGTATAATTAATCCACATGTCAAAAACCAGCCCATGTTTATTTAGGAAATCCCCTGACGAAAGTGACAGCTGAAGCTTACATTGGAGAGGATGCTACTCAGAGGAGGGAATTTGTAACTTGTAAGTGCCAATATATCACTTCTATTTAAGTATACATTAAACATCTATATGATGGTGGCACCATAAGTAACATAAAGTAGTTTATATATGAAATTTATGAATAATGAATTCCAGCAATATGGTCTTATATACTGTTGAATTATGCATTTTGTCTTGTACACATAATTGTGATACTGCTTCTTCACTACTACAATGTTGTATATTTGATAAAACCAAGAGCATTGTCTATTGTTATAACGTGTCCTTGCATTAGCACTATATATATATATATATATATATATATATATATATATATACATACACACACATACATGGCGGGCCATTTATATGGATACACCTAAATAAAATGGGAATGGTTGGTGATATCAACTTCCCGTTTGTGCACATTAGTATATGGGAGGGGCAAAACTTTTCAAGATGGGTTGTGACCATGGTGGCCATTTTGAAGTTGGCCATTTTGGATCCAACTTTACTTTTTCCAATGGAAAGAGGGTCATGTGTCACATCAAACTTGTTGTGAATTTCACAAGAAAAACAATGGTGTGCTTGGTTTTAACATAACTTTATTCTTTCATGAGTTATTTACAAGTTTATGACCACTTATAAAATGAGTTCAAAGTGCTGCCCATTGTGTTGGATTGTCAATGCAACCCTCTTCTCCCACTCTTGAAACACTGATAGCAACACCGCAGAAGAAATGCTAGCACAGGCTTCCACGACAACTGGCCCACGACAACCAATCCACTTTCCAGGAAATTGTTCATGTAGTAACTTTTATCTTTGGGGTCATCTGAAGGCAATTGTCTATGCTGTGAAGATACGAGATGTGCAGCATCTGAAACAACGGATACTGGAAGCCTGTGCTAGCATTTCTTCTGCGGTGTTGCTATCAGTGTGTCAAGAGTGAGAGAAGATGGTTGCATTGACAATCCAACACAATGGGCAGCACATTAAACACATTTTATGAATTGTCATAAACTTGTAAATAACTCATGAAATAATAAAAGTACATTAAAACCAATCACACCATTGTTTTTCTTGTGAAATTCTCAATAAGTTTGATGTGCCACATGACCCTCTTCCCATTGGAAAAAATAAAGTTGGATCCAAAATGGTGAGTTCAAAATGGCCACCATGGTCCCCACCCATCTTGAAAAGTTTTCCCCCTCCCATATGCTAATGTGCTACAAACAGGATGTTGATATCACCAACCATTCCCATTTAATTTAGGTGTATCCATATAAATGGTCCACCCTGTATATATAATATATTTATACAGTATATTGTATCATATATATCAATAGCATGTTTATGCACTAGCACTTTATATGACTCGCATGAGTCTCGCACCTCAATACCCGGCGCTTTGACCAGTGCGTTCAGCTGTATAGAAATACATGCAACTGCACACTCCAGTCCCCAGTGCCAGCGGAAGTGCCGGGTATTGAGGTGCAAGACTTGTGCGAGTTTTACAAATTATAGAGGGGACTTGTACAGACAATAGACATTACAGCATAACAGAAATCACAGTTCAAAATAGATACCAAGAGGAGTGAGGGCCCTGCTCGCAAGCTTACAAACTATGAGGAAAAGGGGAGACACGAGAGGTGGATGGTAACAATTGCTTTAGTTATTTAGACCAGCCATATTGCAAGGCTCGGGTGTTCATGTAAAGCTGCATGAACCAGTTAACTGCCTAAATATGTAACAGTACAGACACAGAGGGCTATTAACTGCATAAAGTGTATGAGAACAAGATATGAGGAACCTGATTATATATATATATATTTTTTATGATAGGCCACAGAGGGATCGTTAGGTTAATGTGTTGAGGCGGTAGGCCAATCTGAACAAATGAGTTTTTAGGGCACTTAGGCACTTAGGCACTTAGCCTCTCTCTTCCCACTGCCCTATAACAGTGGTATATGGGACAATAGTTGGGGATTAATGTCACCTTTGTATTGTAAAGTGACATCAAGCCCAGTTTAGAAATGGAGAGGCGTCAATAAGACACCTATCAATTACTAATCCTATAGTTGTTAAGGGGTTAAATAAAGACATCCCGAATAAAGTCTTTTAATGAAATAAAACACTACACAGTTTCCCATCTTTAACCCCTTAGTGATGGAGCCAAATTTTTGAAATCTGACCAGTGTTACTTTATGTGGTAATAACTCTGGAATGCTTCAACAAAGCCCAGTGATTTTGAGATTGTTTTTTCGTGACACATTATACTTTATGATAATGGTAAATTTAGGTTGATATGCTTTATGTTTATTTATAAAAAATATCAGAAATTTGAAAAAAATGTTAAAAAATTTACAATTTTCAAACTTTGAATGATTATCCCTTTAATCCCGATAGTCATACCACAGCAAAACATTAATAAATAACATTTCCCACATGTCTGCTTTACAACAGCACCATTTGCAAAATGTTATTTTATTTTGTTAGCATTTTAGGAGGATTAAAAATGTATCAACAATTTAAATTTTTTTCAAGGAAATTTACAAAATGTATTTTTTTAGGGACCTATCCATGTTTGAAGTGAATTTGGGGGTCCTATATATAGAGAAATCCCCACAAGTGATACAATTTTAAAAACAGCACCCCCTGACATATTGAAAACTGCAGTCAGGTCATTTGTTAACCCTTCGGGTGATTTTCAGGAATTAATGCAAAGTGGCATGAGAAAAATGAAAATGTGTATTTTTATCACCTAAATGTCACTAACTTCTGAACAGGTTACTACAGCCGACAGACTCTAAGGCCTCTATTTGGTCATGAATTTCCATGACAAACATCAGGACCACAAAATCATGATCTGAGACCACCAATTGGGATAAAGAGGAAGCCCCCACAGTCTGTTAACCGTTTATAATGATGTAGTCACTATTGACAGCAGCATCTAAGGGGTTAAATAGATTTGGACGGTGCAAACACTGATCATGGCTGATGCAGCAAGTTGTCAGCTATAGTGGACAGCTGACAGCTACTGGATTGTCACCTGTATGGGGATATAAGTCTCTTATATCTCAGGTCAGTTAAAAGGCGTATTGGCGGTCACTAAGGGGTTAATGCACTCCTAATTCATGTGACGTTCTCGATCACCTGTAAAAAAATAAATAAATAATAAACCAACACAAATACTGCCTGGTCTGATGTAATCCATTTAATAATGAGTGTCTCAAGATGATCTCCCCTATAGAGCAGTCACATCAGGAGATGTGACAACTCTACATGGCCTCCAGTGACACACTGACAGGAGATAGTGGCTCCTGCAGTGTTATCACTGAGGGTTCACTGTAGGTCATGCCCTCACTTTACAGCAGTACTGGGTGAGAATTTTCTCATACAACATTGCCGGTGACAGCATGAACTCAGGTGACCTCTCTTCTGGCGGCGGAGTGATCCACTGGGGTCACTGTATCTCCTGTCACTGTACACCGGAGCCCCTGTTGAGCGGTCACATCTCCTGATGTGACAGCTCTATAAAGGAGATCGTCGTGGGACAACCATTATTAAATGGATTACATTGGAACAGGGAGTATACTGCTGGTTTATTATTTTATTTTTTTTGCAGGTGATTGAGGGCGTCGAGGATTAGCTGTGTGGTATGTTCTGTATGTGTATATGTATGTACTGTATGTGTGCATGTGTTTTTTTTACTATTCAACACAGTAGCTGGATGATGGGACTACTACTGTCCCATCATCGGCTAGCTGTCAGTGTAGCAGACATAGCCGGATGGGACTAGTAGTCCCATTGGATGATGCCTGCCTACACAAAGATCTGCAAACACACAGCCCCGCACACACCCACAGACCCCCGCAGATACACACAGACATCTGCACACCTGCACACTGACATGCACATATTCACAGCACACACATAGTCTCCACCCACACTTTTCCTCCTCCCAATCTGCAGCGTTTCTCGCATGCAACTCCGCAGCAAAACTGAAGATGTTTTTAAACCTGCAGTTTTGCTGCAGATTTGACTGACTCAATGGAAGTCAATGGGTGCAAAAACGCTACAGATCCACAAAAAGAATTGACATGCTGCGGAAAAAAACGCTGCAAATCCTTGTGTATTTTTCCGCAGCATGTGCACAACAAATTCTGAATTTCCCATTGACTTACATTGATAGTGTACTACACTGCGGATTTGTTGCAATTCAGTGTGTCCAAAAACGCTGCGGATCCGCATCAAAATCCGCAAGGTGTGCACATAGCCTAACAGCATAAATAAAATCTCCTTTACAAATACAGTATATCAAAGGTAAAAGCAGCACATTATACTCATATTAAATTGTACTCTGCTGTTTTACATCATACTGAAACCTGAGCAGAACCATTTAGCTAAAGGCTAAATTCACACTGGGCGTTTTTGCTGCTGTTTTTTCTGCAGCAAGCAATACCTGATCTCTTGGCAGGAAAGAAGCTGCAGAAAAAAAGCATGTTTCCCTTGGTTTTTCTTGTGTTTTTTTGCATTGTTTTTTTTTGCGTTTTTTGGCCGTTTTTTGAGGTTGTTGTGGAATGCTAGATTTGTCTCTTGTGCATGGTGATAAAGTTTAGTATTAAAAAAAAGTCCTATTTCAAAGAATCAGGTTTTGGCACAAAAAATGCTGCAAAATATGATCTGCATTTTTGGTGTGCTTTTTTTCAGCGCTTTTTTCACCACCCATTCAAGTCTATGGGTGAAAAACGCTGAAAAAAACTGAAAGAAGTGACATGCTCTATGTCCAACAAACCAAGCAAAGCAGTGTTTTATTAGCGGGAGATTAACACTTTCTGACTACATCTCACAAGCAGTCCTGTCATATTAATCTATGTAATGATAATGACGTCACCCCACCTCCCACCGAGTAGCTTGGTCACAGTGCAAAGTGTACACAGGGAGCTGCCAGTCAGGGATGTGGGTGGGGTTACACTAATATTTACCCCAAAACACCCAGGAACACTCACAACCCAAAAAGGTCAGATTTTCAGTTCAGGTGGACTGTTGACGTGAATGATTATTATGTTTCACTACTTTGGATTAATCTTTCTGCAACCATCACACAATTTCTTAAAACTTTATTGCCTGTACTATCTCCATCCCAAGCTGTTTTTATTCCTGTTCATATCAGCCTGTCTACTAACTGGGGTTGTCTACTATCCAGAAATTCCTATTTTTATTTCTGAAGCAAGCTGGAGAAACTTGTACAGATTCTGGATCATAAATATCATTATTAAATAGTTCACAATAGATGCATCTAATACTTTAATTTCAGAATTATACATCACTTAAAATCTTAATGATGCATAACAATTTTCCATTGGGCCTCGAAACAATGTTGGCTATCTGAGAACTTTTGATCATCTGTCCAAAAAAAAACCGAAGTTGGCAACCCAGATGTACCATCTATGGGCCTAATTTACAAGAAGCTCCTAAAATCACCAATTATGGAATACAGCAAAATAAGATGAATTACTGGCTAAATTAAGCATGCAAATCTGCCAATAAAAAATGAGTTGAACAAGATATCTAGCATTAACAAAAAATGTGTTATCCTCTCTGGCACTGTTTGTGAAAAAATATGGGTTGACATATATTAGCTTAGTGTGGACAACATGACATACATACTATTATACCATACACACATTGCAGAGCTATAACTCACATATACATAGTTCAGTTATTAAACCTTCTCCACACCAAGCAAACCAGCAGAGGGATTCAAATCCTGGAAAAAATTATATTGGGGAGTAAAGGAAAAAGGCGACATGAATCATGCAGTGCAGCAAATGTTTTTAGCCACACTTTTCACATGCCCCTTAAATATCTAACACTGGTATAAACATGGTGCCTAAAAGTAATAGTGCCATAAACTCTATTCTTGAGAATATCAGCATCAAATACATATTGTCCCACGAGAGACAGAGTCTTACATTTAGTGTTCCTAAGAATAATATTGCTATACATAATGTCCCAGAAAATGATAACATCATACACGTTATCTCTTAAAAAATAAAAGCTTTATAAAGTTTCAATGAAAATAATAATGTGAAACATGTAGTGACCTTGAGAAAGAGGTCAACCTCCTAGATTACTTATAGCTTTACCGATCTTTTACTGCTGGCGCAGCACGGTACTCTGATACATCTTCATTGTATAGAGAGATCCTGTAATGCTTTATAACATGAGTGACATATTACTGCTCAGTACCAGCTGCAGACTGCACCTAAAAGGACTATACTGTACAACAGAGGCGGGAAAACATGAGGTGCTGCAGGCCTAATATTTAAAGACGACTGGAAGGCTTGATAATGACAGCATTGGTGGGTCCCTATACTGTATTGGGACCTGCACATGTCGCACATCCCTAAGTCCAGCTCAGAGGAAATGTCCCATCCACTATTTCTGGCCTCTGCTGGATGTGTCTTATATATTAATGCCAGTTCTGGCAGTTCTACTTCTAGTTTAGATTCAACCCAGAATAGAACTTCATGTTTTTGCAATGGGGGCCAGGGTGGTAGCCGTGCTGAGGGATTGCTGCTGCTTCCTCATCACACCCCGACGCTCCGCTACAAAAATATCACGTCCATTTTGTGGTGTGCTGTGTGTGTCACGTATTTCACCCACATGTGGGTCAGGGATCTCTTCAGCATGCAGAGCTCCAGTCCTTTTCATACACACAAAATTATAATCAGAGTTCTTGTTCTTTTCCAATAACACTTTACTCAACTCCTGCTCCTTCATAACAGTTACAGTCCAATCGCTTCCAAAAGACATGAGAACTCTGTCTCCTGTACTATCCCTGGTCTTTTCCTTCAGCTCATCTTCTAGCACTGTGGTCTCCAGACCCGCAGTCCCTAGGAATTCCAGCTTTCTGATACTAGGTGCTGCCCCTCCCCTTTCCCTATCCTGGGTGAAAAATCAGGTTGCCTCTGCAATTCCTGTTCGGACTGTAAGTCTTGGACGTCACCGGAGGTAACCCACAGACGAGCCACCGACCCTTCCAGACTGCCTCCCTTCCCACATGCTCCAAGATCTAACATCTCCAGACCTGCTTCTTTCTATGTTTCTTCTCTCTCTCAACTGCAACTCACACTGGACAACTACAACTCCTTCTAGAACAATTCTCCTCACACCTATCTAGCTCCTCCCACTAACTCAAAATTACCTCAGGAAGGTACTCTCCCTGTCACTACACTGGCTCCGCCCCCTTTCTCAACTGTCACTACTCTGACTGAAACCAGTTCTTAACACAATCTAATATCTAACTCTAAAGTGCCCTCCATTGTCCTAAATCCTTCATAATCCTGACTGAACCTAACTGTATCACTACATATCCCTACCTCTGTCCCTTACACCTAGAGACATATAAACATTACTTGCACGATGTATAAACACAAGTACATTGGTCAGCACGCTAAAATAGAATCAAATGCTACCATATTACACGATACACATATTAAAACATATAAATCGTACCCATTTTTATTTGACAGGTAGGCACAGCCCAAACCAGCCGCTTGCACACCCCTTACATTTTGTTATGTGACCAGTGCATTGTGTGGAAGGGGCTCAGCTATTAAAATACACTAGTTAACATGTTAAACCCAAGAGGCTACTGAGATATAGAACTGATCAGGAAAGTTTTGTGAATTGAAGCAGAAATTGGATAGCTGTTTTTTTGTAACACAACTCCTTACTTCTCAAAGTGCAATGCATAAATCATTGCCTGGTAAGGTGCAGGTCTCCATCAGTGCTGGGCTCCAAGAAGTTTGGGTATAAAACAATTAAAGGGAATGGATCCTCATTGGAGCTAAGGCAAAGAAGGAAGCATATGAAATAGATAAGTGATGGCATGTGAAGCGGGACTGAAAAGAACAAAGGACATGGTACTCAATTACAGAAAGGATGTCCAAATGAGTGGAGACATCAGAGTGCAGTAGAAGTGTGGTCCTGTGCTGTAGGTTGGGCACCAGTTTTTCTTCTAGGAGCAACAAAAATTCAGTAGATGGGTGACTTATAGAGATATAGGCCTTAATTTATCTCTCTGGTGTGGTGACCTCACAGACCTCAATTTCCCTAGGAAGCAAGCTGTTGCAGACCTAAGTAACAGGATGGCAGAGGAGCTTATAGCTCTCCCTTCAGAGGTTAAAACTTGTTTAGAAGGCACTTTAATCGCCTAAAGATCAATGGGGTCCAAATTCTAAGAATCCAGTTGATTGCTCAATAGATCTAGGAACAGTGCGCAGTCCCGCATACAGAAGCGGTGAGATCCGAGTACAGATTCTTTAAAAAGCTAATTTTAGTTATACTTTGACTAAATTAAATGACCAGGTGAAAGATGATGCTACCTTGCAAGGAATGATTTTGGGGTGATATTTTCTACTGCACTGAGGCATTTGGTGCTGCTGAGGAAGTATGTTTTTTAGGGGCTTTTTGGGCTTGGAAAATAAGTTGTGCTTGTGATTTTTAGTACTGCTGTGTGGGCATGTTGTGATGCATATGATGTTTGGTGCTTTACAGAGTATCATATATGCTGAACAGGATTATTTATTTGGCAATGCTACTGAGGTATTATGGGTACTGCACAGTAGTTTATGGTTTCTGTTGAGACCAATCACTAATAATACAATCTACACCGAAAAATTGAATAATCATGGTAGAAAAAATTTATTAATCATATTGAAACATTTTTGCATATTAGTAAGTTATTATTGTTATTCTTATCATTGTAAATCTAGAATTATAAAAATAGGAAATAGTTCAGTTCAAAGTTCAGATATTATAAATTTTAATCATAAGTACGAAAACCACTATCCATCACTATGGAATTGTTTAGTTTTGGAAAATAATGCATACATAATATACTGTATATTGCCGATGCAAATACCCATATGATTCAGTTAAGAAATGCAGTTTATTAGAATGCTCCCTTAATATTTATACTATTCCAAATGTTACCTTGTAGAAGTAAAAAATGTCAATTCTGTGGCAATCAAAGCAAAGTGCAAAGAAAAATAGTTCTCCAAATGTATGTTGACACATACTATAGAAGCAGAGCTTGAAATGTTGCTTTTTCCCCTTTTCCCTGGGTAGTAGCTAAAACTTTAATCTTTTGCTTAAAATATATTCAAGCAAAAATTTGAGCAGACGTGGCACAAAATAACCCAATTGAGGAATTTGACGAGTGAGAGCGAAAATAACAGGTGAACTGCTAATCATCTGTGGCATTCAGCTAGACAATGGGCCACGCATGTTGCAAATGTTAAAGATTTCTTTACTATTTGGATACTGGGACTAGCTGTGAATATATTGAAGAGAGAAATCAGTGTGTTTCTGCTAGTCATGTGGATGAAATAGAAGGTGATGCATGTTTGTTGCAGACATTTCTCTGTGTCTCTTTTTTTATGCATTTTCTTTTAATCCCAAACTCGGCTTGTTGCTCTTCAAATTGAAATATCCTGAACAGATGTAAAAACACATGTGAACCACTGGTCGCAAGCTGTGCAAAGCTTTGCTTCATCTGCTGATGATGTGAGCCTTAAGGAGATCTTTTTAAAATTTCATCACTATTCAAAAAGATAATTAATACGTACCCCCAGGCTTTGATTATGCTATACCAAGTGTGTACTGCTGGTACAAAAATAATGAGGCTCTCATCAGGTCCAATAAAGACTTGCAGCAAACATTCCGTTTCCGTACGAAATTTATGATTCAACTCTGGTACAGTGTAGGTAGCGTAATTTAATTTTCATTTGTAGCATAATACAATAGATCTCGTCATTTGTTGGCAACTATTGCAAGCATTTTGTTTGCATGAAGCCTCAGTCAAGAGGATCTTTTATCACCTAATTGTCGTTTTCTAATCTTAGCAATTTGTATTAGCAATAGAAATAATTATAGGGATTGATAGGAAATAGTAATCATGAACAAAATATGAAACAATATTAAACCGGATGAGAACACCATCTAGTTTGAATAAAAAAAGAACAAATTATAACAAAGGTTACTATATAGAGAAATGCTTGCAAGATTATGTAGTGAAAATACTGATCAGTGGAAGGAATAACATGGAAGCATAAGGGAGAATTCCACTAAGGAGTCCTGACTGGCCTCTGAATCACAGTGGACCCCTTATCTGCCTCACTTTGGATTTTTAAATGCATAAATAATGTTACCCAAATTCCCCAACTTTTTTTAAACTCAGCGGCATTCTGTCCATGTTCGACATACTAAAACAGAGCCTATTACCAACAAATGAACTTTGAGAGAATATTCCTGCACTGTAACCAGGGATGCACACAGACATAGGAGGGCTACTGTGTAATAACAATATATGAGCCCTTTGAGGTCTAAAAGCTCATCCTAAGGGCTCATACTCACATGCGAGAAACTCGGATAAGTCTCGTATGCCAATACCTGGCACTGCACCCGGCACTCAGGAGCGGAGAGTATGGCTGCATGTATTGCTATATGGCTGCACGCTCCGATCTGAGTGCCGGGTGCAGTGCCGAGTATTGACGTGCGAGACTCATCCGAGTTTCTCGCATGTGAGTCTGAGCCCTAATCCACCCTCTATGTCTGAAGCTGTTTCCTGGCTTGGGGTTGATAGTGGGCCACCTTTTCCTCTTGGGACCCTATGCAGCTACAGAGGTTGTACAAATGGTGTGTGTGCCCATATAACATATTTGTTTTCTTTAATTACCATTCTTATAATGATTTTTTATTAATGTATGTAAGAGGGAGACCATATATTTCTCTTGTTATGTAACAGAAATGTAAAGTTGACCTGTTGAGTTTAGGATACAGAAAGTGTGAGGGTATGTGCACACGTACGGATTTTTAGCATTTTTTTTGCGGAATTTCGCTATAAAAACGCTATAAATCCAGTAAAAAAACGCTAACATTATGCATCCTATCTTTTAGAATGCATTCCGCATTTTTTGTGCATATGTTAGCGTTTTTTTCCGCAAAAAAAACGCATTCCGCCAAAAGAACGGACATGCTCATTCTTTTTGCGGATTTTTTTGCGGATTTCATAGCAAAAATGACATTCCGTAAAAAAAAAAAAAAAAAACGCTAAAAATCCGCGCAAAAAACGCGCAAATTCGGTGAAAAATTCGCGCGGAAAAAAACGCGGATTTCTGGCAGAATTCTCAGGATTTTGTCAGGAAAAAAACCTGACGTGTGCACATACCCTCAAAAGAGAGACCATTCTTCATCTATAGCCAAAGGGTCTCTTGATCATGGTCAGCTAAGGTATGTTACCACGTTCAGTAAACACTTTGGGTTGGATTATGCGTACATCTGCAGTGTCCAACCCGTGGTGTCCAGATATTACAGCATAGTGGATGGGATTTTAAGAAATCCCATGTCCACTATGCGTTCACTGATGCCTGCAGATCACCCGCGGAGTCAGACATGCAGACATTTCCAGACCGCAGCATGCCTATTTATCTTGCGGAGATGCGAGTCTCCAAGATAAATGTCACCCATACAATGTGATTCTGCAAGGTTCAATGAACACATGTGGAATCACCTACGTTCAAAAGCCGGCAGTGCTTTGGATGCAGCAGACATGTGCTGTGTCCAAAGTGTGCCGATTACTGACCGTGGGAAGGTAGCCTTTGAGTACTTATGAGAATATGCTTAGATTTGTAAGGGTAACCCCTAAGCCATTTTCCATTTTCCTTGAGCCATAACTTTTTTATTTTTTCATGAAAATGGCCATGTGAGGGCTAGTTTTTTTGCGAGACAAGTTGTACTTTTGAGCAACACCATTGGTTTTAACATATCTTGTACTGGAAAATGGGAAAAAAATTAAAAGTGCGGTGAAATTGCAAAAAAAGGGCAATTCCACAGTTGCTTTTTGTTTTTGTTTTTTACCATGTTCACCTGCTATTATGCTTTTCCAGGTCATTACGAGTTCATAGACACCAAACATGTCTAGGTTCTTTTTTATTTAAGTGGTGGAAAAAAAATCCAAACTTTGGTAAAAAAAATAAATGGTGCCATTTTCAGAGACTTGTAGCATCTCGATTCGTGACCTAGGCCTAGGTGAGGGCTTACTGTTTGCGGGGAAAGATGATATTTTTATTGATACCATTTTGGTGTAGATACGATCTTTTAAATGCCAGTTATTGTATTTTATAACAATGTAGTGGAACCAAAAAGACGTAATTCTGGGGTTTTGATTTTTTTCTTGTTACACCGTTTAGAGATCAGTTTTTCTTTTTTTATATTGATAGATTGGGCAATTCTGAACACGGCGATACCAAATATACGTATGTTTGATTTTTTTAAATTGTTTTATTTTGAATGGGGCGAAAGGTGGTGATTTGAAATTTTATATTTTAAAATATTTTTTTAAAATGTTTTTTTACTTTTTGCATGCTTCAATAGTCTCCATGGAGACAAGAAGCTGGAGTTATCTGATCAGCTCTGCTACATACAGGCGATGATCAGATCACCTGCATGTGGCAGAAATGCTTACTTGCTATGAGCGCTGACCACCAGGTGGCGTTCATAGCAATCCATCTATGACAACCATAGATGTCTGCTGGAGACCTCTGGTTGTCATGCCAATCCATCAGTGACTCACGATCACGTGATGAGGTCACCGATGGGCAGGATTTCCGGCACACTACCTGGAAGTGCAGGTTAAATGCCACGTATTATTACGCCCAATGTCAGAAAAAGGTTAAAATTAAATAGCCCTTAATTCCATTTGTTTTTAGACAGGTATACAGCCCTTTTTGAAATGTTGACATATTATTTTTCATTTCTACCTCTTTGCACATCAATAATCTCTTTAAAGAGGATCCTTCACCAGTTTTGCATGTTAAACTGGTTACATCATGGACTAGGGGCATGGCTGAATAAAATTTATTTTTTTAATTTCTCATGATCTCCATTGTGAAGATATTATCTTGTAAAGTTTGAGCTATAATTTTTGATACGTTCAATGGGGCCGTTACTAGAGATTCTTTTTTGGTGGCATATACTTCTTCTCTTCTTGAATGATTTCGACCAAAAAAAAGGTCACCAGTACATGCTTTGTCCTGTGAGATTTAAAGGGAACCTGTCACCCCTAAAATGGAAGTTGAGCTAACCCCACCAGCATTAGGGGCTTATATACAGCATTCTGGAAAGCTGTAGATAAGCCCCCGATGTATCCTGAAAGATGAGAAAAAGAGGTTATATTATACTCACCCAGGGATGTTCCCGCTGCAGTCCTGCCCGATGGGCGTCGCTGTCTGGTCCAGGGCCTCCCATCTTCATAGGATGACATCCTCTTCTTGTCTTCACGCTGCGGCTCCGGCGCAGGCGTACTTTGTCTGCCCTGTTGAGGGCAGAGCAAAGTACTGCAGTGCGCAGGCGCCGGGCCTCTCTGACCTTTCCCTGTGCCTACGCACTGCAGTACTTTGCTCTGCCCTCAACAGGGCAGACAAAGTACATCTGTGCCAGAGCTGCGGCATGAAGACAAGAATAGGACTTGATTGTAAGAAGATGGGAGGCCCCGGACTGGACCGCGACGTTCACCGCAGCGGGACCGCCCCTGGGTGAGTATAATCTAACCTCTTTTTCTCATCTTTCAGGTTGCATCTGGGGCTTATCTACAGCATTCCAGAATGCTGTCGATAAGCCCCTGATGTCAGTGGGCTTAGCTCAACTTCCATTTTGGGGGGGACAGGTTCCCTTTAATGCTACATAACCCTGATCTCTTCACCTTGTGTGTAGAATACAATAGAGTTTAGTGTGAATACAAACACTTTCATATTTCATCTTATGGTAGTCAGTGTTGGGGAGAGAGCAACAAGGTATTTGACAGCATTGTGAACTGTCAAATTGTGTGAATTGTAGCTGTTAAGATGTTTGTAATCACACTCAGTTCAGCTGTACTTGCCCTCCCCAAAACTGACTGCTCTGAGATAATAGTTGAAAGTGTCAGGGCTGAGAACAGGGTTGTCTTTCATTGTATTGCACAAGAAAAAGCATCTTGTTCTGGCTTTGTGAGAACATGTTCTCTTTTTCTTTGCATTACACCTCTTGCAAGTAAGAAAAAAATGTCCACAAAGATGGGCAACCCCTTTAACTTTTAATTAGTCACGTGGGGTCTATTGGACCTTAAGCAAGTTTTCTTTGCATCATGTTTCCATAAGTATGGAAGGTAGGTAACCGTCCATTTTGGTAACTTCCGAGCTCAGGCTCCTCTCGCTCCTAAGTGCATCACGAGATGCGACGTAGAATGTACGTTCCAGGTACTTGCGACTAAGGACACGTTCACACATTTAGTATTTGGTCAGCATTTTCCAAAACCAGGAGTGGGTTAACCATGCAGACGTGGTTATATGTTTTTATTATACTTTTCTTCTGATTGTTCCACTCATGATACCGAGGTAAAATACTGACCAAATACTGAAAGTGTGAAGGTGGCCTAGTTGTGTAATTATTGATAAAATAAGCCTGTGCCCCCACATTGCAGAGATTGATCCTTTTTTTTCTGCAAACAGCGGGATAGGCCTCTTGTCTTTTGAGAAGCGCTGATATAAAATAGTTTTGGGCCATTTTTTAATAGGCCATTTACATACAGTACAGACCAAAAGTTTGAACACACCTTCTCATTTAAAGATTTTTTTTTTTCATGACTATGAAAATTGTAAATTCACACTGAAGGCATCAAAACTATGAATTAACACATGTTGAATTACATACTTAACAAAAAAGTGTGAAACAACTGAAAATATGTCTTATATTCTAGTTTCTTCAAAGTAGCCACCTTTTGCTTTGATGACTGCTTTATTATTATTATTATTATTATTATTATTATTATTTATTTATATAGCACCATTAATTCCATGGTGCTGTACATGAGAAAGGGGTTACATACAGAGTTATAGATATCGTTTACAGTAAACAAGTTTACAGTGACAGACTGGTACATAGTAACATAGTAACATAGTTAGTAAGGCCGAAAAAAGACATTTAGGCAGTTCAGCCTATATTCCATCATAATAAATCCCCAGATCTACGTCCTTCTACAGAACCTAATTGTATGATACAATATTGTTCTGCTCCAGGAAGACATCCAGGCCTCTCTTGAACCCCTCGACTGAGTTCGCCATCACCACCTCCTCAGGCAAGCAATTCCAGATTCTCACTGCCCTAACAGTAAAGAATCCTCTTCTATGTTGGTGGAAAAACCTTCTCTCCTCCAGATGCAAAGAATGCCCCCTTGTGCCCGTCACCTTCCTTGGTATAAACAGATCCTCAGCTAGATATTTGTATTGTCCCCTTATATACTTATACATGGTTATTAGATCGCCCCTCAGTCGTCTTTTTTCTAGACTAAATAATCCTAATTTCGCTAATCTATCTGGGTATTGTAGTTCTCCCATCCCCTTTATTAATTTTGTTGCCCTCCTTTGTACTCTCTCTAGTTCCATTATATCCTTCCTGAGCACCGGTGACCAAAACTGGACACAGTACTCCATGTGCGGTCTAACTAGGGATTTGTACAGAGGCAGTATAATGCTCTCATCATGTGTATCCAGACCTCTTTTAATGCACCCCATGATCCTGTTTGCCTTGGCAGCTGCTGCCTGGCACTGGCTGCTCCAGGTAAGTTTATCATTAACTAGGATCCCCAAGTCCTTCTCCCTGTCAGATTTACCCAGTGGTTTCCCATTCAGTGTGTAATGGTGATATTGATTCCTTCTTCCCATGTGTATAACCTTACATTTATCATTGTTAAACCTCATCTGCCACCTTTCAGCCCAAGTTTCCAACTTATCCAGATCCATCTGTAGCAGAATACTATCTTCTCTTGTATTAACTGCTTTACATAGTTTTGTATCATCTGCAAATATCGATATTTTACTGTGTAAACCTTCTACCAGATCATTAATGAATATGTTGAAGAGAACAGGTCCCAATACTGACCCCTGCGGTACCCCACTGGTCACAGCGACCCAGTTAGAGACTATGTAATGATAGAAACCACGGCACTCAAGGTTTGTAGGAGGTGCACAAGTTAGGTATCCAACCCGTCAGTCATGTAGAATAAATTACTTGGCACTCAAGAGATATTCTTTGCAAGGTAAAACGTGAATAGTTCATTTATTAGGTGCATCCAGTTCCATATAAATTGAACGTTTTCGGTCTAATCAAAAGACCTTCATCAGAAAAGGTTATAAAGTACTGTAATACATGTGTGGAAAAACACAAAGGAAAACATTTTTTAGAAAATGATGCACAGAGTAAATATATAGTAAAAAACAGATATGGTACACATTGCTCAATGGAGAAATGATAACTAAACAGACATCACATGTTACACGAAGAGCAGACAACAGCGGCGGTCTAAATGGATCCGACCTGGTGCTCCGTGAGTGGTGAGCTTTGTGGTGGAGATGCTAAAGGCTGTAAATGTGTAGGAAGGATAATGCAAGAGAAAAGAGGGCAAGGAGACACATCACGTCCAACTGAAAAACCGAGCGAGTGGATAGCGAATAGGCCATCCCTAAAGGATACAGGAAGTGCGGTAACCTCTATGACTAGTGGTTGACGGACTAAGGTGCACAGTGAGATGCCTGAAATATAAAACATGAACATGTAAATGATACATAATTGTCATTGTGCAGGAATAGTGCAACATGTATGGGCACACAACCCCGTAGGGAGAAGAGAGCATAAGAATGAGTAGAGGGCAAGAGAACGGACCCTGCAGTGTGACCACCTACAACCTGCAAGAATGAATAGAGAAATAGCCCAGAGTAGTAAAAGCATGTACTAGAAAATTATATTATAGCTACCTGGATGATTAGGGCAATCTGATAGGGCCCATAAGGTGCCAGCATCAGAGCAGGCCTGGGGGAGGGAGGGCGCCTAGGAGGAACAAGGAGAGATAGAGGAACACCTAGCCAAAAGTTGTCTATACCAAGGTAAACCCCTATAGAGTACTAGTCACCATTACCTGTAAGGCAGAGGGTATATAAGGCGAGCGCTGTGGGGGGCGAGCAAATCGCAGGAGCAGACGCGCTGTTGAAAAGAAAATATAATGAGTGACTAAGTCTCTAGGCCGAGGCGGAGTGCCGAAAGAGGGCGAGCGTCACTGTATAATGGTGCAGAGAGTACCTGTAAAGCCGGAGGACCCCGGCGCCGTGTAGCGAAGGCTGTGAGACTCCCAGGGCTGGTGTCTGGCGGCGGCACTTCCGGGTTTATGTGCGCGCCGCCAGGCAATCACCTGACCCGTAGCGTCATAGCAGACACGTGACCGGGTCGGCGGCGCGTGCGCAGAGAGACAAGGACGGAAGGGAGCTGAAGGGCGCTTGCGCCAAGAGAATGAGTGCCGGAGGCTAAAAAAGAAAGCCAGAGGCGGCCCTATACAGCGAGGGGAGAGAGGGGGGGAGGGCGAAACTACAAGGGAGAACAAACGCAGGGAAATTAGAGAGGGCAAGAGAGGCTGGACGAGGAGAACTCAAACAGGGTATATGCAAAATAAAGAGGTAAATGACCTAATACAGAGAAAGGAGGGAAGGTCTAGAACAGACCTCAAAGGTGGTCACACGCAGGTGATATAGAGACCAGACTAATGCTCTATATCTAGAATGGCATTGAGTGTGGATACTGTACCATATGGGGTGGGGCCAGTGCTCGGTGCGCAGGACGTGACTAGCGGTTCTGTGAAAAGAGGTAAAACAGAAAATTAAAAACATGACATAAAACAAATGCGATCAACACATTCCCTGGTTGTGCTCACTTTACATAGACTACAAAACCAGGAATTACAAAAAAGCTGAAATATCGTAATCTCTATTTAATCCCTTTGGTTCTAAGGTCTGGAGCGTATAAATCCAATAAGCTTCCCTTCTTTGAAGCATTCTGGTACGGTTTTCTTCTAGGGATATCCACCTGTTCTAAAACCTGAAACCGGAGTTGGGCAATACCGTGATTTTTTGTGGCAAAATGGTGTGGGAGGGGAAGATGTGTCTTGTTGCATCGGATGGTGGATTTGTGTTGGGCCACTCTTTCCCTTACTGCTTGCGTGGTCTCGCCTACATAGGCTAGGCCGCATGGGCATTTGATGAGATATACCACGAATGTGGACTCGCAGGTATAGAAACCTTTTATGGGAATGGCCTTACCAGTTTGTGGGTGAAACACAGAGGAGCCCTTTTGTACATTACTACACTGTAGGCAATTGAGGCAGGGGAAAGTACCACGTTTCTGGGTGTGAAGAAAAGTTTGTTTTGGGACCACTGAACCTGAGCCAATATCTGCCTTGACCAGCCTGTCCTTAAGGTTTCTAGCACGCTTAAAACATGGTAGGAATGGAGCTTTAAATTCTGGAACTGTCGGGTAACTTTTGGATAAGATATTCCAATGTCTCCTAATGGTAGATTGTACGAGGCTCGAAAAGGGATGAAAGTTAGAGACAAAGGGGATTCTCTTTTGATTGTCCTTAGGTTTACTGTGTGATAGGTCCTGCTTGGCCCCTGTCAATATCCCCTGGGGGTAACCCCTGTCCGTGAATTTCTGTTCCATTTCTGTGAGCCTGGTTCTTTTTAATTCTACATCGGAGACAATCCTGTCTACCCTGTGAAACTGTGACTTAGGGATGGACCTCTTGATAGAGGGTGGGTGGCAGCTGGAAAAGTGTAATAGGCCATTACGATCAGTAGGTTTTGTGAATAAATCGATGCCCAACCGACCCTCCCTCTCCTTATATATCAGGGTATCCAGAAAACTTATTTTATGTGTGTCATGTTGTAAGGTAAATTTGAGTTCAGGCCAGATGCTGTTGATGTGTTGGTCGAAAGGCAATAGTGACTCAATCGGGCCATCCCAGACGCAAAATATATCATCGATATATCTCCGCCAAACCCTGCAGTGAGCCATGAACAAGGGGTGATTGTACACAAAGTCACTCTCAAAAGCTGCCATATATGCTATAGCGTAAGGAGGCGCTACGTTCGCGCCCATGGCTGTCCCTTGTAGCTGGGCATAGAAAGTATCCTGAAACATGAAGTAATTTTCTTTGAGTACTATGCCCAGAAGATCGGCACAGAAGTGACGGACTTTGATGTCCACTCTGTTCTCACTTAGAATTCTATCTGTGGCTAATAGGCCCTTCTCATGTACTATGGAGGTATACAGACTGTTAACGTCCCAGGTGACAAGCAGGGAAGAAGGAGCCAAGGGACCCAATGATTTGATGATTTGAATAAAGTTACTAGTATCCAACAGGAAGGAGCGGGTGGTCTTAACCAATGGGGTTAGAATCTTTTCCAGTACCATCGACAGAGGTGATAGGACTGAATCAGTCAGGGACACGATGGGGCGACCAGGAGGTTTAACTAATCTCTTATGTATCTTTGGTAAGATGTAAAATATGGGAGTGATGGGATCCCTGTGGATGAGGAAATCTTTCATCTTACTGTCGATAGTGCCGCCTGGAAGTGAAAGTCCACAATGGGTGCAATTTTATTGACTATCTGATTCAAAGGATTGTGTGGTATTATCCTGTATACTGTAGTGTCCCCCAATTGCCTGAACACTTCCTCCAGGTAATCAGCTCTGTCCATGACCACCATAGCTCCACCCTTATCTGCTGGTTTAAATATCAGAGATTTATCCGACGACAGATGCTCCAATGCAATTCTCTCTTGGTGTGAGAGATTAGTTTGAAAATGGAACTTCCCCCGGTCCATTTCCCGAGTCAAGTTGTGTATGTCTCTTTCAACAAGGGAAACAAAAGTTTCCACCGGTGGGTTTGACCGAGGTGGCATGTAGGAGCTATGGGACCGCAGCCCCAGCTGGCGGAGTTCAAGTAGGGTCTTGTCCTGTCTTGAAGAATTCAGGGCAGGAGGTTGTTCCGAAAAATGGACCCGTAGTCTGAGGTTACGGTAGAACCTCTGTAAGTCCATGCTGAGTTCAAAGGAGTTGAACTTATACGTTGGGCAAAAAGACAAGCCCTTTTGAAGAATGGACAATTGATGAACGTCCAAGTTTTTAGAGGAAATGTTTACTACCAATGGGAGGTCCTTACCTGCGAGCGTTTTGCCATCTGGTTTCTGGGTTCCCCGGCGGCATTGGCCCCCCCGCCTCGTCTTCCCTTTTGACGGCCGCGGCTATTCCCTAAAAAAGAAGGATGGGAGATAGAAGGGTTTGAGGTACCGGGCCTGCTGTCGGTGGAACCCGAAGAGCTTAGAGAGCTGTGTCGTCTGGTGAAACGTCGCACATCTCGCCACTGATAAACACGGTTCTGTAGATAGTCCTCGGTGTCTCTTAAGAACTTTGATCTTTTCTTCTTTTCTAGTTCGTGATTCTTTGTCTTGAGTTCCTGGAACTCCTCCTGGGGCATGGTACTGGTCAGTTGGTTCTCGATGGCGCTTATCTGGGCATTTACCGTATCCAGGTTCTTCTGGAGGTACGAGAGGGTTAAGGTCATCAGATCACGTTTTACCTTGCAAAGAATATCTCTTGAGTGCCAAGTAATTTATTCTACATGACTGACGGGTTGGATACCTAACTTGTGCACCTCCTACAAACCTTGAGTGCCGTGGTTTCTATCATTACGTGCCTTATCCTTACACGAGCACCTTGGATGATGTCGAGGGAGACCTTCTCCTTCAATGCGACAGAAGCGGCTGAAATTCTCTCTAAAGTAACCGCACCTAGCGACTTTCTACAAATACCTACCAAAGAACTAAAGAATCGCGACTTGGAACGTGAGTCGAGACGAGCAGTTAACCTAGAACTGCATATTATTACAATAGCTGAATACCTCCGGGTACAGAGGATCCCGCGGGGCTTAAGGGTCCCTTTACAACCTACCTTCTTCAGAGAGGATAAAGACTATTGCACTAAGTTTGAGCATATCCTGAACAAATGTTCGGCAGATCTGATGACCTTAACCCTCTCGTACCTCCAGAAGAACCTGGATACGGTAAATGCCCAGATAAGCGCCATCGAGAACCAACTGACCAGTACCATGCCCCAGGAGGAGTTCCAGGAACTCAAGACAAAGAATCACGAAATGTTACGGCTACACAGATCAGAACTAGAAAAGAAGAAAAGATCAAAGTTCTTAAGAGACACCGAGGACTATCTACAGAACCGTGTTTATCAGTGGCGAGATGTGCGACGTTTCACCAGACGACACAGCTCTCTAAGCTCTTCGGGTTCCACCGACAGCAGGCCCGGTACCTCAAACCCTTCTATCTCCCATCCTTCTTTTTTAGGGAATACCCGCGGCCGTCAAAAGGGAAGACGAGGCGGGGGGGCCAATGCCGCCGGGGAACCCAGAAACCAGATGGCAACACGCTCGCAGGTAAGGACCTCCCATTGGTAGTAAACATTTCCTCTAAAAACTTGGACGTTCATCAATTGTCCATTCTTCAAAAGGGCTTGTCTTTTTGCCCAACGTATAAGTTCAACTCCTTTGAACTCAGCATGGACTTACAGAGGTTCTACCGTAACCTCAGACTACGGGTCCATTTTTCGGAACAACCTCCTGCCCTGAATTCTTCAAGACAGGACAAGACCCTACTTGAACTCCGCCAGCTGGGGCTGCGGTCCCATAGCTCCTACATGCCACCTCGGTCAAACCCACCGGTGGAAACTTTTGTTTCCCTTGTTGAAAGAGACATACACAACTTGACTCGGGAAATGGACCGGGGGAAGTTCCATTTTCAAACTAATCTCTCACACCAAGAGAGAATTGCATTGGAGCATCTGTCGTCGGATAAATCTCTGATATTTAAACCAGCAGATAAGGGTGGAGCTATGGTGGTCATGGACAGAGCTGATTACCTGGAGGAAGTGTTCAGGCAATTGGGGGACACTACAGTATACAGGATAATACCACACAATCCTTTGAATCAGATAGTCAATAAAATTGCACCCATTGTGGACTTTCACTTCCAGGCGGGCACTATCGACAGTAAGATGAAAGATTTCCTCATCCACAGGGATCCCATCACTCCCATATTTTACATCTTACCAAAGATACATAAGAGATTAGTTAAACCTCCTGGTCGCCCCATCGTGTCCCTGACTGATTCAGTCCTATCACCTCTGTCGATGGTACTGGAAAAGATTCTAACCCCATTGGTTAAGACCACCCGCTCCTTCCTGTTGGATACTAGTAACTTTATTCAAATCATCAAATCATTGGGTCCCTTGGCTCCTTCTTCCCTGCTTGTCACCTGGGACGTTAACAGTCTGTATACCTCCATAGTACATGAGAAGGGCCTATTAGCCACAGATAGAATTCTAAGTGAGAACAGAGTGGACATCAAAGTCCGTCACTTCTGTGCCGATCTTCTGGGCATAGTACTCAAAGAAAATTACTTCATGTTTCAGGATACTTTCTATGCCCAGCTACAAGGGACAGCCATGGGCGCGAACGTAGCGCCTCCTTACGCTATAGCATATATGGCAGCTTTTGAGAGTGACTTTGTGTACAATCACCCCTTGTTCATGGCTCACTGCAGGGTTTGGTGGAGATATATCGATGATATATTTTGCGTCTGGGATGGCCCGATTGAGTCACTATTGCCTTTCGACCAACACATCAACAGCATCTGGCCTGAACTCAAATTTACCTTACAACATGACACACATAAAATAAGTTTTCTGGATACCCTGATATATAAGGAGAGGGAGGGTCGGTTGGGCATCGATTTATTCACAAAACCTACTGATCGTAATGGCCTATTACACTTTTCCAGCTGCCACCCACCCTCTATCAAGAGGTCCATCCCTAAGTCACAGTTTCACAGGGTAGACAGGATTGTCTCCGATGTAGAATTAAAAAGAACCAGGCTCACAGAAATGGAACAGAAATTCACGGACAGGGGTTACCCCCAGGGGATATTGACAGGGGCCAAGCAGGACCTATCACACAGTAAACCTAAGGACAATCAAAAGAGAATCCCCTTTGTCTCTACCTTTCATCCCTTTTCGAGCCTGGTACAATCTACCATTAGGAGACATTGGAATATCTTATCCAAAAGTTACCCGACAGTTCCAGAATTTAAAGCTCCATTCCTACCATGTTTTAAGCGTGCTAGAAACCTTAAGGACAGGCTGGTCAAGGCAGATATTGGCTCAGGTTCAGTGGTCCCAAAACAAACTTTTCTTCACACCCAGAAACGTGGTACTTTCCCCTGCCTCAATTGCCTACAGTGTAGTAATGTACAAAAGGGCTCCTCTGTGTTTCACCCACAAACTGGTAAGGCCATTCCCATAAAAGGTTTCTATACCTGCGAGTCCACATTCGTGGTATATCTCATCAAATGCCCATGCGGCCTAGCCTATGTAGGCGAGACCACGCAAGCAGTAAGGGAAAGAGTGGCCCAACACAAATCCACCATCCGATGCAACAAGACACATCTTCCCCTCCCACACCATTTTGCCACAAAAAATCACGGTATTGCCCAACTCCGGTTTCAGGTTTTAGAACAGGTGGATATCCCTAGAAGAGGACAAAACCGTACCAGAATGCTTCAAAGAAGGGAAGCTTATTGGATTTATACGCTCCAGACCTTAGAACCAAAGGGATTAAATAGAGATTACGATATTTCAGCTTTTTTGTAATTCCTGGTTTTGTAGTCTATGTAAAGTGAGCACAACCAGGGAATGTGTTGATCGCATTTGTTTTATATCATGTTTTTAATTTTCTGTTTTACCTCTTTTCACAGAACCGCTAGTCACGTCCTGCGCACCGAGCACTGGCCCCACCCCATATGGTACAGTATCCACACTCAATGCCATTCTAGATATAGAGCATTAGTCTGGTCTCTATATCACCTGCGTGTGACCACCTTTGAGGTCTGTTCTAGACCTTCCCTCCTTTCTCTGTATTAGGTCATTTACCTCTTTATTTTGCATATACCCTGTTTGAGTTCTCCTCGTCCAGCCTCTCTTGCCCTCTCTAATTTCCCTGCGTTTGTTCTCCCTTGTAGTTTCGCCCTCCCCCCCTCTCTCCCCTCGCTGTATAGGGCCGCCTCTGGCTTTCTTTTTTAGCCTCCGGCACTCATTCTCTTGGCGCAAGCGCCCTTCAGCTCCCTTCCGTCCTTGTCTCTCTGCGCACGCGCCGCCGACCCGGTCACGTGTCTGCTATGACGCTACGGGTCAGGTGATTGCCTGGCGGCGCGCACATAAACCCGGAAGTGCCGCCGCCAGACACCAGCCCTGGGAGTCTCACAGCCTTCGCTACACGGCGCCGGGGTCCTCCGGCTTTACAGGTACTCTCTGCCCCATTATACAGTGACGCTCGCCCTCTTTCGGCACTCCGCCTCGGCCTAGAGACTTAGTCACTCATTATATTTTCTTTTCAACAGCGCGTCTGCTCCTGCGATTTGCTCGCCCCCCACAGCGCTCGCCTTATATACCCTCTGCCTTACAGGTAATGGTGACTAGTACTCTATAGGGGTTTACCTTGGTATAGACAACTTTTGGCTAGGTGTTCCTCTATCTCTCCTTGTTCCTCCTAGGCGCCCTCCCTCCCCCAGGCCTGCTCTGATGCTGGCACCTTATGGGCCCTATCAGATTGCCCTAATCATCCAGGTAGCTATAATATAATTTTCTAGTACATGCTTTTACTACTCTGGGCTATTTCTCTATTCATTCTTGCAGGTTGTAGGTGGTCACACTGCAGGGTCCGTTCTCTTGCCCTCTACTCATTCTTATGCTCTCTTCTCCCTACGGGGTTGTGTGCCCATACATGTTGCACTATTCCTGCACAATGACAATTATGTATCATTTACATGTTCATGTTTTATATTTCAGGCATCTCACTGTGCACCTTAGTCCGTCAACCACTAGTCATAGAGGTTACCGCACTTCCTGTATCCTTTAGGGATGGCCTATTCGCTATCCACTCGCTCGGTTTTTCAGTTGGACGTGATGTGTCTCCTTGCCCTCTTTTCTCTTGCATTATCCTTCCTACACATTTACAGCCTTTAGCATCTCCACCACGAAGCTCACCACTCACGGAGCACCAGGTCGGATCCATTTAGACCGCCGCTGTTGTCTGCTCTTCGTGTAACATGTGATGTCTGTTTAGTTATCATTTCTCCATTGAGCAATGTGTACCATATCTGTTTTTTACTATATATTTACTCTGTGCATCATTTTCTAAAAAATGTTTTCCTTTGTGTTTTTCCACACATGTATTACAGTACTTTATAACCTTTTCTGATGAAGGTCTTTTGATTAGACCGAAAACGTTCAATTTATATGGAACTGGATGCACCTAATAAATGAACTATTCACGTTTTACCTTGCAAAGAATATCCAGTTAGAGACTATACCATTTATAACCACCCTCTGCTTTCTATCACTAAGCCAGTTACTAACCCATTTACACACATTTTCCCCCAGACCAAGCATTCTCATTTTGTGTACCAACCTCTTGTGCGGCACGGTATCAAACGCTTTGGAAAAATCGAGATATACCACGTCCAATGAATCACCGTGGTCCAGCCTATAGCTTACCTCTTCATAAAAACTGATTAGATTGGTTTGACAGGAGCGATTTCTCATAAACCCATGCTGATATGGAGTTAAACAGTTATTCTCATTGAGATAATCCAGAATAACATCCCTCAGAAACCCTTCAAATATTTTACCAACAATAGAGGTTAGACTTACTGGCCTATAATTTCCAGGTTCACTTTTAGAGCCCTTTTTGAATATTGGCACCACATTTGCTATGCGCCAGTCCTGTGGAACAGACCCTGTCGCAATAGAGTCCCTAAAAATAAGAAATAATGGTTTATCTATTACATTACTTAGTTCTCTTAGTACTCGTGGGTGTATGCCATCCGGACCCGGAGATTTATCTATTTTAATCTTATTTAGCCGGTTTCGCACCTCTTCTTGGGTTAGATTGGTGACCCTTAATATAGGGTTTTCATTGTTTCTTGGGATTTCACCTAGCATTTCATTTTCCACCGTGAATACCGTGGAGAAGAAGGTGTTTAATATGTTAGCTTTTTCCACGTCATCTACAACCATTCTTTCCTCACTATTTTTTAAGGGGCCTACATTTTCAGTTTTTATTCTTTTACTATTGATATAGTTGAAGAACAGTTTGGGATTAGTTTTACTCTCCTTAGCAATGTGCTTCTCTGTTTCCTTTTTGGCAGCTTTAATTATTTTTTTAGATAAAGTATTTTTCTCCATATAGTTTTTTAGAGCTTCAATGGTGCCATCCTGCTTTAGTAGTGCAAATGCTTTCTTTTTACTGTTAATTGCCTGTCTTACTTCTTTGTTTAGCCACATTGGGTTTTTTCTATTTCTAGTCCTTTTATTCCCACAAGGTATAAACCGCTTACACTGCCTATTTAGGATGTTCTTAAACATTTCCCATTTATTATCTGTATTCTTATTTCTGAGGATATTGTCCCAGTCTACCAGATTAAGGGCATCTCTAAGCTGGTCAAACTTTGCCTTCCTAAAGTTCAGTGTTTTTGTGACTCCCTGACAAGTCCCCCTAGCGAAAGACAGGAGAAATTGTACAATATTGTGGTCGCTATTTCCTAGATGCCCGACCACCTGCAGATTTGTTATTCTGTCAGGTCTATTAGATAGTATTAGGTCTAAAAGTGCTGCTCCTCTGGTTGGATTCTGCACCAATTGTGAAAGATAATTTTTCTTGGTTATTAGCAGAAACCTGTTGCCTTTATGGGTTTCACAGGTTTCTGTTTCCCAGTTAATATCCGGGTAGTTAAAGTCCCCCATAACCAGGACCTCATTATGGGTTGCAGCTTCATCTATCTGCTTTAGAAGTAGACTTTCCATGGTTTCTGTTATATTTGGGGGTTTGTAACAGACCCCAATGAGAATTTTGTTACCATTTTTCCCTCCATGAATTTCGACCCATATGGACTCGACATCCTCATTTCCTTCGCTAATATCCTCCCTTAAAGTGGACTTTAGACAAGACTTTACATAGAGACAAACCCCTCCTCCTCTCCGATTTTTACGATCCTTTCTAAACAGACTGTAACCCTGTAAGTTAACTGCCCAGTCATAGCTTTCATCTAACCATGTCTCGGTTATTCCCACTATGTCAAAGTTACCTGTAGATATTTCTGCTTCTAGTTCTTCCATTTTGTTTGTCAGGCTTCTGGCGTTTGCGAGCATGCAGTTTAGAGGATTTTGTTTTGTTCCAATCTCCTCACTGTGGATTGTTTTAGAAATGTTCTTACCTCCCTTCTGAGTATGTTTTCCTGGATCTTCTTTGTTCAAGTCTAATGTTTTTCTTCCCGTCCCCTCTTCTTCTAGTTTAACGCCCTCCTGATGAGTGTAGCGAGTCTTCTGGCGAATGTGTGTTTCCCAGGTTTGTTGAGGTGTAGTCCGTCTCTGGCGAGGAGTCCATCGTACAAGTAATTCACACCGTGGTCCAGGAATCCAAATCCTTGTTGTCTGCACCATCATCTTAGCCAGTTGTTTGCATCAAGGTACAGAGGTCTAGAGGACCCTGTCCTTGCGGACTTACATTCTATGGGATAGTGGGGAAGAGACAGAAGGTAGGGGTGAGGCGGCGGTGCGGCGGCGGCTCTGGCGATGGCGAGGCGGCGTCTCTGGTGATGGCGAGGCGGCGGCTCTGGCGATGGCGAGGCGGCAGAATGGTTATTGCAGGCTGTAGGCTTTCTTGAAGAGATGGGTTTGCACACTCTTGGCATGCTCTTGATGAGCTTCAAGAGGTAGTCACCGGAAATGGTTTTCATTTCACAGGTGTGCCCTGTCAGGTTTAATAAGTGGGATTTCTGGCCTTATGAATGGGGTTGGGACCATCAGTTGTGTTGAGCAGAAGTCTGGTGGATACACAGGTGATAGTCCTATAAATAGACTGATAGAATTTGTATTATGGCAAGAAAAAAGCAGCTAAGTAAAGAAAAACGAGTGGCCATCATTATTTTAAGAAATGAAGGTCAGTCAGTCCGAAAAATTGGGAAAACGTTGAAAGTGTCCCCAAGTGCAGTTGCAAAAACCATCAAGCACTACAAAGAAACTGGCTCACATGAGGACCACCCCAGGAAAGGGAGACCAAGAGTCACCTCTGCTTCTGAGGATAAGTTTATCCGAGTCACCAGCCTCAGAAATTGCAGGTTAACAGCAGCTCAGATTAGAGAACAGGTCAATGCCACACAGAGTTCTAGCAGCAGACACATCTCTACAACAACTGTTAAGAGGAGACTTTGTGCAGCAGGCCTTCATGGTAAAATAGCTGCTAGGAAACCACTGCTAAGGACAGGCAACAAGCAAAAGAGTCTTGTTTGGGCTAAAGAACACAAGGAATGGGCATTAGACCAGTGGAAATTTGTGCTTTGGTCTGATGAGTCCAAATTTGAGATCTTTGGTTCCAACCACCGTGTCTATGTGCGACGCAGAAAAGGTGAACGGATGGATTCTACATGCCGGATTCCCATCGTGAGCATGGAGGAGGAAATGTGATGGTGTGGGGGTGTTTTGCTTGTGACACTGTTGAGAATCTATTCAAAATTGAAGGCATACTGAGCCAGCATGGCTACCACAGCATCTTGCAGCGGCATGCTATTCCATCCGGTTTGCGTTTAGTGTGACCATCATTTATTTTTCAACAGGACAATGACCCCAAGCACACCTCCAGGCTGTGTAAGGGCTATCTGACCAAGAAGGAGAGTGATGAGATGCTACGCCAGATGACCTGGCCTCCACTGTCACCAGACCTGAACCCAATCGAGATGGTTTGGGGTGAGCTGGACCGCAGAGTGAAGGCAAAAGGGCCAACAACTGCTAAGCATCTCTGGATTGTTGGAAGACCATTTCTGGTGACTACCTCTTGAAGCTCATCAAGAGAATGTCAAGAGTGTGCAAAGCAGTCATCAAAGCAAAAGGTGGCTACTTTGAAGAACCTAGAATATAAGACATAATTTCAGTTGTTTCAAACTTTTTTGTTAAGTATTTAATTCCACATGTGTTAATTCATAGTTTTGATGCCTTCAGTGTGAATTTACAATTTTCATAGTCATGAAAATCCAAAAAATTCTTTAAATGAGAAGGTGTGTCCAAACTTTGGGTCTGTACTGTACTTGCACAAGCTAATCATATCCCCATTTTAAAATATGTTCCTTGTGAATACTCAATAAATGTAATTATTTTAATCTTTCTTTATAACTAAAATCCTCCATACCCCTTATCAGCATGCTGGCTTTTCTGTACCTTCTCTATATTCAGGGTATCATTTCTATGAACTCATGCCTAGAACTGGACTGTCTATTCAGATGAGTTCTAAGTAATGCCTTGTAAAGTATGAATAATAAATCTTGTACTGAAAGTCTATGCCTCTTTTAATACTCAACTATATCTTACTGGACTGATAAACAGCTGATTGACATTGCTTGCTGATATTTATTCTGTTCTCTAAAAATCACCCAGATTCTTCTTTACAAGTGACTCTCCTAGTTTTAGTCGTCATGGGACATATTATAGGCATTTATTATTAGTGTTCAGTTTCATAACTTGAATTTATCCACATTGAGTTTCATTTGTTACAACTTTACATTTATCTAAATAGAATGCGATTTGCTTACAAATTTTCCTAAACAAATTCTGGGATTTGATTCACATAAATCAAGCAAATTGCCTTGTTGTTATTTTACTCTCTTATTTTCAGGGACAATAAAAGGTTTAAATAATAATACTAAAAGCATTTATATTCACCTTTCCTTTCTCATTACTGCAACTGTGGCCCTCCAAGCCAGTGATGCTTTTTAATGTCATTTTTTAATTAATTAATTAAATAGTTTTATTAGCAGAATATCATGACTACAGGGCTAATAACCTGCTTCCATGTAGACCTCCATATTCATGAGCTCTGTATAACCCCCTGCCCACCACCACAGATTGGAAGTTTGCTGCCTATGCATAGTCAACCCAGAAAGTTGTCAATAAATGAAGTATTATCCATACATCAGCATTTGAAGGACTGGTTGATCTGCAGCAGATAAAACAGTGATCTCATCAGAACTTCGACAAGCATCTCAATAAGTGATATCTGTGTATCTCTGCCTTTACGTCACACTGCTTTTAGATGGAGTAGCAAAAACCTGTTGACAGATTCCATCTAATGAGAAAAATTATTGGAATATTACCGATAAAATGTTATGCTTTGAAGGAGGAGCAGAAGTTCATTAACTGAATAAATGACAGTTTATTCTTTCTTTTGCTATTATAAACCCCATATTGCATTAATAATATTAATTGGAGAGTGTTTAGAATGTCGTTGCTCCGTATTTAACATACTCACTTTATATCTATAGCATATTTAGTATCACACATTCATTTAGGAAACATGAATGGCTTTATATAGTCTAAATACGGTATTAATCTATCCCTTCCTTAATCATGAAAAAGTATGCAAATGTTTATTTGCAGAAGAAGTAAAGTTGAATTTCCTGTGGTCATCTCACCACACAAAAATGTCATGTAAATGCTCAGCTACAATGACACAAAATTATCCATGCATTTTGTCTCATAAAAGAAAATATTATCAGAATGTAAAATATAAGTGTCTTTAATAACAAGCTTTTCTTCCTGTTCCCTTTTTCAAATGCCCAAATCCTTTAATAATCAGTGCCAATCAGGCAATAACCATTTGGTTCCCATTTAGACTTGGCAACAAGTTCCCAAAGCTTTAAAAAACAATTATCATTCAGCTGCTGTTGAAATTGATTCTTGGGTTGACGAGAGCAGTCCCCTCTTGGCTGGTAAGGTCCTGCCATGGGAAGCAATTACTGCAAGATGCCAGCTGACAGACTCATTCCGTGGAAAGTCAGGTTGTCTTGATCCTCAGGCACTCTTAAGGCAAATTGTATCCTCACACTCATTTCAAACCTCTTACCGACTGTTCCCTTCTATAAGAGAAAATGGATTGTTCTTTTTTTTACTATGGCGAGTGATCGAATGTAACTGGACACGTTCCTTCTACAATAGGATGTTTAATTTCACATTTCCAACACTGCAATGTTACAGAATGATGAAGAGAGAGGAAATGGAACAATGGAGAGTATGACTAGCCTAAGGAGCATATGCAATATTATTGTGAGACTCTTCTAGCACCAAATTAAAACATTGATGTCTCTAGTAACATTACTTTCTTTTATAAATGCTTGTATTTTAATTTATTAAAGGGAACCTGTCACCCCCAAAATTCACATATAAGCTAAGGCCACCGGCATCAGGAGATTATCTACAGCATTCTGTAATGCCTACAATAGCAAGGTGATATTAACCCTTCATTACCCCATATCCCACCGCTAGACGGGAGTGGGAAGAGAGTGGCCAAGTGCCAGAATAGGCGCATCTTCCAGATGTGCCTTTTCTGGGGTGGCTGGGGGCAGATGTTTTTAGCCGGGGGGGCAATAACCATGGACCCTCTCCAGGCTATTAATATCTGCCCTCAGTCACTGGCTTTACTACTCTGGCAGAGAAAATTGCACGGGAGTCCACACCATTTTTTTCCACGATTTAACCCTTAAATATAATAGCTAGAGCGCCCAAATTTTGCACATACACACTACTAACATTAGTAGTGTGGAATATGCAGAAAAAATGGGGATATGAGATGGTTTACTGTATGTAAACCATGTCACATATCATGTCGGGTTTAGGAAGGAGAAAGCAAAAGCCGGCAATTGAATTACCGGCTTTTAAGCTATCTAGCGCTGTATTAAATATAAATATATATATATATATAGGTGTCTCCATGACATATATATATATATATATATATATATATACATATATATATATATATATATATATATATATATATACCTATTCTATGTGTATATATCTACTCTAATCTAACCTGTCAGTCTGATTTTACTGTACACTGTGCTGAATTACCGGCTTTTCAAAGGAGACCCGTGCATAAAAATCGGACAGCAATACGGATGTCATATGGATGTTGCGATAAAAAAAATCACATGACACTCGCATGACACTCGCATACGTTACATCCGTTTTTTCGGTCCGTAAATTGGACCGTTTTTTTTCTAGCAAGTGGAAATGAGCCCTAAGGCTGAGGTATAATACTAGATTAAACAAAGAAACAGCAGCACTGTTTTTTGACAAAAAAGCAGATATTGTTCTTCTAATTTAATGTAAGTTCAAGACTGGGCTATTTACCCTTGTGTCTGACCCGGCACATTTTTGTTTTTTGCATAAGTCGTTTTTGCATATATTTTTTCTTGATACATAGGACATTTTTTTTTGCTTATACAGGGTCATATCAATAGGTAAATAAGAGAAATAACAGTTTTTCTCAACTTGATTCTTTATTACCACAAAGGACTTTACTAAGGTACAATTATTTATTCCCCCCCATTCTGTGACAAATATTTATATATATCAGACACTTTTTTTTTTTTTTTTGGGGGGGGGGGTGCCTTTGTAACCGGGGGCTGGTATATGGGCTCATTTCCAAAGGTAAGCAAAGCTGTCTGGATCTCGTTTGTTCCAGCAGCTCCTGCTGCTTCCTAATACAAAGCAATCACATGACCACTGTGTATGGCCACTGTGCCATCAGCACTTCCTATTACTGTATACACAACACTTGTTTAGTGCTTTATTACTATCTGTGCCTTCTTTACGGGGACTTCAACTGTGTTTAAGAGATGAATCTACACTTCTGCAGATACATGATCACATGTAGAGTGACATGCAAAAGTTTGGGCACCCCTAGTCAAAATTACTTTTATTGGTAACAGTTAAGCAAGATGAAGATTAAGTTATCTCTAAAAGGCCTAAAGTTAAAGATGACGCATTTCCTTTGTATTTTAGGCATTATAAATATATATATATATATATATTGTGGTGCAGTGACCAATGTTACAGCCAGGGGGCGCTGCATGTGCACTTCAAGGTGCACTTGGAGACATAATTGTGATGAAACAGTGACTGGTCATGTCATTGATGGCCGATGTGTCGCAGAGGGAGTCTGCGTGGTAAGTCTGAGGTATTGTGGTTGTTCTGGGACCTGTAGTCCCTCAACAGTTGGTGTAATGTTGTATAATAGGCAAGGGTGACTTACTAGGCTAGTTGTGTGAGATGGTCGGGACAAACTAGACACACATCCACACTCCCACCCAGGGGTGTGGTTTCAGGGTACATAATGTGACCAGGGTGTGGGTCACATGGTTGGTCTGAAAGTCCTGAAGTATGTGTTAGATTTCCTGGGAGTAGGAATCCTGAATAGCACAAGGTGGGACTTTGCTACTGGTGGCCTGGGTATTGGACGGTCCCAGCTGGGGATGGATGTCCTGAATAGTACCCGGACTGGCCGCCTGTGTGATCCTGTGTAACCTGGGTGTTGGGAGGTCCTGGGAGTAGGACCGGATCCCTGAATAGCACGAGGTGAGGACTGGGATCTACAGAGCCAGTGACAGCTACTGTGTGGGGAAGCTACAGTCCTCCGGTGGGTCTGGACTGACTTAGATATGCCGGCCAGGCAAGTTGGTGATCCCCGTGGGGCAGCTTACCCGGAAGAGACTACTGACAAGGAGTAAGCAGGTGGAGCAGGAGCTCCCGTAAGGTACCTCCATAAACTGTAGGTGCTTATTGTATCATGAAATGTAACGCAATGGACTGTACATCATGTGGTTTATGAAGTTGAATAAACCAGATTTATGTGAGGTACCATGCCTGAGTGCTTGAATCTTATGCCAAGCGAGTGTCCCCCAACACACTCAGAACCAAAACCAATCACCAAACCAAAGGATGCACCAGGAAGACCAGACTGGATCAAGATATATTCTTTTATTATTTAATTATCAAGCAGCGATACAATATATAAAAAACTACCGTTAAAAAATATATGAATTTAGTACCGAAACGCGCATCGGGTGTGTGCGTGTACTCAGGACGGCACGGTGCCCTAAGGTAATATCCACTAATATCCACTATTTTCCCCTGAAATCTGTTATAGTTCAGCACTTAGCACTTTGTCTCTATCAGCATTGTGCAGGGTCTGGAAATAACCCTGATGGTTAAAACAATTGTGCTCTTTGAATTTATTTGCACTTCAGCACTTTTTTGCATATATTGCACATCAATTTTGGAGTTTTTATTATTTTTTATTATTGTTTCCACATTGTGTCACTCAATTTTTCAGAGAACTAATATACCCCGATTGTGGGTAATACTTACCTTGCACGGATATATAAATAATTATTATTATTGTGCGGTTGGGTATCCGTATATTTATTTTTATATGCCGTCCCGTGCTGCACACTTTTTTGTATGATTGTTTTGTATTTTTATCGTATATTTTTTAACTGTAGTTTTTTATATATTGTATCGCTGCTTGATAATTAAATAATAAAAGAATATACAGTGGGGCAAAAAAGTATTTAGTCAGTCAGCAATAGTGCAAGTTCCACCACTTAAAAAGATGAGAGGCGTCTGTAATTTACATCATAGGTAGACCTCAACTATGCGAGACAAACTGAGAAAAAAAAATCCAGAAAATCACATTGTCTGTTTTTTTAACATTTTATTTGCATATTATGGTGGAAAATAAGTATTTGGTCAGAAACAAAATTTCATCTCAATAATTTGTAATATATCCTTTGTTGGCAATGACAGAGGTCAAACGTTTTCTGTAAGTCTTCACAAGTTTGCCACACACTCTTGTTGGTATGTTGGCCCATTCCTCCATGCACATCTCCTCTAGAGCAGTGATGTTTTTGGCTTTTCACTTGGCAACACGGACTTTCAACTCCCTCCAAAGGTTTTCTATAGGGTTGAGATCTGGAGACTGGCTAGGCCACTCCAGGACCTTGAAATGCTTCTTACGAAGCCACTCCTTCGTTGCCCTGGTGGTGTGCTTTGGATCATTGTCATGTTGAAAGACCCAGCCACGTTTCATCTTCAATGCCCTTGCTGATGGAAGGAGGTTTGCACTCAAAATCTCACGATACATGGCCCCATTCATTCTTTCATGTACCCGGATCAGTCGTCCTGGCCCCTTTGCAGAGAAACAGCCCCAAAGCATGATGTTTCCACCACCATGCTTTACAGTAGGTATGGTGTTTGATGGATGCAACTCAGTATTCTTTTTCCTCCAAACACGACAAGTTGTGTTTCTACCAAACAGTTCCAGTTTGGTTTCATCAGACCATAGGATATTCTCCCAAAACTCCTCTGGATCATCCAAATGCTCTCTAGCAAACTTCAGACGGGCCCGGACATGTACTGGCTTAAGCAGTGGGACACGTCTGGCACTGCAGGATCTGAGTCCATGGTGGCGTAGTGTGTTACTTATTGTAGGCCTTGTTACATTGGTCCCAGCTCTCTGCAGTTCATTCACTAGGTCCCCCCGCATGGTTCTGGGATTTTTGCTCACCGTTCTTGTGATCATTCTGACCCCACGGGGTGGGATTTTGCGTGGAGCCCCAGATCGAGGGAGATTATCAGTGGTCTTGTATGTCTTCCATTTTCTAATTATTGCTCCCACTGTTGATTTCTTCACTCCAAGCTGGTTGGCTATTGCAGATTCAGTCTTCCCAGCCTGGTGCAGGGCTACAATTTTGTTTCTGGTGTCCTTTGACAGCTCTTTGGTCTTCACCATAGTGGAGTTTGGAGTCAGACTGTTTGAGGGTGTGCACAGGTGTCTTTTTATACTGATAACAAGTTTAAACAGGTGCCATTACTACAGGTAATGAGTGGAGGAAAGAGGAGACTCTTAAAGAAGAAGTTACAGGTCTGTGAGAGCCAGAAATCTTGATTGTTTGTTTCTGACCAAATACTTATTTTCCACCATAATATGCAAATAAATTGTTAAAAAAACAGACAATGTGATTTTCTGGATTTTTTTTTCTCAGTTTGTCTCCCATAGTTGAGGTCTACCTATGATGTAAATTACAGACGCCTCTCATCTTTTTAAGTGGTGGAACTTGCACTATTGCTGACTGACTAAATACTTTTTTGCCCCACTGTATCTTGATCCAGTCTGGTCTTCCTGGTACATCCTTTGGTTTGGTGATTGGTAGTGTTGAGCGATACCGTCCGATACTTGAAAGTATCGGTATCGGATAGTATCGGCCGATACCCGAAAAATATCGGATATCGCCGATACCGATATCCGATACCAATACAAGTCAATGGGACATCAAGTATCGGAAGGTATTCTCATGGTTCCCAGGGTCTGAAGGAGAGGAAACTCTCCTTCAGGCCCTGGGATCCATAGGGAGGTGTAAAATAAAGAATAAAAATAAAAAATATTGATATATTTACCTCTCCGGCGGCCCCTGAACTCAGCGCGGGTAACCGGCAGGCTTCTTTGTTCAAAATCAGCGCTTTTAGGACCTGAGAAACACGTCCCGGCTTCTGATTGGTCGCGGGCCGCCCATGTGACCGCCATGCGACCAATCACAAGCCGCGACGTCACCGCAAGCTATTAGCGCGCTCATTTTTAAAAATGAGCGCGTTAATGGCTTTCAAAGACGTAGCGGGTTGTGATTGGTCGCGGCCGCGACCAATCACAAGCCGCGACGTCACCGCAAGCTATTGACGCGCTCATTTTTAAAAATGAGCGTGTTAATGGCTTTGAAAGACATAGCGGCTTGTGATTGGTCGCGTGGCCGCGACCAATCACAAGCCGCGACGTCACCGCAAGCTATTAGCGCGCTCATTTTTGAAAAATGAGCGCGTTAATGACTTTCAAAGACGTAGCGGCTTGTGATTGGTCGCGGCCACGCGACCAATCACAAGCCGCTATGTCTTTCAAAGCCATTAACGCGCTCATTTTTAAAAATGAGCGCGTCAATAGCTTGCGGTGACGTCGCGGCTTGTGATTGGTCGCGGCCGCGACCAATCACAACCCGCTACGTCTTTGAAAGCCATTAACGCGCTCATTTTTAAAAATGAGCGCGTTAATAGCTTGCGGTGACGTCGCGGCTTGTGATTGGTCGCGTGGCCGCGACCAATCACAAGCCGCTACGTCTTTGAAAGTCATTAACGCGCTCATTTTTCAAAAATGAGCGCGCTAATAGCTTGCGGTGACGTCGCGGCTTGTGATTGGTCGCGTGGCCGCGACCAATCACAAGCCGCAACGTCTTTGAAAGTCATTAACGCGCTCATTTTTCAAAAATGAGCGCGCTAATAGCTTGCGGTGACGTCGCGGCTTGTGATTGGTCGCGTGGCGGTCACATGGGCGGCCCGCGACCAATCAGAAGCCGGGACGTGTTTCTCAGGTCCTAAAAGCGCTGATTTTGAACAACGAAGCCTGCTGGTTACCCGCGGACTCACCAGGGGCCGCCGGAGAGGTAAATATATCAATATTTTTTATTTTAATTCTTTATTTTACACATCTCTATGTATCCGATACCGATACCTGATACCACAAAAGTATCGGATCTCGGTATCGGAATTCCGATACCGCAAGTATCGGCCGATACCCGATACTTGCGGTATCGGAATGCTCAACACTAGTGATTGGTTTTGGTTCTTGGCTTAAGTGGTCTCCACTTTCTTTTTACTCAAAAGACACCCGGGTGAGCTAATATCACTATATTTATGATTGTGATACTGATTTATATATAGCCTTTATTATATTTGGGTTGTTCTTTTGTAATTTTCCCCAACACACTCAGGTAGCGTATCCCCACAATATATATATATATATTTATTTATTTATTTTTTTCATCTTTTACATTTTAAAAATTATAAAAAGGTAAAAGGTGGATGCAAAAGGTCGGGCACGCTGTATGGTTAGTATCTTGCAGTACCCCATTTGAAAGTATCACAGCTTGTAAATATTTTTTGTAGCCAAACAAGAGTCTTTCAGTTCTTGTTTGAGTGATTTTCATCCATTCGTCTTTGGAAAATTCTTCCAGTTCTGTGAGATTCCTGAGTCATCTTCCATGCACTGTTATTTTGAGGTCTAGCCCCAAGATTTTTAATGATGTTCAGATCAGGTGACTATGAGGGCCATTGTAAAACCGTTTTCTTCCGCCTTTTGAGGTAGTCTATTGTGGATTTTCGTGTTTAGGATCATTATCCATTTGTATGATCCATCCTCTTTTCTTATTCAGCTTTTTTACAGATGATGTTATGTTTGCATCAAGAATTTGTTGAAATTTAATTGAATCCATTATTCTTCTACCCATGAAATGTTCCTTGTGCCATTGGCTGCAAAACAACCCCAAAGCACTAATGGATCCACCTCCATGCTTAGTGGGTAGTGAGATGTTCTTTTCCTGAAATTCTGTGCCCTTTTTCTTCACACATACCTTTGATCATTGTGGCTAAAGGGTTCTTTTTTAACTTCTTTGGTCCACAGGACTTGTTTCCAAATTGCATCAGTCTTGTTTAAATGTTCTTTTGCATAATTCTGATCTTGAAGTTTATGGTGAGGATGCAGAAGTGCAGAAGAGGTTTTCTTCTTGTGAGAAACTCTTTTTGAAGATCTTTTGCAGTCACGCAGGGGGTTCTGATTTGTCTCTCTAGCAATCTTATGAGCAGCTATCACTGAAATGTTGCTTGTTCTTCCAGACCATATTTTTGGCACAAGGTTATAGAAAGTTGTTTTATTAATAAATCTAGGAAATTTGTATCACCTTGCCTTTCCTAACATTGATAGTGAACAAGCCATAACCCTAACAGGCTACTTAAGGTCTGAAACCTTGGTCAAAGTTATCTGAGCACACAAATCTCCAAAGGTGCCCAAACTTTTGCATACATCTATTTTCCTTTTTGTAATTTTTAAAATGTAAAAATGACAAAATATATATTTTTGCCTAAAATAAACAGAAAATGTGTCATCTTAAACTTTAATCCTTTTAAGAGATCATTTAATCTTCAACTTGCTTAACTCTCCAGAATGACAGTAATTTTGACCAGTGGTATGCAAACTTTGTTATGCCACTATAGCTGTGCTACTATGGAATGATGTTTTAGCAGATATTTAAAATCAGAAATGATACTCACATATCAGCCATAGCATTAAAATCACCTAATTTTGCCTAATATTGTGTATGTTACTCTCTTGCCCCTAATACATTTTGATTTGCGCATCACAAGACCTCTGGGCATGCTCAGTATGGGAAAAGCAGGACTTAGTCCCAGAAAGGCCTGCTTGCTGCTGATCAGTGCTGGCTACAAAGGCAGAGCCTGGAAAGGCAGCAGTAACCATTTGCACAGTATCAGCTTAAGCCTGATGCTGGGACTGATGTCTCCGCTGAGCAGGTTCTACTGCGGCTGGAGGAGAAAGGGAGACCGCAGCAGACATCGTTCGAGATGCCCCCTGTGTAGCAGCGGGAACTCAACACCTAACAATTTTCAACCCCAAAATTTGGGGTGCATGTTATGGTACGGTGTGTCTTATAGTCCACAAAATATAGTATACATTTTTAAATTGATCCTTATGTTGGTCATCGTATGTATCTGTCTGTGGCCAATGTTGGGAATATATTTGGAGCAGTGTACCCAATGAACTTTTCCACTTTTTTCATGTTACAATTACAAACTTAGATGTATTTTATTAGGAATTTATGTTATATAACAATACAAAGTAGCAAGTATTTCTTAAAGGTAAAGGAAAATTTTGATTTACTTTTGTATTCAGCCCCCCTGAATCAATACTTTGTTGGACCACCTTTGACCGCAATTATTGCTGTAAGTCTTTTGACATATGTCTCAATCAGCTTTGCACATCTAGAGACTGAAATTTTTGCCCGTTCTTTTCTGCAAACTAGCTCTAGCTAAGTGAGATTGCAAGGAGAGCATCTGTGAATAGCAATTCAATTTTCAGGTTTTGCCACATATTCACAATGGGATTTAGGTCTGGAGTTTGACTGGGCCATTCAAACACATGAATATGCTTTGATCTAAACCATTTCATTGTATATCTGACAGTATGTTTATGGTGTTTGTTCTGCTGGAATTTGAACCTACTCCCCAGGCTCAAGCCCTTTGCAGCCTCTTAACGAGTTTTGCTCCATGAATGCCTTGTATTTAATTCCATCTTCCTATAAACTCTAACCAGCTTGACTGTCTCTGCTTAGGAAAAGCATCTCCACAGGATGATGCTGCCACAACCATGTTAGACAGTGAGGATAGTGTTTCAGGGTGATGCGCAGTGTTAGCTTTCCTCCTCACATAGCATTTTGCCCAAAAAGTTCTACTTTGGTCTCAACTTTCTAGGAACCTTCTTCTACGTACTATCTGTATACCCTGCATAGCTTTTTGCAAGCTGCAAATGGTACTTTTTATTTCTCAAAAATAGCTTTCTTCTTGCAACTCTTCCATAAAGGCCAGATTTTTGAAGTATATGACTAATAGTTGGCATGGGGATAGATTCTCCCACCTGAGCTGTGGATCCCTGCAGCTACTCTGGAGTGATCATGGGCCTCTTGGCTGCTTCTCTAGTGCTCTCCTTCCTTGGTTTGTCAGTTTAGGTGGTTTGCCATATCTTGATAAGTTAGCAGTTGTGCCCTACTCCTTCCATTTCTGGATGATTGATTGAACAGTGATTCTCGAGATGTTCAGAGCTTCAACGATTTTTTAAATTTTTTATAACCTATCCCTGCTATACTCTTCTTCACAACTTTATCCCTGACCTGTTTGGTGTGTTCCTTGTTTTTCATGAGGCTGTTTGATCCCTAATGTTCTCAAAATAATCTCTGAGGTCTTCAAGGAACAGCTGTAGTTATGCTGAGAAAAAATTACAAACAGGTGGACTCAAATTTCAAATTATGTGACTTCTGGAGGCAATTGGTCACTCAGTATTTACGGGTATCAGATTACAGGGGGTTACATACAATGAACGTCACAATTTTCAAATCTATACTTATTATATAATTAGAAAACCATATATCATTTCCTTTACACTTCACAAATACTTGCTACTTTGTGTTGGTATATCACATAAAATCCCCATAAAGTACAATTGAGTTTGTGGGAGTATTGCGAAGAAATGTAGAAAAGTTCATGAGATATTAATACTTCTTGAAAGCACTTTATAGTTTGAGTATTTGTGACTCCGGTGTCTATTATATTTATGCAACACATAAAAATGTTTGTTATTAGCTTTCTTTAAAAGTACTAAATTGTCAGCAATGTATTAGTAGCTTGCCAGCTGCACGTGTAAAAATATTTGTTAGATTTTTTAAGATACATTTGTACAACCGACCAGGGATTTTCATTCCTGTTCCAAGATTTAGTCCAACATGTATTCTTTCCACTAATAAACATTGTTATGATATGCATGCATTAGTTCAATATATCTTAGAACAGAGTGAGATAAGGAAAAATAAATATATACTGGCTGTAAGAAGAAACAGAGACCAGAATTGTATGTTGGGAATCTCCTACAGAATCTGAAATGCTCAAATAGAATAATAAATTTTGATGCCACGTGTTGTTTAGTGTTGCATCCCTATCCACAAATTCCCACAACTTACAATCATACATATTTAACAGCTGGGTTCCATATTTAACAGCTGGGTTCAAGCTTTCGTCAAAATGTTGCAATATTAATTGCAATTAAAACATAAACTTGTATTCAAGGTATTTTGTTGATTTGCTGTTGAATATAGCGTAAACCCTTTGCTGTCAAATGTCCATACCAAATGTGCAAACCATGCCATTTTTTTCTGTAATTTTTATTTGTTAAGATTTAGCTATTTCCAATGATAGCATTTTTCATAATTCCCAGTGCTGTAGTGGATTATATACTTTTTAATGCTCATATACAGGAGAAAGATGAGTCGAAAAAATAAATGTTATTAGAATTATTGCTTAGTTATAAATTCAAAACCAGCTAATGAGATACAATATGAATATATTCTTCGTCAGTTTGTGTGGCTTCTCCTTATGGGGATTTGAGATTTATGACTTTTTTAGTGCTTAGACCAGTGATGGGCAACCTTTTGAGCTTGGTGTGTCAAAATTTGCCAAAAAACGGAGCATAACTCGGGTGGCGTGTCACTTCAAGAAAAAAAACCCACAATTTTTTCAAAATATGTTCGGTTTAAATAGCAAAAATGTATAATTGTAATATAGAAGTGTATTTAATAAACCAAAAACTAATTATTTAGCTTACCTGCTTACTGACTTCTTTGTTCATCTGTCAGTCGGTTTCTTTTGTTGGTCTTGATATTATTTAACTTGTGTTAAACTTCCTTTTCTTCCTTTGCTTAACCTTGTTTTTTTTTTGTTCTCCATCGGGGGCAGTGACAGAAGATTGAATTATAGATAGCCTGTTAGCTCTTCAGGCAATTAGGGGTTAACTAGCCTAACTGACTACAGGATGGCACATGTAATTGTCTTTTAGGAAAGGGCAGGGTTAATAAGCAGAAATAGAGGTTAATAAGGATGCACAACAGTAATAGTGGGGAAATGGAGTCTGCACTATGCTGCAAGATGGTGCTCCTTATGTAAATTAAGATAGCTGTCGCTATTTCTAATGGTGAGAAACGGCACCCATAGCACAGGACCTTGCCTCTCCCAGCCTCCTCCCCACTTATATCAGTAATGATGGTCAATTAGAAATCCACGACACCCCAGAACAGTAGACTGGATGATGGTTGCTGTGGTTGCTGCTGATGATCACAGGGCCCCCAGAGATGGATCCCCAGTGCATTCCACTGCTCCCTGCTCCACTGGCCAGAAGTGAGGTCAAAGATCCCCTAATGGCCTAACGGAAGTCCCAAAGCTAGACGCTTTATGCCGGAGTTCTGTTTTTTTTTGTCCTACAGACCTCCAGCACAGAGTATCTACACTACACTACAGCAAATGTTTTATCCTTGGCTAGAGATGGGTGGTTCGGGTTCTGGTAACAGAACAGTACCCGGACCCCATTCACTTGAATGGAGGCCCAAATATCCAGTGTTTGCCACGCTGTCATGTGCATGACAGCGCGGCAAACACCACTTCTGATCGGCGGTGAAATCATCCCAGTCAGGGATCCACGGTTCCCACGCTGTCAAAAGACAGCGTGAGCGCTCAGCTGTGATCGGAGGTATAAAGTTTACCTCCAGTCACTGGTGTCAGCTGATAGGACAACGTCTCCCATCATCCGATACCTGCTGCCGCTAATAAAAGTGAGAGCAGGAGTGGCAGATGGGAGCAGGGCTGGACTGGCCATTGGGCAATTCTGGCAAATGCCAGAAGGGCCTGTCTGGTCATGGGCTGCTTTGTCTGCTACGTTGTTTGCAGAATCAGTGATCTCAAGACACTCATACTGTTAAGAGTTGTGTTGGAGCACAAAAACACTGACTCCGTCATTCGCCCCAGCAGCCACAGGTATCATTAGAAATATTGGTCTTGTAGTAAAGCTTGCTTTCCTCCATCCACGATAATGTTAGTAATATATCCCCATCTGTTGCTTGGAAATGGGGACAACATGGGCCTGTGTGATTGCAAATGCCAGGACTGAATTTTAGTCCCAGTCCGAACCTGGATGGGAGTATTCATCAGCCGCTCCTGTGCTGTAAATAAATAATTTGAAAAAAAAAAAAGGTGTGGACTCCCCTGTATTTTTGATAACCAACCAGGCAAAACTCACAGCTGGGGGCTGCAACCCTCAGCTGTCAGCTTCAGCAAGGCTGGTTATCAAGCCCCTCTATTCTTGATAACCAAACTTGATAATCTACTATGCTAACGCTGACAGCTGAGGGTTGCAGCCGCCAACTGTGAGTTTTGCCTGTCTAGTTATCAAAAATAGGGGGGAACCCATGCTGTTTTTTTCTTTATTATTTATTTACAGGGCTGGAGCAGTTGATGGGTACTCCCATCATACGCTCCTGCTCTCACTGTTATTAGTGGCTGCAGGTGTCGGATGATGGGAGCGGTTGTCCCATCAGCTGACAGCAGTGACTGGAGGTAAACTTTATACCTCCGATCACAGCTAAACGCTCATGCTGTCTTTTAACACTAGAACTACTGATGGAGTCATTTTGACTCCTTTCGTTTTTTATTTCTCTTCTGTGACTACATTTTTCAGAATTCCGGCTTGAAACTCGGTGACTTTTCCTCAAATATGATGTGAAAAAAGATTTTGTGAGAATAAATAATTTTGGTAAAAAATTTGCGCGTTTTTTTAAAAATTTACCAAGAACTACTGAAGGGAGTCATTTTGACTCCCTACTATATTTTGAGGTCCTTTTGTCACTAAATGTTGCTATAAAGTTTTGTGCATAATTTTTTCACTCTGTCTTATTTACCCTGATGTTCATATAGATGTAGTTCAATTTACATGTCAACTTTTCACATTTTCATTGTGTTTTACCTGCTTGTATTACTGTGTAATGCTGAACAAAATAGCTTGTTTACTCTAGGCTCTTATCTTATGCTAATGAAGGGTGGTGTTTTTCTAAAGGTACCGTCACACTAGACGATATCGCTAGCGATCCGTGACGTTGCAGCGTCCTCGCTAGCGATATCGTCCAGTGTGACAGGCAGCAGCGATCAGGCCCCTGCTGTGCTGTCGCTGGTCGGGGAAGAAAGTCCAGAACTTTATTTGGTCGCTGGACTCCCGCTGACATCGCTGAATCGGTGTGTGTGACACCGATTCAGCGATGTCTTCACTGGTAACCAGGGTAAACATCGGGTAACTAAGCGCAGGGCCGCGCTTAGTAACCCGATGTTTACCCTGGTTACCATCCTAAAAGTAAAAAAAACAAACACTACATACTTACCTACAGCCGTCTGTCCTCCAGCGCTGTGCTCTGCTCTCCTCCTGCTCTGTCTGTGAGCGTCGGTCAGCCGGAAAGCAGAGCGGTGACGTCACCGCTCTGCTTTCCGGCCGCTGTGCTCACACAGACAGTACAGGAGGAGAGCAGAGCACAGCGCTGGAGGACAGACGGCTGTAGGTAAGTATGTACTGTTTGTTTTTTTTACTTTTAGGATGGTAACCAGGGTAAACATCGGGTTACTAAGCGCGGCCCTGCGCTTAGTTACCCGATGTTTACCCTGGTTACCGGCATCGTTGGTCGCTGGAGAGCGGTCTGTGTGACAGCTCTCCAGCGACCAAACAGCGACGCTGCAGCGATCCGGATCGTTGTCGGTATCGCTGCAGCGTCGCTAAGTGTGACGGTACCTTAAGGTCCTAGCAGGAGACAGTATTCTGGATAGTAACTTTACTTTCAGTTCAGCTGAAGAGACAAAGAGAACAGACGCAGACATACGAGCTCTGAAGACTCATACAGGTATGAATTGTTATGAAATAGTTTAGCTGTCTGTCAACTGATTCAGCCCACCTACTTTTGAAGGTGGCAGAACAGTTATTATTTCTTTTAGTTTTCATTTCATTTCTATTTTTCAGCAGGGAACTATATAGAATTATGGAATTTGTGAGGAATATGGAGAGAAGACGTTTGATAAAGCCTCAGGATATTCTGGCTACTTTGCAATCCATACCGGAGGATGAATCGGAATCCGAATTGCAGGAACATGTATTTGATTCTGACAGTGATGAAGATTTCATTCCTCAGAACATATCAAGTGAATCTGAAGACTCAGAAGGAACAAATCCAGAAGGTAAGTAGTTATGTGTATTTATTTGTTCTTCCACACACTGAGTTAGGGCCTGTGCACACTAGCAGAATTCTGGCTGAATAGCCATCCGTACCTGCCCGCTCATGCCTGAAGCTCCGCTCCGAACCCCGGGCTGGAGCCGCTGTCAGGGACAGAGCAGCGCTTGCTTACGCGCGAGCACGGCTCCGTCCCAGACAGCGGCTCCAGCCCGGGGTTCGGAGCGGAGCTTCAGGTATGAAACTCCGCTCTGTACCTGAGCGGGCAGGTACGGGCCGGATTGTGGTGAGAATATCCGGTCGGATATTCCGCCGCTAATCCAGCCAGTGTGCACGGACCCTTACAAAACAAAAATTCTAAATATTCATCAACTTTTTTCCAGATATTCCAAGCACATCAACTGGGGATCGGGCTCATGCAGTTATGTTGCCTCGTGACCATCCTCCTGGTCGTGGACAGAAAAAATCAGCAAAACGTCCCAGAAATGAAAGAACAACAGATAACGATGGCGGCGAAGGTAATGCAACAACAAACACCAGAGAAGGCGAATCTGAAGGAATACTAGTTTCAGCGGATGGTATTCAATGGAAACCTGTTGAAATTGGACAATACTTGCCTGGTAGGCATGACAGCCAAAATATTCTTCGAGAAGCACCTGGCCCTACAGGATACGCCAGAAGAAATATCATTATCGATAGTCCTTTGAGCGCATGGCGTTTATTTTTTGATTCATATATATTGACACATACAAAGAACTGTACGCTTGCAGAAGCATGCAGGAACAATAATTTACAGTTTACTCTATCTGATGAGGAGCTAGATGCATTAATTGCGATATTCTATACTCGTGGAATATCTGGCACGAACCGTCACTCGATTAGCAGTATTTGGTGTAATGACTGGGGAATACCGTTTTGCAAAGCGACAATGTCTAGGGACCGCTTTGTTGAAATTATGAGGTTTCTCAGATTTGATGAGAAATCTACTCGATCGGAGAGACTGCAAACGGACAAGTTTGCTCTATTTTCTACTGTGTGGGAGAGGTTTATTGAAAAATATATTGCGTGTTACAAACCTGGCCCATACATAACGGTGGATGAGCAACTTTTCCCAAGCAAAACTAGGTGTCCATTCACGCAGTACATGCCTTCCAAACCAGATAAATATGGCCACAAATATTGGCTAGCTGTTGATAAGGAGAGCAAATATCTGGCAAATGGCTTCCCTTATCTAGGCAAAGATGACACACGCCGTGCTGAGGACCGTTTAGCTGACCATGTGGTAATGAAGTTATTGGACCCGTTTTTGAAAAAAGGTCGCAATGTTACAACCGATAATTATTTTACTTCATTAAAATTAGCTAAACAGCTAAAAAGCAAAGGAACAACCATCGTGGGAACACTGAATAAGATAAGGCGAGAAGTGCCTAAAGAAATAAAATCCATGAAAGAGGAATTGTACAACACTAAAGTGTTTAGAAATGAAGACAATTTTACACTTACAGTATATCAAGGAAAGCCCAACAAAAATGTTGTCATTTTGAGTTCCGTCCATCCAGATGTTGTTGTTGCATCTGATTCCGCTAAAAAAACTCCAGAAATGGTAAAGTTTTACAATGAAACAAAATATGGAGTAGATGTAGTGGATCAGATGGCACGAAAATATACCACACGAACATCCACAAGGAGATGGCCTGTTCATGCATTTGAAAATGCCTTAGACTTTGCGGGTATAAGTGCATGTATAATATTCAAGGAGATTACCCACCAAAAAATGTCACGCAAGGCATTTTTGCAAACGCTTGTGAGAGAGTTGAGTGGTACTTATGTCACAGATAGGGAAAAGGGTTCCACGTCCCAAGTTTCTACATGTTCAGAAGTGATGGTTCAAACAAAATTTTGCCAGATCAAAGAAAAGTGCAAGAAAAATAGATCTGTCGGCAATTGTAAGACTTGTGGTAAGTCTTTGTGTGGGCAATGTACTGCCATAAATCAAAGGCAATGCCTAAAATGCGAAACACCAAATGTTTAGAAGGAGAATTCTGCGCCATATTTTCATTTTTATGCTCCTCCACCTACATTTTCTCTGCTTTTTGTTCTTCAGTTGTTGTTTATATGTGTGCACTTGAATAAAAAAAAATGTTTGAAAAACGTCTATTATAATTATTGTTATTTTCTGTAGAAAAATAAGAAAAGCAGAAAAAAAAAACCCAAAAGCATTACTGTTGGATCTCACAATAATAATACATTACAAAAAATATAATTATTAATAAATAACCACAAATGAAACTCTAAAAATAAACGAAAACAAGCAAGGAGTCAAAATGACTCCTTTCAGTAGTTCTAGGCGGGGTCACGAGTCCAGTAGTCCTAGTGTTAACAGTGTGGGAACCTGGCCGTGCAGGAGCCAAGGATGAAATCTCCTTCTCGGCATGCGGCCCCATACTTCTCTGAATGTGGCCGCATGCCGCCGCGCGTCATCGAAGATGGCTACACGTATCAGCACTGTGTCATATGTTCGTCACCATGGTCATAGACGCTGTTCAGCAGCACACAGAGTCCCATAGCTGCATATAACAGAGTGAAAAGCCCCCCATGTGCGCCTGCATGGTGCCCCCATAAGGAACCATATTTTATCATAGCAGTAAGGGTACCATCACACTAAGCGACGCTGCAGCGATACCGACAACGATGTTGATCGCTGCAGCGTCGCTGTTTGGTCGCTGGAGAGCTGTCACACAGACAGCTCTCCAGCGACCAACGATCCCGAAGTCCCCGGGTAACCAGGGTAAACATCGGGTTACTAAGCGCAGGGCCGCGCTTAGTAACCCGATGTTTACACTGGTTACCGTTGTAAATGTAAAAAAACAAACACTACATACTTACATTCCCTGTGTCTGGTCATGTCCCTCGCCTTCAGCTTCCCGCACTGACAGAGCGCCGGCCATAAAGTACAGCGGTGACGTCACCGCTGTGCTGTGCTTTACGGCTGGCCGGCGCTCACCAGTCAGTGCGGGAAGCTGAAGGTGAGGGACATGACCAGACACCGGAATGTAAGTATGTAGTGTTTGTTTTTTTACATTTACAACGGTAACCAGGGTAAACATCGGGTTACTAAGTGCGGCCAGTGACGACATCGCTGAATCGGCGTCACACACGCCGATTCAGCGATGTCAGCGGGAGATCCAGCGACAAAATAAAGTGCTGGGCTTTCCCCAGCGACCAACGATCTCCCAGCAGGGGCCTGATCGTTGGTCGCTGTCACACATAATGATTTAGTTAATGATATCGTTGCTACGTCACAAAAAGCAACGATATCGTTATGTGTGATGGTACCTTTAGGCTTTTGTGGAAGAATTCCTCAATATCATGCAATGGAGCACATAAGATTTTTTTGAAAGATCATCACAATATAGGCAAATAATCTTAATTAAAAATCTCTTTCCCTTTTTTCCTATACTTCATATACAAATATATGTGCTTCAATGGTAAAAGACTACAAACCTTATGTAGGCTGATCCTTCAGGCATACTCCCTTTCATCTGGCCGTTACTTCTTGGTAATATACACTCTGCAAATTATTATTACCATATGGGGGGTGATGGAATATCTGATACACTAAGCTTGGTTTCATATCGTAGCAGTGGTTTAATCTAGTTTTTACAACATGGCATAACATAAAAGTTTTTTGCTCCAATCCTATACATTTTAAACTCTGCTTGGATACTTATCTTTTCTTGAAAATGAGTTGTTAGGCATATTGTGAATTTTTACAATTACTTATTTTAACAGGAATAAATCGTTTGCAAGAAATTTCATGGTTTATAATATTGTGGTATATTAAAACATTTTTGGGTTCCATCCTCACACACTTCCACATTACCCATATTTACATGCACATTATAAACTAATACACATTACATGCATATACAGTTAGGTCCAGAAATATTTGGACAGTGACACAAGTTTTGTCATATTATCTATTTACCAAAACATATTCAAGATACAGTTATATACAGTCACGGCTAAAAGTGGTGGCACCTTTGAAATTTTTCCAAAAAATGAAGTATTTCTCCCAGAAAATGATTGCAATTACACATGTTTTGTTATACACATTTATTTCCTTTGTGTAGCATATTGAAACAACACAAAAAACTGAGCAAGAAAGGCAAATTAGACATAATTTCTCATAAAACTCCAAAAATGGGTGGGACAAAATTGTTGGCACCCTCAACTTAATATTTGGAATAAATAACTGCAATCAATTGCTTTATATAACCATCAACAAGCTTCTTGCACCTCTCAACTGGAACTCTTTTTTTAAAAAAACTGCTCCAGGTCTCTCTTATTTGAAGGATGCCTTCTCCTAATAGCAAATTTAAGTTTGGGATTTAGATCTGGACTGATTGCTGGCCACTTCAGACTTCTCCAGCACTTTGTTTCTATCCATTTCTGGGTGCTTCTTGAAGTATGTTTGAGGTCATTGTCCTGCTGGAATACCCATGACCTGGAACGTAAACCCAGCTTTCTGACACTGGGCACTACATTGCGACCTAAAATCCCTTGGTAATCTTCATATAGCATGAAGCCTTGCACAGAGTCAAGGCACCCAGTGCCAGAGGCAGCAATCAATGCCAACAAATCTTTGAAACTCCACCATATTTGACTGTAGCTGTCGGTACTGTGTTTTTTTCTTTGTAGGCCTCATTTCATTTTTGGTAAACAGTAGAATGATCTGATTTACTAAACAGCTGTATCTTGGTCCCATCTGTCCACAAGATGCTTTCCCAGAAGGACTTTGGCTTACTCATATACATTTTGGCAAACTGCAATGTATATTTTTTTATGTCTCTGTGTCAGCAGTGGGGTCCTCCTTGGTCTCTTGCCCTAGCATTTCATTTCATTCAAGTATCGACATATTGCTTGTGCTGACTCTGAAAAACGCTGAGCCTGCAAGACAGCTTGAATTTTTCAATTTGATTTATTTGCTTATCTACCATCTGCACTATACTATGTTGCAACCTTTCATCAATTTTTCTCTTACGTCCTCGTCCAGGGAGATTAGCTACAATCCAATGGGTTGCAAACTACTTGATTATGTTGTGCACCATGTATAAAGGAATATCAAAATTTCTGGAGATGGACTTGTAACCTTAAGATTGTTGATATTTTTCAACTATTTTGTTTCTCAATTCTTCAGAGAGTTCTCTTCTCCATGCTTAGTGTGGCAAACACAGACACAGAATGTAAAGATTGAGTCAACTTCTCCCCTTTTATCTGGTTTCAGGTGTGATTTTCCTATTGTCCACATATGTCACTTTCCACAGGTCAGTTTGAACAAGCATCACATGCTTGAAACAAAGTTGCATAAGGCCCCTTCACATTAAGCGACGCTGCAGCGATACCGACAACGATCCGGATCGCTGCAGCGTCGCTGTTTGGTCGCTGGAGAGCTGTCACACAGACCGCTCTCCAGCGACCAACGATCCCGAGGTCCCCAGTAACCAGGGTAAACATCAGGTTACTAAGCGCAGGGCCGCGCTTAGTAACCCGATGTTTATCCTGGTTACCATCCTAAAAGTAAAAAAACAAACGCTACATACTTACCTACCGCTGTCTGTCCTCGGCGCTCTGCTTCTCTGGTCTGGCTGTGAGCGCCGGGCAGCCGGAAAGCAGAGCGGTGACGTCACCGCTCTGCTTTCCGGCTGACCGACGCTCACAGCCAGGACAGGAGGAGTGCAGAGCACAGCGCCGGGGACAGACAGCGGTAGGTAAGTATGTAGTGTTTGTTTTTTTTTACTTTTACGCTGGTAACCAGGGTAAACATCGGGTTACTAAGCGCGGCCCTGCGCTTAGTTACCTGATGTTTACCATGGTTACCAGTGAAGACATCGCTGGATCGGTGTCACACACGCCGATCCAGCGATGTCCACGGGAGATCCAGCGACAAAATAAAGTTCTGGACTTTGTTCAGCGACCAATGATCTCCCAGCAGGGGCCTGATCGTTGGTCGCTGTCACACATAACGATTTCCTTAACGATATCGTTGCTACGTCACAAAAAGCAACGATATCGTTAACGATATCGTGATGTGTGAAGGTACCTTTACTCACAATTTTGGAAAGGTGGCAACACTTTTGTCTTGCTAATTTTTGTGGTTTTGTGGGAAATTATGTTCAATTTACCTTTTTTCCTCTATTATTTTTGTGTTGCTCCAATGCACACAAAGGGAATAAATATGTGTTTAGCAAAACATGTTTAAATCCAATAATCGTCTGGGATAAATACTTCATTTTCTGGAACAATTTCAAAGATGCCAACACTTTTAGAGATGACTGTAATCAATGTGGGCTTATTGTGCAGACTCTCAGCTTTAACTTTCTAATTAGAGTACTGATTTAGGAATTACAGCTCTTTAATCTGTAGCTGCCTCTATTTAAAGAGGCCAAAAGTTATTGGATAATTGTCTGAAAAGCTCTTTAATGTACTGCATGGGCTATTACCTTGTAAATCCATCATAAAGTAAGCAGTTAACCCCTTTACCTCAGAGGGTGGTTTGCACATTAATGACCGGACCAATTTTTACTATTCTGTCCACTGTCACTTTATGAGGCAATAACTCTGGAACTCTTCAACGAATCTTCAACGGTGATTAAGAGGTTGATTTTTTGTGGCATATTGGACTTCATGATAGTGGTAAAATTTATTTGGTATTTCTTTCGTATGACTTGTGTTTATTTACATCAGTACAATTTTGGATCCAATTTTTTTTTAGGAAGTTATAAGGGTTAAAAGTGGACCAGCGATTTTTCATTTTTTCCCCCAAAAAATTACAAAACCATTTTATTAAGGATCACATTACATTTAAAGTCACTTTGAGGGGCTTATATGATATAAGATACCCAAAACTGACATCATTCAAAAAACTGCACCCCTCAAGGTGCTCAAAACCACATTCATTAAGTTTATTAACCCTTCAGATGCTTCACATTAATATTTTGAAAAAAAAATAACATTTAACTTTTTTCCACAAAAAATTGACTTCAGATCCAATTTATTTTTATTTTGACAAGGGTAACAAGAAAAAATAGACCCCAAAATTTGTTGTGTAATTTCTCCTGAGCATGTAGATTCCCCTATATGGGAAATAAAACCACTGTTTGGGCACACGGCAGAGCTCGGAAGGGAAGGAGCGCCATTTGACTTTTTGAATGGAAAATTTGCTTTCACAATTGGCGGATGCCATGTCACATTTGGAGAGCATATAATGTGTCTAAATGATAAAAATCCCCCACAAGTGACACCATTTTGGAAACTACACCCTCAAGGAACTTATCTAGATGTGTTGTGTGCATATTGAACCCTCAGGTGCTTCACAAAAGTTTATAACGTTAAGCCGTAAAAACAAAAAAAATCAAATTTTCCCCACAAATATATTTTTTTAGCACAAAATATTGCATTTTCAGAAGGGTAAGAGGAGAAATTGTACATTCAGTATGTTGTGCTATTTCTCCTGAGTACACCGATACCCCATATGAGGGAGAAAACCACTGTTTGGGTGCACGGCAGAGCTCGGAATGGAAGGAGCTACATTTGACTTTTTGAAAGTAAAATTTCCTGGAATCATTAGCGGAGGTCATGTTCCATTTGTGCCAAAACAGTGGAAACCCCCACAAGTGACCCCATTTTGGAAACTAGACCCCACAAGAAATGTATTTAGATGCATGGTAAGCACCTTGAACCCCCAGGTGCTTCACAGAAGTTTATAACGTTGAGCTATGAAAATAATAAAATAGCATTTTCCACACAAAAAAAAGTGGTTTTAGCCACAAGATTTTAATTTTGCTAAGGGCTAATAGGAATTTTTTTTTTCAACAAACTGAGGTCCATTTTTTCCTGAGTGTGCTAATACCCTACATGCAATCGGGAAACATTTTTCAGGCACAGTGCAAAGCTCAGAAGGCAAGAAGCGCCATATTTTACTGTTATGGTTTGCAATGCCATGACCCACTGCGAAAGCCCCTCTCCATGAATTCATCTAGGGGTACTGTGATCATATTGACACCATGGGTGTGACAGAATTTTATACCATTGGGCAGTGAAGAAAAATAACTACATTTTTACCACCAAAATTTTTTTTTAGCTCTAGATTTTACATTTTTACACAAGAAATGGGTAAAAATGGCACCAATTTCTACTGAACATGGCAATACCCCATATGTGGCTGTACATCACTACTTAGCCATATGAAGAGACTCAGGAGGAATAGAGCACTATTTGCCTCCTGGAGTGCAGATGTTCATAGAACAGTTTGCAGACTCCATATACAGAGCCCCTAATTGCTAGAAGAGCAGAATCCCCCTCAAGCGTCCCGATTTGGGAAACTTTACCCCTTGAGAAACTTATCAAAAGGTGTAGTGATGCTTTTGACTCCATGGGTATTTTTCAGAAACAAGAAGCAATGAATATTGCCATGTGAAAATTGCAAACTGTCATTGCAGTGACCAGTACACTGTAGTGACCAGTACGCTGTAGTGACAGTACGTTGCAGTCACCAGTACGTTATGCCCAACCCATGCTTCTGAAGGCTTGCACCTATAAGTTAGGTGTGCTCTCATAGCTTCAGAAATGGCAAATATGGACGCAATATGTGGTTTGGGTAAAATCTGGGGTTTAGAAGGGAGGAAGCATTTGGATTTAGGAGCGCATAATATGCTACATTTCTTTTGGCAGGTGAGAAGCCAACTTCCTTTTCAGAGCCTTTGTGCTACCAGTAGCGTGGAAGCCCACTATATTTCCATTAACAGATGACAGACCTGAGTGAGGGCTTGCTTTTTTTGTGGATTGAATTGAAGCTTTTATTGGGAACATTTTACATAACTTTGGGATCACATTTATCTGGTGCTCTGTGCTGAGCTCTTACTTTGGGGTTTCCATCTAAATCTCTGAGTGATGTGATTCAGATGAACTCCCCTAGGGATCCATTCCATTAATAAGGCAGCGGAGATACTCTGGACTCCATCTGGCCTCTGTTCAGCAGTGTCATTCTTTTCAGAAGTGCAAAAAACTGTGACCAACGGCACTTTTATGCAATCCTAAAAAGAAAGACACTGACGGATGACAGGTCAGATGGTGTCCACAGTGCCTCCATCTGCCCCATTATAGAGGAATATTCTGCCAGGGGTTTCGTCTGATTCACGTATTTCAGATATTTACACGGTGTAAGCGCTCAGTACAGAGCGCAAGAAAAATGTGCCTCTTTGCGATCTTTGGGGGAGAATGAAAAAATCAAGAGCATGTGAAGAATTGGTTTTATTTATTTTTTACACTGTTCCTCATGCGGTATAAGTGATTACGCAACTTCATTCTTCGGGTCGGTGCAATTGCAGCGTTACCAGATTTATATCGGGTTTTAATGTTTAACAGCTGTCACACACTAAAAGATAGTTTTTATTGCAAAAAATTGTTTTGTATCACCACATTTTGAGAGCTATAATTTTTCCATATTTTGGCCCACAGAGTCATGTGAGGTCTTGATTTTGCGGAATGAGTTGATGTTTTTATTGGTAACATTTTCAGGCACATGACACTTTTTGATTGCTTTCTATTCCGATTTTTGGGAGGCTGTTATGAACTGGTGGTTTAGGAGCAACATGGGACGAGCTCTGAAGGAGGTGGTACCTGTACTGACAGCAGTCCCTAAGCTCAACACAACACTAGAAGTAGCCGTGGGATGCTCCTGTCACTCCCTAGGCACCTCATCACAGCCTGAGAATTAACTACCCCTAAAGATAGAAACAGGAAAACTATCTTGCCTCAGAGAAAATCCCCAAAGGATAGATAGCCCCCCACAAGTAATGACTGTGAGTGGAGAGGGAAAAGACATACACAGAATGAAACCAGGATGTAGCACAGGAGGCCAGTCTAGCTAGATAGATAGGACAGGATAGAATACTGTGCGGTCAGTATTAAAAACTACAAAAATCCACACAGAGTTTACAAAAATCTCCACACCTGACTAAAGGTGTGGAGGGTAAATCTGCTTCCCAGAGCTTCCAGCTTAACTGAATTAATCCATACTGACAAGCTGGACAAAACATAGAATGCACAGAACGAATAAGTCCACAACATGTGGACAGAAAAGAGCAAAGCAAGGACTTATCTTTGCTGAACTGGTCAGGATATCAGGGAAATCCAAGAGAGATGTGAATCCAACCAGGAACCATTGACAAGTGGCACTGGCTGAAGGGAAGAGCCAGGCATAAATAGCCGAGCAGAAAGACAATCAGTGGAAGCAGCTGCAGACTGCTAAATCCAAGGAGCGGCCATTCCACTTAAAACCACCGGAGGGAGCCCAAGAGCAGAACTCACAAAAGTGCCACTTACAACCACCGGAGGGAGCCCAAGAGCGGAATTCACAACAGTACCCCCCTTGAGGAGGGGTCACCGAACCCTCACCAGAGCCCCCAGGCCGATCAGGACGAGCCAAGTGAAAAGCACAAACCAAATCGGCGGCATGGACATCGGAGGCAACAACCCAAGAATTATCCTCCTGGCCATAACCCTTCCACTTGACAAGATACTGAAGCCTCCGCCTCGAAAAACGAGAATCCAAAATTTTCTCAACCTCATATTCCAACTCTCCCTCAACCAACACCGGGGCAGGAGGATCAACCCAGGGAACAACGGGCACCAGATATCTCCGCAACAAAGATCTATGGAAAACATTATGAATGGCAAAAGAGGCTGGAAGAGCCAAACGAAAAGACACCGGATTGATAATTTCAGAAATCTTATAAGGACCAATAAACCGAGGCTTAAACTTAGGGAAAGAAACCTTCATAGGAACATGACGAGAAGACAACCAAACCAAATCCCCCACACGAAGCCGGGGACCAACACACCGAATGCGGTTAGCAAAACGTTGAGCCTTTTCCTGAGACAACGTCAAATTATCCACCACATGAGTCCAAATCTGCTGCAGCCTGTCCACCACAGAATCCAAACCAGGACAATCAGAAGGCTCAACCTGCCCCGAAGAAAAACGAGGATGAAAACCAAAATTACAAAAGAAAGGTGAAACCAAAGTAGCCGAACTAGCCCTATTATTAAGGGCAAACTCGGCCAATGGCAAGAAAGCCACCCAATCATCCTGATCAGCAGACACAAAGTATCTCAAATAGGTTTCCAAGGTCTGATTAGTTCGCTCAGTTTGGCCATTAGTCTGAGGATGAAACGCTGAAGAGAAAGACAAATCAATGCCCATCCTAGCACAAAAGGCCCGCCAAAACCTAGAGACAAACTGAGAACCTCTGTCAGACACAATATTCTCCGGAATACCATGCAAACGAACCACATGCTGAAAAAACAATGGAACCAAATCTGAGGAGGAAGGCAATCTTCCTGATGTGCTGGAGCCATGTACATGGTCATCTGCGTCCAGTACTGAGGTTTATCCTTTGCCAATGGTGTAGCATCAATACATCTCAAAGGAATAGGGCTCTGCAAAGGCTGCAAGGAAAAACCACAGCACCTGGCGAATTCTAAGTCCATTAAGTTCAGGGCAGCGCCTGAATCCACAAATGCCATGACAGAAAAGGACGACAATGAGCAAATCAGGGTCACAGATAAAAGAAATTTAGGCTGTACAGTACTGATGGTAACAGACGTAGCGACCCTCCTAGTACGCTTAGGGCAATCAGAAATAACATGAGCAGAATCACCACAGTAAAAACACAGCCTATTCTGACGTCTGAATTCCTGCCGTTCTGTTCTAGTCAAAATCCTATCACATTGCATAGGCTCAGGACTCTGCTCAGAGGACACTGCCATATGGTGCACAGCTTTGCGCTCGCGCAGATGCCGATCAATCTGAATGGCTAGAGACATAGATTCGCTCACACCAGCAGGCGTAGGGAAGCCCACCATAACATCTTTAAGGGCTTCAGAAAGACCTTTTCTGAAAATAGCAGCCAGAGCATCCTCATTCCAATTAGTGAGCACAGACCATTTCCTAAATTTTTGGCAGTATAATTCTGCCGCTTCCTGACCTTGACACAGGGCCAACAGGGTTTTTTCTGCATGATCCACAGAGTTAGGTTCGTCATACAATAATCCGAGCGCTTGAAAAAATGCGTCTACATTCAGCAATGCCGGATCCCCTGATTCAAGGGAGAATGCCCAGTCCTGAGGGTCACCACGCAGCAAGGATATGATGATTTTAACTTGCTGAATGGGATCACCAGAAGAACGTGGTTTCAAAGCAAAAAACAATTTGCAGTTATTTTTAAAGTTCAAAAACTTGGATCTGTCCCCAAAAAACAAATCAGGAGTAGGAATTTTAGGCTCCAAAGCCGGAGTCAGGACAACATAATCTTGGATACTCTGTACTCTTGCAGCAAGTTGATCCACACGAGAAAACAAACCCTGAACATCCATGCCAGAGCATAAATCCTGAACCACCCAGAGATCAAGAGGAAAAAAAAGACAAAACAGAGCATAGAAAAAAAATGGCTCAGAATTTTTTTTTTCCTTCTTTTGAGATGCATTTAATTCATTTTTGGCCACTTGTACTGTTATGAACTGGTGGTTTAGGAGCAACATGGGACAAGCTCTGAAGGAGGTGGTACCTGTACTGACCGCAGTCCCTAAGCTCAACACAACACTAGAAGTAGCCGTGGGATGCTCCTGTCACTCCCTAGGCACCTCGTCACAGCCTGAGAATAACTACCCCTAAAGATAGAAACAGGAAAACTATCTTGCCTCAGAGAAAATCCCCAAAGGATAGATAGCCCCCCACAAGTAATGACTGTGAGTGGAGAGGTAAAAGACATACACAGAATGAAACCAGGATGTAGCACAGAAGGCCAGTCTAGCTAGATAGATAGGACAGGATAGAATACTGTGCATTCAGTATTAAAAACTACAAAAATCCACACAGAGTTTACAAAAATCTCCACACCTGACTAAAGGTGTGGAGGGTAAATCTGCTTCCCAGAGCTTCCAGCTTAACTGAATTAATCCATACTGACAAGCTGGACAAAACATAGAATGCACAGAACGAATAAGTCCACAACATGTGGACAGAAAAGAGCAAAGCAAGGACTTATCTTTGCTGAACTGGTCAGGATATCAGGGAAATCCAAGAGAGATGTGAATCCAACCAGGAACCATTGACAAGTGGCACTGGCTGAAGGGAAGAGCCAGGCATAAATAGCCGAGCAGAAAGACAATCAGTGGAAGCAGCTGCAGACTGCTAAATCCAAGGAGCAGCCATTCCACTTAAAACCACCGGAGGGAGCCCAAGAGCAGAACTCACAAAAGTGCCACTTACAACCACCGGAGGGAGCGCAAGAGCGGAATTCACAACAGGAGGCAGAATGAGCAAAAACCAACAATTCATGAATTTCTTTTGTGGGAGGACTTATGCCATTCCGTGAGTGGTAAAATTGATAAGGCAGTTTTATTCTTTGGGTCAGTACGATTACGGCGATACCTCATTTATGTAGTTTTTTTATGTTTCGGTGCCTTTAAACTGAGAGCTATAACTTTTATATTTTTCCGTTGGTGAAGCTGTATGGTGGCTTGTTTTTTGTGGGACCATGTTTATTCATATCCATCTTGTTGACCATGTTTTATTCCACTTTTTGTTCAGCAGTATGATGATAAAGCATTGATTTTTGCTTTTTTATGGTGTTCTCTAAAGGGGTTAACTAGTGTGACAGTTTTGTAGGTCGGGTCATTGCAGATGCGGCAATACCAAATATGTGTACTTTTATTGTTTAGATTTTTTTTCATTCAAATATTTATTTAGAGATAAAATATATTTTGATTTTTTTAAATTATTTTTAATTTTAACCCCTTCACCCCGAAGCCTGTTTTCAACTTTCTGACCAGGCCATTTTTTTCAATTCTGACCACTGTCACTTTATGAGGTCATAACTCTGAAACGCTTCAATGGATCCTGGTGATTCTGAGATTGTTTTCCCGTGACATATTGTACTTTATGGTAGTGATACAATTTCTTCAATATGACTTCCGTTTATTTGTTAAAAAATGGAAATTTGGTGAAAATGTTGCAATTTTCAAACTTTTAGTTTTTATGCCCTTAAATTAGAGAGTCACCTCACACAAAATAGTTAATAAATAACATTTCAAACATGTCTGCTTTACATCAGCACAATTTTGGAAACAATTTTTTTTGTTAGGAAGTTATAAGGGTTAAATGTTGACGAGCGATTTCTCAGTTTTCCAACAAAATTTGCATAACCTTTTTTTTAGGGACCACCTCACACTTGAAGTGACTTTGAGGGGCCTATATGACAGAAAATGCCCAAAGGTGACACCATTCTAAAAACTGCACCCCTCAAGGTACTCAAAACCACATTCAAGAAGTTTATTAACCCTTCAGGTGCTTCACAGGAATTTTTGAAATGTTTAAAAAAAATGAACATTTAACTTTTTTTCACAAAAAATTACTTCAGATCCAATTTGTTTTATTTTACTAAAGGTAACAGGAGAAATTGGGTCGCAAAAGTTGTACAATTTGTCCTGAGTAAGCTAATACCCCATATATGCAAGTAAACCACTGTTTGGGTGCATGGCAGAGCTTGGAACGGAAGGAGCACCATTTGGCTTTTCAATGCAAAATTGGCTGGAATTGAGATCAGATGCCATGTCGCATTTGGAGAGCCCCTGATGTGCCTAAACAGTGGAAACCTGTTGTGAATTCTGTTGTCGGGCTCCCTCCTGTGGTCATGAATGGTACTTCGGCTGGTTCTGTCCATGGACTTCCTCTGGTGGGTGTTTCTGAGTTTCCTTCCACAGGTGACGAGGTTAATTCGTTAGCTGGCTGCTCTATTTAACTCCACTTAGATCTTTGATCCATGCCACCTGTCAATGTTCCAGTATTGGTCTAGTTCACTCCTGGATCGTTCTTGTGACCTGTCTTCCCAGCAGAAGCTAAGTTCCTGCTTGTATTTTCTTTGGTTTGCTATTTTTCTGTCCAGCTTGCTATTTTTATTGTTGTCTTGCTTGCTGGAAGCTCTGGGACGCAGAGGGAGCGCCTCCGCACCGTGAGTCGGTGCGGAGGGTCTTTTTGCGCCCTCTGCATGGTCTTTTTGTAGGTTTTTGTGCTGACCGCAAAGCAACCTTTCCTATCCTCAGTCTGTTCAGTAAGTCGGGCCTCACTTTGCTAAATCTATTTCATCTCTGTGTTTGTATTTTCATCTTTACTCACAGTCATTATATGTGGGGGGCTGCCTTTTCCTTTGGGGAATTTCTCTGAGGCAAGGTAGGCTTTATTTTTCTATCTTCAGGGCTAGCTAGTTCCTTAGGCTGTGCCGAGTTGCATAGGGAGCGTTAGGAGCAATCCACGGCTATTTCTAGTGTCTGTGATAGGATTAGGGATTAGTACTATATAAAAGGGTGCACTCTAGCTGTTTAAGAAATATGAATCAAAGGTGTGCAGAGCCAAGTCCAATAACATCGATATAGAACAAGACGAGGAAAAGAATGGACTATAGAAAGGCCCGCACAACCAAATGTAGTAGAAAAATACAATATCGTTTATTAAACACCACAACAAAAAATATTAAAACCATTTAAAATACAACACCATGTACAAAAACACCCCACAACAATAGCAACATAGGTAATGGATACATATGGCCATAAAGCATGTAAGCACGGTAGGGAAAATGAGTAGATATATATCCTCAAAAGCTAACACAGTTAGATGCACGCGGCCCAAAAGAATATAATAATCTACAATGGCTACACTGCATAGGATAGGAGCCTCCTAATGACGCCCTGGCAGAAAGATGACATGTAATGCCTATCAAGATCTAGCCTGCACGCATAAAAGTGAAAACTCAGCTAAATCAGCGAGCAGCTGTGCTGAATCCCATACCTAATCCGGCCATACGATCCAGAGCAAAAGTCCGTGCCTAAGTGTCCGGCATCAAGACAGAGGTGGGGTGGGCAAAGAGAACCCCACGCGTATCGCCGCCGCAGCGGCTTCGTCAGGGGAAGTGAGAGTAGTGGTGATTAATCCACATATATATACACTAACCAATACCGTCCGGTGTGCAGACAGCTGGGACGCCCGGAAGCAGGTGGAGGAAGTGCAGAGACGCGCGCCGGCTGAGTGGAATGGGAGGCAGACCGGAAGTATCAACAATCTCCATGGAGATAAACGGCGGCTGCGCAAAGCCGACTCACACTTGAGTCGCATTGCGCAAGCGCCTGAAAGCACGGCCGAAGGTGCACGAAGAATGGGCAGGGAAGCCAAAGAGGGGAAAGGAGGAGACAGAAGGCATAACGCCAGATGGAGCATATAACCTGGCCCAATAGTCAGTATGGCAAATAAGGCACTAAAAGCCGGGGAAAAGAAATAAATGTTAATTAATGCACACACAGGCATATATAAAGACTGGTGAAAATAACAAATGCCCACATAAGTGTATGGAGAAAAGCGGCATACAGAAAGTATGCATGCCGCAACCCCAAACATATAAACACATCCCAAAACAACAACAAGCACATCCAATGATATCCACAATTAAAGGCTCGACACCCAATAAAGAAAACAATATAATGACGCGGTAATGGCATATGAATATTACAATCATACAAAGGATGTTTCTTCATCACTGGGTGTCTGTTGGGGGAAAAAAATGAGTGCATACAATAATACTAAGATAGTCCACAAAGTCCCATCCGAAAGGTACTCCATCGGCTCCTCCATATTCTATGGCGACGCCAGAAGACTGAAATGTCCAGGATGAACAATGTTAACGACCAGGTCATGTACAAATAGAGCCAAACGAGTCCAATGTCCGGCCTGAGTCCAAGCGACATAGAGTCCAAGTGAGCAAGGTGGATCCCCATGAAGAGATTCATTAAACAACAGGGGAAATATCCAAATATAGCGTGTTCTTCCTTGCATCTCCACGGATTCCAGGAGAGGGTCCAATGGTGGTGCTTCCATTTTCCAAATTGTAGAGGGGTCAGTACACAAACCATGTGGACGAGTCACAGCCCCATAGAAACTACAAGAACGATATATAAAAAGTCATAACCCAATAATATAAACCTTGAGAAAGAACCTCAAAGAAAACACGTAGGTATAAGAAAACGGATATAAAGCATTCCATTTATTGATCATCAGCCTAAAAATCCCTCCTCGTTCAATCCAAAGGGAGCCACCGTTTGTAATTGGAAAATCCACTTAGATTCCACTTGTAATAAAATCCTACGCTTGTCCCCTCCTCTTTCATTGTAAACAAGTTTCTGCAGGCCCACCACCTGAAGACCAGAAGAAGTACCGCCATGATGTGCCAAAAAATGTTCAGACACTGGAGTGAGGGCCTTACCCTTCCTAGAATCAGAAGCCGCTAGATGTATCGTAGAGATATGTTTCTGGACGCGTTTTCTAAGTTCTTGCGACATCTGTCCAACATACAATAATTTGCAGGGACAGATGAGGGCATAAATCACGTCCCTAGACTTACAATTAATGTAAGCCTTGAGTGGATGTCTACTGGAACGGATAGGATGAATGAAAAAATCTCGCGTCACGGCCATGTGGGGACAGATGTTGCAGTCCCCACATGGAAATGAGCCCCTCAGAATAACGCCCCTGTTCAATCTCGTTGTAGGTCTCTGAAAATGACTTCTAGTGAGAAGGTCTCTTAAATTTGGTGCTCGCCTTGCTACCATAAGGGGTCTCTCACTAATGATGTCCGCTGTTTGCAGGTCTACACGTAAAATCTGCCAATGCTTGGATAGAATACCACTGACCTGTTTCCAACCACTATTATAGTCCGTAATGAACCGAGTTTGTGTATCCTGACACCGTCTCCCAGCGGACAGGAGTGATCTCTGGTCCTGATTCCTCGCTCTTTGATAGGCCGTGGAAATAACACGTTTCGGGTAACCCCTCTGGTGGAAGCGGTCCGTGAGATCACGAGCTTGAACTGAAAAATCACAATCACGAGTACAGTTACGCCTTACACGTAAAAACTGTCTTGTGGGAACACCCACCTTAGTATGCCAGGGATGAAAGCTCGTAAAATCCAGAAGTGAGTTCGTTGCTGTCGGCTTACGATATAGATCTGTTGCCAAACCATTCCCATGAGAGAAGACCCTCAGATCCAGAAATGTAATCTCACTGGCAGAAAAAGAATAGGTGAGGTAGATGTTATAGGGGTTAGAGTTTAGAGTATTGAAAAACTCGACACAGTCCTCCTCCGTCCCCTTCCACAAAATAAAAATATAATCTATAAAGCGAAGCCAGGCGTGGACATGGGCCGCGAACGCTGGTAATGGGTAAACAAACTTCTCCTCCCACCAGCCAAGAAAGACGTTCGCATAGGCTGGTGCACATTTCGCGCCCATTGCCACGCCTGACCTCTGCAGATAATATACCCTATCAAAAAGAAAAAAATTATGGTGGAGAACAAATGTCAACAGGTCAAGCAGGAAAGAGTCATGGCCTCTATCCATGGAGCTATTCTGGTTCAGAAAATAAGCCACCGCCTCAGTCCCCTCCTTATGTCCGATATTAGAATATAATGATTCTACGTCACATGTTATTAGGAGAAAATTCCCCGGAAGTTCAATACGCCCACATATGTCAATAAAGTGTGCGGAATCACGGACAAATGAGGGAAGAGACGAGGCAATCGGCTGAAGGAAGAAGTCCAGGTACTCACCTGCCCTCTCACACATGCTACCAACACTGGAGACAATCGGTCTACCAGGGGGTCTCTGACTGTCTTTGTGAATTTTCGGCAGCATGTAAAACGTAGCCGTGACCGGGTTGGCTACCCACAAGTATTGTTTTTCTTGTTGGGTTATGATGGAAAGCTGTAGGGCCCTACAAAGAAGCTGTTCAAATTTGGAGAGAAAGAGAGAAGTGGGGTCAGATGGAAGCCTTTGATAGTACTGGGTGTTATTAAGCTGTCTCTTGGCTTCAACCTCATAAAGTTGGACAGACCATAACACCACATTACCCCCTTTGTCTGCCTCTTTGATGGTAAAGTCCTTATTATTTTGTAAGGCTATTAAGGCTCGTTTCTCCTCCGTATTCAGATTTGGCGGGCCACTTACCCGGATAGGCATGGACAAAATGTCCCGCTTGACCACTTCAAAGAAAATCTTGATGGCAGGCACCAAAGAAAAAGATGGTGTTCTAAGTGATTTATTCCTGTGTGGGAACCTTCTCCTAACCGAACCAGATTCATTTTCCTCCAACAGCTCCAGCAGATCTTGAAAGGTGCGGCGTTCATCCATAGGCATTGTCTGTAGGACGTCAGGCCTATTGTACATGACCTGGAAAGTGAGCTTCCTGCAAAATAAATAAAGGTCTTTAATAAGAGTAAACTTATCAACCGAGTGTGTGGGGACAAACGAAAGACCCTTCTGAAGGACTGATAACTCCACCAATGTAAGACTGTGGTTAGAGAGATTTATTACCTGCAGTGCCTTAGAACTGGTATCCCGATCTGATGTCCTTTGACCGGAGACCCCAGGATCCTCTACTTCCGCCTGGTTTGGTAATTGTGACGGTAGGGGGATGTGTGGCCCCTGTGCCGTGTTAATTTTCTCCTTACATTTCTTATGCTTCCTCCCTCGTCGGGTCCGTGATCCACCTCGCTCCCGGTGGAGGACAAAAAATCACTCGAGTTCTCATCTCCATGGGAGGAAGCAACAGCCAAAGATGGTGATTGGCCCCTGGGCACTCTGGGGCGACGGGTGTTACCTGTATGCCTCCATTTATAGGCCGTCTTCTGTTCAAAGTCAGACTTGTCTCTTTGGAACTTCTTACACTTGCGCTGGGTTACCTCAATTTCATATTTGTCAATAGTATCTTTTAACTTATTCTTGAAAACCAAGACTTGCCCCTCATCAAAAGTGCATAATCTCGTTTCTAGTTCCTTGATGGTAGTTTTGGTGGAAGTAAACAGTGATCTATCATGATCAAGAAGTAAGTTCATTAAAATAGTAGAACAACGTGTTAAACCCTGTTCCCATTGCTGCTGGAAAGCATCAGAGGGTTCCCAGGCCGGAAAAATAGATATACGAAGCCCCATAGGGACAAAGCCTGACTTGATATATTCATCCAAATTCCTAATATTCCACCAGAGTCTGACGCAAGTCTTATGAGCCCTGGACAAATCTGAACATAAAGTCGAGAAGCCGTTATCTAAATTAACCGTAGCAGCCACCGAATTCCCAAACATACTGGAGGATTTAGCTAGTAACGCTGCTTCCCTGGTCTCCCAATCCATGGCGATACCAGCAGAAAGCACACCGAAGAGAATAATATAACTATATAATAAACAACGGCACCACCCAAATAGGTGTGTGCTACCCTAAGAAAAAATGCCCTGGAACACAGGGCTACACTCTGGACAAATACTATATAAAAGGGTGCACTCTAGCTGTTTAAGAAATATGAATCAAAGGTGTGCAGAGCCAAGTCCAATAACATCGATATAGAACAAGACGAGGAAAAGAATGGACTATAGAAAGGCCCGCACAACCAAATGTAGTAGAAAAATACAATATCGTTTATTAAACACCACAACAAAAAATATTAAAACCATTTAAAATACAACACCATGTACAAAAACACCCCACAACAATAGCAACATAGGTAATGGATACATATGGCCATAAAGCATGTAAGCACGGTAGGGAAAATGAGTAGATATATATCCTCAAAAGCTAACACAGTTAGATGCACGCGGCCCAAAAGAATATAATAATCTACAATGGCTACACTGCATAGGATAGGAGCCTCCTAATGACGCCCTGGCAGAAAGATGACATGTAATGCCTATCGAGATCTAGCCTGCACGCATAAAAGTGAAAACTCAGCTAAATCAGCGAGCAGCTGTGCTGAATCCCATACCTAATCCGGCCATACGATCCAGAGCAAAAGTCCGTGCCTAAGTGTCCGGCATCAAGACAGAGGTGGGGTGGGCAAAGAGAACCCCACGCGTACCGCCGCCGCAGCGGCTTCGTCAGGGGAAGTGAGAGTAGTGGTGATTAATCCACATATATATACACTAACCAATACCGTCCGGTGTGCAGACAGCTGGGACGCCCGGAAGCAGGTGGAGGAAGTGCAGAGACGCGCGCCGGCTGAGTGGAATGGGAGGCAGACCGGAAGTATCAACAATCTCCATGGAGATAAACGGCGGCTGCGCAAAGCCGACTCACACTACGCAGTCACGGCTACGTTTTACATGCTGCCGAAAATTCACAAAGACAGTCAGAGACCCCCTGGTAGACCGATTGTCTCCAGTGTTGGTAGCATGTGTGAGAGGGCAGGTGAGTACCTGGACTTCTTCCTTCAGCCGATTGCCTCGTCTCTTCCATCATTTGTCCGTGATTCCGCACACTTTATTGACATATGTGGGCGTATTGAACTTCCGGGGAATTTTCTCCTAATAACATGTGATGTAGAATCATTATATTCTAATATCGGACATAAGGAGGGGACCGAGGCGGTGGCTTATTTTCTGAACCAGAATAGCTCCATGGATAGAGGCCATGACTCTTTCCTGCTTGACCTGTTGACATTTGTTCTCCACCATAATTTTTTTCTTTTTGATAGGGTATATTATCTGCAGAGGTCAGGCGTGGCAATGGGCGCGAAATGTGCACCAGCCTATGCGAACGTCTTTCTTGGCTGGTGGGAGGAGAAGTTTGTTTACCCATTACCAGCGTTCGCGGCCCATGTCCACGCCTGGCTTCGCTTTATAGATGATATTTTTATTTTGTGGAAGGGGACGGAGGAGGACTGTGTCGAGTTTTTCAATACTCTAAACTCTAACCCCTATAACATCTACCTCACCTATTCTTTTTCTGCCAGTGAGATTACATTTCTGGATCTGAGGGTCTTCTCTCATGGGAATGGTTTGGCAACAGATCTATATCGTAAGCCGACAGCAACGAACTCACTTCTGGATTTTACGAGTTTTCATCCCTGGCATACTAAGGTGGGTGTTCCCACAGGACAGTTTTTACGTGTAAGGCGTAACTGTACTCGTGATTGTGATTTTTCGGTTCAAGCTCGTGATCTCACGGACCGCTTCCACCAGAGGGGTTACCCGAAACGTGTTATTTCCACGGCCTATCAAAGAGCGAGGAATCAGGACCAGAGATCACTCCTGTCCGCTGGGAGACGGTGTCAGGATACACAAACTCGGTTCATTACGGACTATAATAGTGGTTGGAAACAGGTCAGTGGTATTCTATCCAAGCATTGGCAGATTTTACGTGTAGACCTGCAAACAGCGGACATCATTAGTGAGAGACCCCTTATGGTAGCAAGGCGAGCACCAAATTTAAGAGACCTTCTCACTAGAAGTCATTTTCAGAGACCTACAACGAGATTGAACAGGGGCGTTATTCTGAGGGGCTCATTTCCATGTGGGGACTGCAACATCTGTCCCCACATGGCCGTGACGCGAGATTTTTTCATTCACCCTATCCGTTCCAGTAGACATCCACTCAAGGCTTACATTAATTGTAAGTCTAGGGACGTGATTTATGCCCTCATCTGTCCCTGCAAATTATTGTATGTTGGACAGACGTCGCAAGAACTTAGAAAACGCGTCCAGAAACATATCTCTACGATACATCTAGCGGCTTCTGATTCTAGGAAGGGTAAGGCCCTCACTCCAGTGTCTGAACATTTTTTGGCACATCATGGCGGTACTTCTTCTGGTCTTCAGGTGGTGGGCCTGCAGAAACTTGTTTACAATGAAAGAGGAGGGGACAAGCGTAGGATTTTATTACAAGTGGAATCTAGGTGGATTTTCCAATTACAAACGGTGGCTCCCTTTGGATTGAACGAGGAGGGATTTTTAGGCTGATGATCAATAAATGGAATGCTTTATATCCGTTTTCTTATACCTATGTGTTTTCTTTGAGGTTCTTTCTCAAGGTTTATATTATTGGGTTATGACTTTTTATATATCGTTCTTGTAGTTTCTATGGGGCTGTGACTCGTCCACATGGTTTGTGTACTGACCCCTCTACAATTTGGAAAATGGAAGCACCACCATTGGACCCTCTCCTGGAATCCGTGGAGATGCAAGGAAGAACACGCTATATTTGGATATTTCCCCTGTTGTTTAATGAATCTCTTCATGGGGATCCACCTTGCTCACTTGGACTCTATGTCGCTTGGACTCAGGCCGGACATTGGACTCGTTTGGCTCTATTTGTACATGACCTGGTCGTTAACATTGTTCATCCTGGACATTTCAGTCTTCTGGCGTCGCCATAGAATATGGAGGAGCCGATGGAGTACCTTTCGGATGGGACTTTGTGGACTATCTTAGTATTATTGTATGCACTCATTTTTTTCCCCCAACAGACACCCAGTGATGAAGAAACATCCTTTGTATGATTGTAATATTCATATGCCATTACCGCGTCATTATATTGTTTTCTTTATTGGGTGTCGAGCCTTTAATTGTGGATATCATTGGATGTGCTTGTTGTTGTTTTGGGATGTGTTTATATGTATGGGGTTGCGGCATGCATACTTTCTGTATGCCGCTTTTCTCCATACACTTATGTGGGCATTTGTTATTTTCACCAGTCTTTATATATGCCTGTGTGTGCATTAATTAACATTTATTTCTTTTCCCCGGCTTTTAGTGCCTTATTTGCCATACTGGCTATTGGGCCAGGTTATATGCTCCATCTGGCGTTATGCCTTCTGTCTCCTCCTTTCCCCTCTTTGGCTTCCCTGCCCATTCTTCGTGCACCTTCGGCCGTGCTTTCAGGCGCTTGCGCAATGCGACTCAAGTGTGAGTCGGCTTTGCGCAGCCGCCGTTTATCTCCATGGAGATTGTTGATACTTCCGGTCTGCCTCCCATTCCACTCAGCCGGCGCGTGTCTCTGCACTTCCTCCACCTGCTTCCGGGCGTCCCAGCTGTCTGCACACCGGACGGTATTGGTTAGTGTATATATATGTGGATTAATCACCACTACTCTCACTTCCCCTGACGAAGCCGCTGCGGCGGCGATACGCGTGGGGTTCTCTTTGCCCACCCCACCTCTGTCTTGATGCCGGACACTTAGGCACGGACTTTTGCTCTGGATCGTATGGCCGGATTAGGTATGGGATTCAGCACAGCTGCTCGCTGATTTAGCTGAGTTTTCACTTTTATGCGTGCAGGCTAGATCTTGATAGGCATTACATGTCATCTTTCTGCCAGGGCGTCATTAGGAGGCTCCTATCCTATGCAGTGTAGCCATTGTAGATTATTATATTCTTTTGGGCCGCGTGCATCTAACTGTGTTAGTTTTTGAGGATATATATCTACTCATTTTCCCTACCGTGCTTACATGCTTTATGGCCATATGTATCCATTACCTATGTTGCTATTGTTGTGGGGTGTTTTTGTACATGGTGTTGTATTTTAAATGGTTTTAATATTTTTTGTTGTGGTGTTTAATAAACGATATTGTATTTTTCTACTACATTTGGTTGTGCGGGCCTTTCTATAGTCCATTCTTTTCCTCGTCTTGTTCTATATCAGGATTAGGGATTAGGTCATCAGAGTTCCCACGTCCCAGAGCTCGTCCTTTATTATCAGTAACTATCAGGTCATTCCGTGTGCTCTTAACCACCAGGTCCATTATTGGCCTGACCACCAGGTCATAACAGAAACCCCCCACAAGTGACATCATTTTGGAAAGTAGACACCCTAAGGAATTTGTGGGGTGAGCACTTTGAACACCCAAGTGCTTCACAGAAGTTTTATAATGTAGAGCCGTAAAATTAAAAAATCATATTTTTTCACAAAAATTATCTTTTCGCCCCAATTTTTTATTTTTTCAATGGTAGCAGGAGAAATTGGACCCCAAAAGGTGTTGTGCCATTTGTCCTGAGTATGCTGATACCCCATATGTGGGGGTAATCCACTGTTTGGGCACAAGGCAGAGCTCAGAATTGAAGGAGCGCAAAATTGGCTGGAATTGAGATCAGATGCCATGTCGCGTTTGGAGAGCCCCTGATGTGTCTAAACAGTGGAAAGACCTCAATTCTAACTCCAACTCTAACCCCAACACACCCTTTACCCTCATCCCAACCCTAACCCAATTCCAACCTTAACCTTAAACCCAACCGTAACCCTAATTCCAACCCTAACCCTAATCCCAACCATAACCCTAATTCCATCCCTAACCCTAATGCCAACCCTAACCCTAATCCCAACCCTAACCCTAATCCCAACCCTAACCCTAATTCTAAACCTAACCCTAACCCTAGTCCTAACCCTAACCATAACCATAACTTTAGCCCCAACCCTAACCGTAATGGGAAAATGGAAATATTACATTTTTTAAATGTTATTATTTTCCCTAACTAAGGGGGTTATAAAGGGGTTTGTTTTACTATTTATAGTGGGTTTTTATAGCAAGCTTTTAGGTTTTGCAGCTGTCACACACTTAAAGATGCTTTTTATTGCAAAAAATAGTTTTTGCATCACCATATTTTGAGAGCTATAATTTATTAATAATTTGTCCCACAGAGTCTTTTGAGGTCTTGTTTTTTGCGGGATGCGTTGATGTTTTTATTAGTATCATTTTTGGGCCCATGACATTTTTTGATCGCTTTTTATTCTGATTTTTGGGAGGCAGAATGTACAAAAACTAGCAATTCAGGAATTACTTCTTTTTTTAATAATTTTTTTTTATACCGTTCCGTGTGTGGTAAAATTGATAAGGCAGCTTTATTCTTCGGGTCAGTACGATTTCAGCGATACCTCCCTTATATCTTTTTTTCATGTTTTGATGCTTGTACATAATAAAAACTATTTTATAGAAAAAATAATTATTTTTGCATTGCTTTATTCTGAGAGCTATAACTTTTCCTTTTTCTGCTGATGGAGCTGTATCATGGCTTGTTTTTTGCGGGACAAGATGACGTTTTCAGCTGTACCATTTTTATTTACATCTTTTTGATCTCATTTTATTGCACTTTTTGTTCACCGTTATGATGATAACGGTGCAGCATTCTATGGGTAAAAGATTTACATTCTGCTTTTAATATGGCCCCATGGACCGACAGATCAGGTCCGCAATAAGAAAAAACTGGCACCTGCTGGATAGGGATAAAGAGCTAGCCGAGGTGGCAGCTAGGGGCCCTCTTATTTCAAATAGAAAGAGTACTAGGTTACGAGATGTGCTAGTGCAAAATAGAGTGGTGGAGAACAGGACCGACAATTGGTTAAGTAAGAATATCCTGATGGGGAATTATCGGTGTGGGCACTGCACGTTTTGCAAACAACATATTACGGATAGAGTTCTGCATATTGGGCCGATCGAACATAAGGTGGTGCAATTTATTACATGCCAAACTAAAAACGTGGTATATGTAGTGTGGTGCCCGTGCGGGCGCTATTATTTGGGTAAAACCATCAGATGCCTATATGTGCGTTTTAGGGAACACTGCCGTTCTGTTACTACAGGAAAGGGAGTCCCTAGACTCATTAATCATTTACAGGAGGAACATGGAGGAAAGGCGGAGGTATTGACATTTGCAGGGGTGGAACAGGTTAAGGTCCCGAAAAGAGGGGGTGACCATCATAATGTCCTATTGAGATGTGAGGCAATGTGGATAATGCACACAGGGGCCATGGGTCCTGCAGGGCTCAATGATAAAGTTGACATGTCCATCTTTCTGTGAGCGGCATATACTTCTTTTAGTCATGCGGTGGATCGCACTGGTGTTTATAGCCTGTGGGACCGTGGAGCACTATCCTGGATTGTTTTGTGATGACACGTTCAGCCTGGGGACATGCAGCAGCGATGTAGACTGTAGTAACGTGAGGATTTGAATGGTCAAACGTGATTGTATAACTACTATATGTGTTGATTCCATAATTACAGCATGACTTTATAAGGTCCGTTACGTATAATGTCTTAACATTTTCAAATTTGTACAATGTCCATTATTGATATGATCTTAGTTCCGTGCATAGTGTTGTAGGTTTTGTTTTTAATGGCTTATGTTTTTAACTAGTTAGTGTACCGAGGGTGGGCGGGTGATGGCGCAGGGAGGGGCGCTCGTGTCGGGCGCTACTTCAGGCGTCACATCCGTCCTCCCATCGAACCCGTTGAAGCGCCAGGAGGGCACGAAACGGCCGTCGTTCGGCTGCCACTATCTTTGTACACACCCCCGTGCCGTGAAGTTTTGCAATAAAGTACCTGTTTTAGAAGACCGGTGAGTGCTGCCAAAGTTTCTTCTTTATTTCTGCATTGTTATGATGATAAAGCATTGTTTTTTGCCTTGTTTTTTATTTTTTTATAGTGTTCTCTGAAAGGGTTAACTAGTGGGACAGTTTTATAGAGTGGGTTGTTATGGACGCGGCAATACCAAATATGTATACTTTTATTGTTTTTTTATTTACGTAAATAAATTGATTTATTGGAAAAATATTTATTTTATTTTTTTCTTTACTTCGGGATTTTTTAAATTAAATATTTTTACACATTCTAATTTTTTTTTTTAATTTTTAACATAGTCCCAGGTCGGGGCATCACTATATCATGTCAGATCGCTGATCTGACACTTTGCATAACACAGTGTCGGATCAGCAATCTGACAGGCAGTATAGGAGGCATGCCGGTGCCTGCTCTCAGCAGGTGCTGACAAGCCACCTCACTGAAAGACCCGGAAGGAGCCCACAGCCATCTTGGAGCTGGGGGTCTCCATGGAGACCACCAGAACAATGCGACTACATCGTGTTGTTTCGGTGGGAGCCCCCAGGGAGCCCCCTCCTTACCCAATTGCTCTCTATGCCGCTGTCACCGTGAGTCCGCATGATCATGCTGCCTCCCTACTAGTACTGCTGTTTGCGGGAATGCAGTTCCTGCAGAGCAGTATTAGTACTGCGCATGTCGGGAAGGGGTTAAAAAATATTTTTACAATTATTTAATTTTTTAAAAAAAACTTTTTTCTAACTCTGTTACTAGGGTTGAGCGAAACGGGTCGTTCATTTTCAAAAGTCGCCGACTTTTAGCAAAGTCGGGTTTCATGAAACCCGATCCGACCCCTGTGCGGGGTCGGCCATGCGGTACGCGACTTTCGCGCCAAAGTCGCGTTTCAATGACGCGAAAAGCGCCATTTCTCAGCCAATGAAGGTAAACGCAGAGTGTGGGCAGCGTGACGACATAGGTCCTGGTCCCCACCATCTTAGAGAAGGGCATTGCAGTGATTGGCTTGCTGTCTGCGGCGTCACAGGGGCTATAAAGGGGAGTTCCCGCCGACCGCCATGTTACTGCTGCTGATCTGAGCTTAGGGAGAGGTTGCTGCCGCTTCGTCAGAAGCAGGGATAGCGTTAGGCAGGGTCCATTAACCACAAAACCGCTTGTGCTGTAGCGATTTCCACTGCCCAACACCACCTTCGGTGTGCAGGGACAGTGGAAGCTACATTTTTTTTTTCCCCCTCAGCGCTGTAGCTCATTGGGCTGCCCTAGAAGGCTCCCTGATAGCTGCATTGCTGTGTGTACGCCGCTGTGCAAACCAACTGCTTTTTTCAAAGCACAAATCCTCTTGTTCCTTCCTTTCTGCACAGCTATCTTGTTTGTTTGTCCACACTTTTTATTTAATTTGTGCATCAGTCCACTCCTTATTGCTGCCTGCCATACCTGGCTGAGATTACTGCAGGGAGATAGTAATTGAAGGACACTCCCTGTTTTTTTTTTTTTTTTTGTGGGAGATTAAGATTGACATTTCTGCTAGAGTGCCATCCCTGTCTGTGTCATCTCTCACTCAGTGGGCCATAGAAAGCCTATTTATTTTTTTGCTTGATTTGGGTTATAAAATCTACCTGAAAAAATCACTACATCAATCAGTGGGAGAAAAATATTGGCCTCAGGGCTTGTGTGCCACTCTTGACTCCTGTGTGCATCATCACTCACTCAGTGGGCCATAGAAAGCCTATTTATTTTTTTGCTTGATTTTGGTTCTAAAATCTACCTGAAAAAATCACTACATCAATCAGTGGGAGAAAAATATTGGCCTCAGGGCTTGTGTGCCACTCCTGACTCCTGTGTGCATCATCACTCACTCAGTGGGCCATAGAAAGGCCATTTTTTTTTTTTTTTGCTTTATTTGGGTTCTAAATTCTACCTGAAAAAATCAATAAATCAATCAGTGGGAGATTAATATTGGCCTTTGGGCTTGTGTGCCAGTCCTAAGCGTGCCATCTCTCTCTCTCAGATAGTGGGCCATAGAAAGCCTATTTATTTTTATTTTTTTTTATTGGGTTTATAAATTTTCCCTGGAAAAAAAAAAAAAGTGGGAGATTAATATTGGCCTCTGGGCTTGTGTGCCAGTCCTGAGCGTGCCATCTCTCTCACAAATAGTGGGCCATAGAAAGCCTATTTATTTATTTTTTTTTGGTTTTATAAATTCTCCCTTAAAAAAAAAGGGAGATTAATATTGGCCTTTGGGCTTGTGTGCCAGTCCTAAGCGTGCCATCTCTCTCTGTCTCTCAGATAGTGGGCCATAGAAAGCCTATTTATTATTTTTTTTATTGGGTTTATAAATTTTCCCTGGAACAAAAAAAAAAAAGTGGGAGATAAATATTGGCCTCTGGGCTTGTGTGCCACTCCTGACTCCTGTGTGCGTCATCTCTCACTCAGTGGGCCATAGAAAGCCTTTTTTTGTTTTATTTGTTTTCTAAATTCTCCCTGAAAAAATAATTTTATTTTATTTGGTTTCTAAATTCTTCCTGAAAAAATCATTTTATTCTATTTTTTTTTTCCTAAAGTCTCCCTGAAAAAAAAACAAAAAAAAACAAATCAGTGGGAGATTAATATTGCCCTTTGTGCTTGTGTGCCAGTCTTGACTCCTGGGTGTGCCATCTCTCTCTCTCTCTCCAATTGTGGGCCATAGAAAGCCTATTATTTTTTTAGCTTGATTTGGGTTCCAAAATCTACCTGAAAAAATCACTACATCAATCAGTGGGAGATAAATATTGGCCTCTGGGCTTGTGTGCCACTCCTGACTCCTGTGTGCGTCATCTCTCACTCAGTGGGCCATAGAATGCCTTTTTTTGTTTTATTTGTTTTCTAAATTCTTCCTGAAAAAATCATTTTATTTTATTTGGTTTCTAAATTCTTCCTGAAAAAATCATTTTATTCTATTTTTTTTTCCTAAAGTCTCCCTGAAAAAAAAAAACAAATCAGTGGGAGATTAATATTGCCCTTTCTGCTTGTGTGCCAGTCTTGACTCCTGGGTGTGCCATCTCTCTCTCTCTCTCCAATTGTGGGCCATAGAAAGCCTATTATTTTTTTAGCTTGATTTGGGTTCCAAAATCTACCTGAAAAAATCACTACATCAATCAGTGGGAGATAAATATTGGCCTCTGGGCTTGTGTGCCACTCCTGACTCCTGTGTGCGTCATCTCTCACTCAGTGGGCCATAGAAAGCCTTTTTTTGTTTTATTTGTTTTCTAAATTCTCCCTGAAAAAATCATTTTATTTTATTTGGTTTCTAAATTCTTCCTGAAAAAATCATTTTATTCTATTTTTTTTTTCCTAAAGTCTCCCTGAAAAAAAAAAAAAAAAAACAAATCAGTGGGAGATTAATATTGCCCTTTCTGCTTGTGTGCCAGTCTTGACTCCTGGGTGTGCCATCTCTCTCTCTCTCTCTCTCTCTCCAATTGTGGGCCATAGAAAGCCTATTATTTTTTTTTAGCTTGATTTGGGTTCCAAAATCTACCTGAAAAAATCACTACATCAATCAGTGGGAGATAAATATTGGCCTCTGGGCTTGTGTGCCACTCCTGACTCCTGTGTGCGTCATCTCTCACTCAGTGGGCCATAGAAAGCCTTTTTTTGTTTTATTTGTTTTCTAGATTCTCCCTGAAAAAATCATTTTATTTTCTTTGGTTTCTAAATTCTTCCTGAAAAAATCATTTTATTCTATTTTTTTTTTCCTAAAGTCTCCCTGAAAAAAAAAAAAAAAATCAAATCAGTGGGAGATTAATATTTACATTTGTGCTTCAGTGACAGTCCTGCGTGTGTGGCATCTCTCTCATTTGTTGCCACCAACAACAGAGTGTGTAACATTGTGCCTGATTTTCGTTGTGGTCTCACTCACCTGTAAAGGGGTAGCTAAATCATACTGAAGTTATAGCTCACCGTGTAATTTGTGTGACAGCAACAAATACCGTTAGTTTGTTTACGTTTTTAAAACAATGAGGAAGTATGGTGGAAGAGGTCGTGGCCGGGGGCGTTCATTGTCAGCTGGTAATGAGGGTAGTGGTAGTGGTGGAGCATCAGCTGGTCGTGGGAAAAAAAATATTGCACCTAAGTCTGGAGCTGTGGAGCCAGGTTCGTCGTCTGGCTACACAAGGCCTCGAACGCTCCCTTTTCTGGGAGTAGGAAAACCGCTTTTAAAGCCGGAGCAGCAAGAGCAAGTTTTGGCTTATCTTGCTGACTCAGCCTCTAGCTCTTTTGCCTCCTCTCGTGAAACTGGTAAATGTCAAAGCAGCGCGTCGTTAGTGGATGTTCACGGTCAGGGACAAGTCGCTTCCTTGTCCTCTTCAGCAAAAACAACAACAGAGAAGAATGCAGCAGGCGACACAACGGGTTACTCCATGGAGCTCTTTACACATACCGTCCCTGGCTTAGAAAGTGAAGCAGTTAACAGTCCATGCCCATTACAAGTTGAATCTGACATGGAGTGCACTGATGCACAGCCACAGCCAGACTACTATGCTGGTCCTTTGACTCAGACCACAACATTGCCCTCGCAGGGTGCTGATCAAGAATCAGACCCTGATGAGACTATGTTGCCCCATCATGAACGCTATACCACCGACCGACACGGTGACACAGACGAAGTTGCACACGAGCTACAAGAAGAGGTAATAGATGACCCAGTTCTTGACCCCGATTGGCAGCCATTGGGGGAACAGGGTGCAGGCGGGAGCAGTTCTGAAGCGGAGGAGGAGGGGCCGCAGCAGGCATCAACATCGCAACAGGTTCCATCTGCCGGGCCCGTATCTTGCCCAAAACGCGTGGCAAAGCTAAAACCTGTTGGAGGACAGCGTGGCCATCCGGTTAAAGCTCAGTCTGCAATGCCTGAAAAGGTATCCGATGCTAGAAAGAGTGCAGTCTGGCATTTTTTTAAACAACATCCAATTGATCAGCGCAAAGTCATCTGTCAAAAATGTTCAACTACCTTAAGCAGAGGACAGAATCTGAAAAGTCTCAATACAAGTTACATGCATAGACATTTAACCACCATGCATTTGCAAGCCTGGACTAACTACCAAACGTCCCTTAAGGTTGTAGCACCCTCGGCCAATGAAGCTAGTCAGCAACGCAACATCCCTTCCGGCAGTGTAGGGCCACCATTTTCCGCACCACCTGCAGTATCTGTGCAGGTTTCTTTGCCAGGCCAAAGCCGTCAGGGTCAGGGAATCACCAGTTTCGTAGTAGGAAACACTGCATCTAGGGCACCGGTGGCAACAATACCATCTCCCACCGTCTCTCAGTCTGCCATGTCCACCGGCACCCCCGCTAGTTCCACGATCTCCAGCTCTCCAGTCCAGCTCACCCTACATGAGACTATGGTTAGAAAAAGGAAGTACTTAGCCTCGCATCCGCGTACACAGGGTTTGAACGCACACATAGCTAGACTAATTTCGTTAGAGATGATGCCCTACCGGTTAGTTGAAAGCGAAGCTTTCAAAGCCCTGATGGACTACGCTGTACCACGCTACGAGCTACCCAGTCGACACTTTTTTTCCAGAAAAGCCATCCCAGCCCTTCACCAGCATGTTAAAGAGCGCATCGTCCATGCACTCAGGCAATCTGTGAGCACAAAGGTGCACCTGACAACAGATGCATGGACCAGTAGGCATGGCCAGGGACGTTACGTGTCTATCACGGCACACTGGGTAAATGTGGTGGATGCAGGGTCCACAGGGGACAGCAAGTTTGGGACAGTTCTGCCTAGCCCACGGTCTAGGAAACAATTGGCTGTAGCCGTTCGCACCCCCTCCTCCTCCTCTTCGTCCTCCTGCAGAAGCGAGAGCTCGTCCACAGACCGCAGTCGCACAACCACTCCATCCGCAGCTGCCACTGTTGCACACCAGGTCTCCCATTATGGGGCAGCTACTGGCAAACGTCAGCAGGCTGTATTGGCTATGAAGTGTTTGGGCGACAACAGACACACCGCGGAAGTTCTGTCCGAGTTCTTGCAGAAAGAAACGCAGTCGTGGCTGGGCACTGTAGATCTTGAGGCAGGCAAGGTAGTGAGTAGGGTTGAGCGAAACGGGTCGAACATTTTCAAAAGTCGCCGACTTTTGGCGAAGTCGAGTTTCATGAAACCCGATCCGACCCCTGTGCGTGGTCGGCCATGCGGTACGCGACTTTCGCGCCAAAGTCGCGTTTCAATGACGCGAAAAGCGCCATTTCTCAGCCAATGAAGGTAAACGCAGAGTGTGGGCAGCGTGATGACATAGGTCCTGGTCCCCACCATCTTAGAGAAGGGCATTGCAGTGATTGGCTTGCTGTCTGCGGCGTCACAGGGGCTATAAAGGGGAGTTCCCGCCGACCGCCATGTTACTGCTGCTGATCTGAGCTTAGGGAGAGGTTGCTGCCGCTTCGTCAGAAGCAGGGATAGCGTTAGGCAGGGTCCATTAACCACAAAACCGCTTGTGCTGTAGCGATTTCCACTGCCCAACACCACCTTCGGTGTGCAGGGACAGTGGAAGCTCCTTTTTTTTTTTTTTTTTCCTCAGCGCTGTAGCTCATTGGGCTGCCGTAGAAGGCTCCCTGATAGCTGCATTGCTGTGTGTACGCCGCTGTGCAAAGCAACTGCTTTTTTCAAAGCACAAATCCTCTTGTTCCTTCCTTTCTGCACAGCTATCTTGTTTGTTTGTCCACACTTTTTATTTAATTTGTGCATCAGTCCACTCCTTATTGCTGCCTGCCATACCTGGCTGAGATTACTGCAGGGAGATAGTAATTGAAGGACAGTTCCTTTTTTTTTTTTTTTTTTTTTTTTTGTGGGAGATTAAGATTGACATTTCTGCTAGAGTGCCATCTCTGTCTGTGTCATCTCTCACTCAGTGGGCCATAGAAAGCCTATTTATTTTTTTGCTTGATTTGGGTTCCAAAATCTACCAGAAAAAATCACAACATCAATCAGTGGGAGAAAAATATTGGCCTCAGGGCTTGTGTGCCACTCCTTACTCCTGTGTGTGCCATCTCTCACTCAGTGGGCCATAGAAAGCCTATTAATTTTTTTGCTTGATTTGGGTTCTAAATTCTACCTGAAAAAATCACTAAATCAATCAGTGGGAGATTAATATTGGCCTTTGGGCTTGTGTGCCAGTCCTAAGCGTGCCATCTCTCTCTCTCTCAGATAGTGGGCCATAGAAAGCCTATTTTTTTATTATTTTATTGGGTTTATAAATTTTCCCTGGAAAAAAAAAAAAGTGGGAGATTAATATTGGCCTCTGGGCTTGTGTGCCAGTCCTGAGCGTGCCATCTCTCTCACAAATAGTGGGCCATAGAAAGCCTATTTATTTTTTTGGTTGATTTGGGTTCCTAATTCTACCTGAAAAAATCAATCAATCAATCAGTGGGAGAAAAATATTGGCCTCAGGGCTTGTGTGCCACTCCTTACTCCTGTGTGTGCCATCTCTCACTCAGTGGGCCATAGAAAGCCTATTAATTTTTTTGCTTGATTTGGGTTCCAAAATCTACCTGAAAAAAATCACTAAATCAATCAGTGGGAGATTAATATTGGCCTCTGGGCTTGTGTGCCACTCCTGACTCCTGTGTGCGTCATCTGTCACTCAGTGGGCCCTAGAAAGCCTATTTTTTGTTTTATTTGTTTTCTAAATTCTCCCTGAAACAATCATTTTATTTTCTTTGGTTTCTAAATTATTCCTGAAAAAAATCATTTTTTTTGTATTTTTTTTTCTCTCAAGTCTCCCTGAAAAAAAAAAAAAAAAAAAATCTGTGGGAGATTCATATTGCCCCTTCTGCTTGTGTGCCAGTCTTGACTCCTGGGTGTGCCATCTCTCTCTCTCTCCCCAATTGTGGGCCATAGAAAGCCTATTAATTTTTTTGCTTGATTTGTGTTCCAAAATCTACCGAAAAAAATCACTAAATCAATCAGTGGGAGATTAATATTGGCCTCTGGGCTTGTGTGCCACTCCTGACTCCTGTGTGCGTCATCTGTCACTCAGTGGGCCCTAGAAAGCCTATTTTTTGTTTTATTTGTTTTCTAAATTCTCCCTGAAACAATCATTTTATTTTCTTTGGTTTCTAAATTATTCCTGAAAAAAAATCATTTTTTTGTTTTTTTTTTTCTCTCTCAAGTCTCCCTGAAAAAAAAAAAAAAAAAAAAATCTGTGGGAGATTCATATTGCCCCTTCTGCTTGTGTGCCAGTCTTGACTCCTGGGTGTGCCATCTCTCTCTCTTTCCCCAATTGTGGGCCATAGAAAGCCTATTAATTTTTTTGCTTGATTTGGGTTCCAAAATCTACCTGAAAAAAATCACTAAATCAATCAGTGGGAGATTAATATTGGCCTCTGGGCTTGTGTGCCACTCCTGACTCCTGTGTGCGTCATCTGTCACTCAGTGGGCCCTAGAAAGCCTATTTTTTGTTTTATTTGTTTTCTAAATTCTCCCTGAAACAATCATTTTATTTTCTTTGGTTTTTAAATTATTCCTGAAAAAAATCATTTTTTTGGTATTTTTTTTTCTCTCAAGTCTCCCTGAAAAAAAATAAAAAATAAAAAATCTGTGGGAGATTCATATTGCCCCTTCTGCTTGTGTGCCAGTCTTGACTCCTGGGTGTGCCATCTCTCTCTCTCTCTCCCCAATTGTGGGCCATAGAAAGCCTATTAATTTTTTTGCTTGATTTGTGTTCCAAAATCTACCGAAAAAAATCACTAAATCAATCAGTGGGAGATTAATATTGGCCTCTGGGCTTGTGTGCCACTCCTGACTCCTGTGTGCGTCATCTGTCACTCAGTGGGCCCTAGAAAGCCTATTTTTTGTTTTATTTGTTTTCTAAATTCTCCCTGAAACAATCATTTTATTTTCTTTGGTTTCTAAATTATTCCTGAAAAAAATCATTTTTTTGGTATTTTTTTTTCTCTCAAGTCTCCCTGAAAAAAAAAAAAAAAAAAAAAAAATCTGTGGGAGATTCATATTGCCCCTTCTGCTTGTGTGCCAGTCTTGACTCCTGGGTGTGCCATCTCTCTCTCTCTCCCCAATTGTGGGCCATAGAAAGCCTATTAATTTTTTTGCTTGATTTGTGTTCCAAAATCTACCTGAAAAAAATCACTAAATCAATCAGTGGGAGATTAATATTGGCCTCTGGGCTTGTGTGCCACTCCTGACTCCTGTGTGCGTCATCTGTCACTCAGTGGGCCCTAGAAAGCCTATTTTTTGTTTTATTTGTTTTCTAAATTCTCCCTGAAACAATCATTTTATTTTCTTTGGTTTCTAAATTATTCCTGAAAAAAATCATTTTTTTTGTATTTTTTTTTCTCTCAAGTCTCCCTGAAAAAAAAAAAAAAAAAAATCTGTGGGAGATTCATATTGCCCCTTCTGCTTGTGTGCCAGTCTTGACTCCTGGGTGTGCCATCTCTCTCTCTCTCCCCAATTGTGGGCCATAGAAAGCCTATTAATTTTTTTGCTTGATTTGTGTTCCAAAATCTACTGAAAAAAATCACTAAATCAATCAGTGGGAGATTAATATTGGCCTCTGGGCTTGTGTGCCACTTCTGACTCCTGTGTGCGTCATCTGTCACTCAGTGGGCCCTAGAAAGCCTATTTTTTGTTTTATTTGTTTTCTAAATTCTCCCTGAAACAATCATTTTATTTTCTTTGGTTTCTAAATTATTCCTGAAAAAAATCATTTTTTTGGTATTTTTTTTTCTCTCAAGTCTCCCTGAAAAAAAAAAAAAAAAAAAAAATCTGTGGGAGATTCATATTGCCCCTTCTGCTTGTGTGCCAGTCTTGACTCCTGGGTGTGCCATCTCTTTCTCTCTCCCCAATTGTGGGCCATAGAAAGCCTATTAATTTTATTGCTTGATTTGTGTTCCAAAATCTACCTGAAAAAAATCACTAAATCAATCAGTGGGAGATTAATATTGGCCTCTGGGCTTGTGTGCCACTCCTGACTCCTGTGTGCGTCATCTGTCACTCAGTGGGCCCTAGAAAGCCTATTTTTTGTTTTATTTGTTTTCTAAATTCTCCCTGAAACAATCATTTTATTTTCTTTGGTTTCTAAATTATTCCTGAAAAAAAATCATTTTTTTTGTATTTTTTTTTCTCTCAAGTCTCCCTGAAAAAAAAAAAAAAAAAAAATCTGTGGGAGATTCATATTGCCCCTTCTGCTTAGTAACATAGTAACATAGTAACATAGTTAGTAAGGCCGAAAAAAGACATTTGTCCATCCAGTTCAGCCTATATTCCATCATGCTTGTGTGCCAGTCTTGACTCCTGGGTGTGCCATCTCTCTCTCTCTCCCCAATTGTGGGCCATAGAAAGCCTATTAATTTTTTTGCTTGATTTGGGTTCCAAAATCTACCTGAAAAAAATCACTAAATCAATCAGTGGGAGATTAATATTGGCCTCTGGGCTTGTGTGCCACTCCTGACTCCTGTGTGCGTCATCTGTCACTCAGTGGGCCCTAGAAAGCCTATTTTTTGTTTTATTTGTTTTCTAAATTCTCCCTGAAACAATCATTTTATTTTCTTTGGTTTCTAAATTATTCCTGAAAAAAATCATTTTTTTGGTATTTTTTTTTCTCTCAAGTCTCCCTGAAAAAAAAAAAAAAAAAAAAAATCTGTGGGAGATTCATATTGCCCCTTCTGCTTGTGTGCCAGTCTTGACTCCTGGGTGTGCCATCTCTCTCTCTCTCCCCAATTGTGGGCCATAGAAAGCCTATTAATTTTTTTGCTTGATTTGGGTTCCAAAATCTACCAAAAAAAATAACTAAATCAATCGGTGGGAGATTAATATTGGCCTCTGGGCTTGTGTGCCACTCCTGACTCCTGTGTGCGTCCTCTCTCACTCAGTGGGCCCTACAAAGCCTTTTTTTTTTTTTTTTTTTTTTCCTAAATTCTCCCTGAAACAATCATTTCATTTTATTTGTTTTATAAATTCTTCTGTAAAAAATAATTTTTTTTTAATTTTTTTTTTTTCTGAAGTCTCCCTTTTAAAAAAAACAAACACAAATCAGTGGGAGATAAATATTTACATTTGCGCTTCAGTGACAGTCCTGCGTGTGTGCCATCTCATTTGTTGCCAACAACAACAGAGTGTGTAACATTGTGGCTGATTTTCGTTGTGGTCTCACCCACCTGTAAAGGGGTAGCTAAATCATACTGAAGTTATAGCTCACCGTGTAAGTTGTGTGACAGCAACAAATACCGTTCGTTTGTTAACGTTTTTAAAACAATGAGGAAGTCTGGTGGAAGAGGTCGTGGCCGGGGGCGTTCATTGTCAGCTGGTAATGAGGGTAGTGGTAGTGGTGGAGCATCAGCTGGTCGTGGGAAAAAAATATTGCACCTAAGTCTGGAGCTGTGGAGCCAGGTTCGTCGTCTGGCTACACAAGGCCTTGAACGCTCCCTTTTCTGGGAGTAGGAAAACTGCTTTTAAAGCCGGAGCAGCAAGAGCAAGTTTTGGCTTATCTTGCTGACTCAGCCTCTAGCTCTTTTGCCTCCTCTCGTGAAACTGGTAAATGTCAAAGCAGCGCGTCGTTAGTGGATGTTCACGGTCAGGGACAAGTCGCTTCCTTGTCCTCTTCAGCAAAAACAACAACAGAGAAGAATGCAGCAGGCGACACAACGGGTTACTCCATGGAGCTCTTTACACATACCGTCCCTGGCTTAGAAAGTGAAGCAGTTAACAGTCCATGCCCATTACAAGTTGAATCTGACATGGAGTGCACTGATGCACAGCCACAGCCAGACTACTATCCTGGTCCTTTGACTCAGACCACAACATTGCCATCGCAGGGTGCTGATCAAGAATCAGACCCTGATGAGACTATGTTGCCCCATCACGAACGCTATACCACCGACCGCCACGGTGACACAGACGAAGTTGCACACGAGCTACAAGAAGAGGTAATAGATGACCCAGTTCTTGACCCCGATTGGCAGCCATTGGGGGAACAGGGTACAGGCGGCAGCAGTTCTGAAGTGGAGAAGGAGGGGCCACAGCAGGCATCAACATCGCAACAGGTTCCATCTGCCGGGCCCGTATCTTGCCCAAAACGCGTGGCAAAGCTAAAACCTGTTGGAGGACAGCGTGGCCATCCGGTTAAAGCTCAGTCTGCAATGCCTGAAAAGGTATCCGATGCTAGAAAGAGTGCAGTCTGGCATTTTTTTAAACAACATCCAATTGATCAGCGCAAAGTCATCTGTCAAAAATGTTCAACTACCTTAAGCAGAGGACAGAATCTGAAAAGTCTCAATACAAGTTGCATGCATAGACATTTAACCACCATGCATTTGCAAGCCTGGACTAACTACCAAACGTCCCTTAAGATTGTAGCACCCTCGGCCAATGAAGCTAGTCAGCAACGCAACATCCCTTCCGGCAGTGTAGGGCCACCATTTTCCGCACCACCTGCAGTATCTGTGCAGGTTTCTTTGCCAGGCCCAAGCCGTCAGGGTCAGGGAATCACCAGTTTCGTAGTAGGAAACACTGCATCTAGGGCACCGGTGGCAACAATACCATCTCCCACCGTCTCTCAGTCTGCCATGTCCACCGGCACCCCCGCTAGTTCCACGATCTCCAGCTCTCCAGTCCAGCTCACCCTACATGAGACTATGGTTAGAAAAAGGAAGTACTTAGCCTCGCATCCGCGTACACAGGGTTTGAACGCACACATAGCTAGACTAATCTCGTTAGAGATAATGCCCTACCGGTTAGTTGAAAGCGAAGCTTTCAAAGCCCTGATGGACTACGCTGTACCACGCTACGAGCTACCCAGTCGACACTTTTTTTCCAGAAAAGCCATCCCAGCCCTCCACCAGCATGTTAAAGAGCGCATCGTCCATGCACTCAGGCAATCTGTGAGCACAAAGGTGCACCTGACAACAGATGCATGGACCAGTAGGCATGGCCAGGGACGTTACGTGTCCATCACGGCACACTGGTTAAATGTGGTGGATGCAGGGTCCACAGGGGACAGCAAGTTTGGGACAGTTCTGCCTAGCCCACGGTCTAGGAAACAATTGGCTGTAGCCGTTCGCACCCCCTCCTCCTCCTCTTCGTCCTCCTGCAGAAGCGAGAGCTCGTCCACAGACCGCAGTCGCACAACCACTCCATCCGCAGCTGCCACTGTTGCACACCAGGTCTCCCATTATGGCGCAGCTACTGGCAAACGTCAGCAGGCTGTATTGGCTATGAAGTGTTTGGGCGACAACAGACACACCGCGGAAGTTCTGTCCGAGTTCTTGCAGAAAGAAACGCAGTCGTGGCTGGGCACTGTAGATCTTGAGGCAGGCAAGGTAGTGAGTGATAACGGAAGGAATTTCATGGCTGCCATCTCCCTTTCCCAACTGAAACACATTCCTTGCCTGGCTCACACCTTAAACCTGGTGGTGCAGTGCTTCCTGAAAAGTTATCCGGGGTTATCCGACCTGCTCCTCAAAGTGCGTGGACTTTGCTCACATATCCGCCGTTCGCCCGTACACTCCAGCCGTATGCAGACCTATCAGCGTTCTTTGAACCTTCCCCAGCATCGCCTAATCATAGACGTTGCAACAAGGTGGAACTCAACACTGCACATGCTTCAGAGACTGTGTGAACAGAGGCGGGCTGTTATGTTTTTGTGGGAGGATACACATACACGGGCAGGCAGTAGGATGGCAGACATGGAGTTGTCAGGTGTGCAGTGGTCGAAGATTCAAGACATGTGTCAAGTCCTTCAGTGTTTTGAGGAATGCACACGGCTGGTTAGTGCAGACAACGCCATAATAAGCATGAGCATCCCCCTAATGCGTCTGCTGATGCAAAGTTTGACGCACATAAAGGATCAGGCGTCTGCAGCTGAGGAAGAGGAAAGCCTTGATGACAGTCAGCCATTGTCTGGCCAGGGCAGTGTACAGGACGAGGTAGCGGGCGAAGAGGAGGAGGAGGACGAGGAGGATGATGGGGATGATTATATTTTTAATGAGGAAGCTTTTCCGGGGCCACTGGAAATTGGTGGCGCGGCAAGGCCAGGTTCTGGTTTTTTGAGGGACACAAGAGACGTGGATTTGCCTGAAACTGCCCCTCAACCAAGCACAACCGCAGATTTGAGAACTGGAACTTTGGCCCACATGGCGGATTATGCCTTACGTATCCTCAAAAGGGACACACGCATAACTAAAATGATGAATGATGACGATTACTGGTTGGCCTGCCTCCTTGATCCTCGCTATAAAGGCAAATTGCAAAATATAATGCCACATGAGAACTTGGAACTAATATTAGCAACCAAACAATCAACTCTTGTTGACCGTTTGCTTCTGGCATTCCCTGCACACAGCGCCAGTGATCGTTCTCACACGAGCTGCAGGGGCCAGCAGACCAGAGGAGTTAGAGGGGCAGAAATCAGAAGTGGCGTTGGCCAGAGGGGTTTTCTGACCAGGTTGTGGAGTGATTTTGCTATGACCGCAGACAGGACAGGTACTGCAGCATCAATTCAAAGTGACAGGAGACAACATTTGTCCAGTATGGTTACAAAATATTTTTCATCCCTTATCGATGTTCTCCCTCAACCGTCATTCCCATTTGATTACTGGGCATCAAAATTAGACACCTGGCCAGAATTGGCAGAATATGCATTGCAGGAGCTTGCTTGCCCGGCAGCTAGTGTCCTATCAGAAAGAGTATTCAGTGCTGCAGGTTCAATACTAACAGAAAAAAGGACTCGTCTGGCTACCCAAAATGTAGATGATCTAACCTTCATTAAAATGAACCACAACTGGATTTCGAAATCTTTTGCCCCACCTTGCCCGGCTGACACCTAGCTTTCCTATGAAAAGGTCTTGCCTGTGGACTATTCTGAATGCCTTTTCCAATCTCGTAATTTTCTGCACCTGATTGTCCAGCATACGACATGTTTACACCTCACTAAATGGCCAAACTCCCCACACGGGGCCGTGGTATCGACACTTGGCGACAGCACCCGTGAGAGTGCAGTTTGTCTGAAGAGGTGGGTGAGCCCGCTTTTGGTCGACGGCACTGCCACTGGGTCCCTCCTAGTACAATAAAGTGTCTCTGGCGGTGGTGGTGCGCACCCAACGTCAGACACACCGTTGTAATATGAGGGGCCCTGGGCCTGTACCGCCGGCCACAAGACAGTTTCCCCCCACCCCAGCTCAAACAGTGCTCTACCACTTGCAAAATTATCTCACAGCTCCACCAATGTTTAGTCTATGCGCTGACATCCTTCAATGCCTGCCACTGACAATACCATTGTATTGACATTTTTGTTATGTTAGGCCTTCGATGCCTGTCTGTGGTCACTCCTTCCACTAGGCCTCCACTGACCACACCACTGCTGCCCGTGTACCCCTGGAACCAATTTAAAATTGCCTACAGCCAGCCCAATTTTTTTATTTTAGGCCTTCGATGCCTGTCTGCGGTCCATTCTTTCAACTACTACTACACTGACCAGGTCACTGCTGCCCGTGTACCCCTGGAACCAATTTAAAATTGCCTACAGCCATGTGTTATTATTTTAGGCCTTCGATGCCTGTCTGCGGTCACTCCTTCCACTAGGCCTCCACTGACCACACCACTGCTGCCCGTGTACCCCTGGAACCAATTTAAAATTGCCTACAGCCATGTGTTATTATTTTAGGCCTTCGATGCCTGTCTGCGGTCACTCCTTCCACTAGGCCTCCACTGACCACACCACTGCTGTCCGTGTACCCCTGGAACCAATTTAAAATTGCCTACAGCCATGTGTTATTATGTTAGGCCTTCGATGCCTGTCTGCGGTCCATTCTTTCAACTACTACTACACTGACCAGGTCACTGCTGCCCGTGTACCCCTGGAACCAATTTAAAATTGCCTACAGCCATGTGTTATTATTTTAGGCCTTCGATGCCTGTCTGCGGTCACTCCTTCCACTAGGCCTCCACTGACCACACCACTGCTGTCCGTGTACCCCTGGAACCAATTTAAAATTGCCTACAGCCATGTGTTATTATTTTAGGCCTTCGATGCCTGTCTGCGGTCCATTCTTTCAACTACTACTACACTGACCAGGTCACTGCTGCCCGTGTACCCCTGGAACCAATTTAAAATTGCCTACAGCCATGTGTTATTATTTTAGGCCTTCGATGCCTGTCTGCGGTCACTCCTTCCACTAGGCCTCCACTGACCACACCACTGCTGCCCGTGTACCCCTGGAACCAATTTAAAATTGCCTACAGCCATGTGTTATTATTTTAGGCCTTCGATGCCTGTCTGCGGTCACTCCTTCCACTAGGCCTCCACTGACCACACCACTGCTGCCCGTGTACCCCTGGAACCAATTTAAAATTGCCTACAGCCAGCCCAATTTTTTTATTTTAGGCCTTCGATGCCTGTCTGCGGTCCATTCTTTCAACTACTACTACACTGACCAGTTCACTGCTGCCCGTGTACCCCTGGAACCAATTTAAAATTGCCTACAGCCATGTGTTATTATTTTAGGCCTTCGATGCCTGTCTGCGGTCACTCCTTCCACTAGGCCTCCACTGACCACACCACTGCTGTCCGTGTACCCCTGGAACCAATTTAAAATTGCCTACAGCCATGTGTTATTATTTTAGGCCTTCGATGCCTGTCTGCGGTCCATTCTTTCAACTACTACTACACTGACCAGGTCACTGCTGCCCGTGTACCCCTGGAACCAATTTAAAATTGCCTACAGCCATGTGTTATTATTTTAGGCCTTCGATGCCTGTCTGCGGTCACTCCTTCCACTAGGCCTCCACTGACCACACCACTGCTGCCCGTGTACCCCTGGAACCAATTTAAAATTGCCTACAGCCAGCCCAATTTTTTTATTTTAGGCCTTCGATGCCTGTCTGCGGTCCATTCTTTCAACTACTACTACACTGACCACACCACTGCTGCCCGTGTACCCCTGGAACCAATTTAAAATTGCCTACAGCCATGTGTTATTATTTTAGGCCTTCGATGCCTGTCTGCGGTCACTCCTTCCACTAGGCCTCCACTGACCACACCACTGCTGCCCATGTACCCCTGGAACCAATTTAAAATTGCCTACAGCCAGCCCAATTTTTTTATTTTAGGCCTTCGATGCCTGTCTGCGGTCCATTCTTTCAACTACTACTACACTGACCAGGGCACTGCTGCCCGTGTACCCCTGGAACCAACATCAGAAAATATAAAAATAAGTATTTTGCTTACAAAAAAGAAAATACTGGAGAGATATCAAATGCAGACATTTTAACATTAAAAACAAACACACAACTAAAATCTGGTACAGTACTAAAAATGGCCCCCAGCTACAATTACTTTCTCCTGCAAGTAGTTAACTGAAAGGTTTTTTCAATTGAAAACACACATATGGCATCCACCGAGTGTTGTCCTGTCGCGTCTTCTTTATATTATTGCCGAGAAGATGCAAAACAATGAAAATAATAAAATCATTAATTACCAAAATAATAGAGAAAGTCAACACCACATTGCAAATAAACATTCATTCCAAATAAAGAAGCAGGGCGCGTCCGAGGGTGAGTATATACCTAATAAGAATATAATCACCCTCGGACGCGCAATGCTTATTTCCAACAGCCTTCCTTCCTAAGAATCAGCCCTTCCGTGGTGTAGAGAGACGTTGTGTTACACTCCAAGGTGTTCCCCAGGTTGCCTTTCCTGAGCTTCGATCTTCCGGCTCTCGTTTAGTAGTTGTTGGAAACTACGCTGCATTAGGCCTTCAAATTGGGTATGGGGTGTAGAGAGATGGTGTGTTCCACTCCAAGGTGTTCCCCAGGTTGCCTTTCCTGAGCTTCGATCTTCCGGCTCTCGTTTAGTAGTTCTTGGAAACTACACTGCATTAGGCCTTCAAATTGGGTATGGGGTGTAGAGAGAGGGTGTGTTACACTCCAAGGTGTTCCCCAGGTTGCCTTTCCTGAGCTTCGATCTTCCGGCTCTCGTTTAGTAGTTCTTGGAAACTACACTGCATTAGGCCTTCAAATTGGGTATGGGGTGTAGAGAGAGGGTGTGTTACACTCCAAGGTGTTCCCCAGGTTGCCTTTCCTGAGCTTCGATATTCCGGCTCTCATTTAGTAGTTGTTGGAAACTACACTGCATTAGGCCTACAAATTTGGTATGGGGGAAACATTGGCGCATCTGCGGTCCCTCCTTCCTCTAGGCCTCCACTGACCTGTCTACTGCTGCCCGTGTTCCCCTGGAACCAATTTTAAATTGCCTACAGGCAGCCCAATTTATTATGTTAGGGCTTCGAAGCCTGTCTGCGGTCCCTCCTTCCACTAGGCCTCCACTGACCTGTCTACTGCTGCCCGTGTACCCCATGAACCAACATCATAAAATAAAAAAAAAAGTATTTTGCTTATAAAAAAGAAAATACTGGTGAGATATCAAATGCAGACATTTTAACATTAAAAACAAACACACAACTAAAATCTGGTACAGTACTAAAAATGGCCACCAGCTACAATTACTTTCTCCTGCAAGTAGTTAACTGAAAGGTTATTTCAATTGAAAACACACATATGGCATCCACCGAGTGTTGTCCTGTCGCGTCTTCTTTATATTATTGCCGAGAAGATGCAAAACAATGAAAATAATAAAATCATTAATTACCAAAATAATAGAGAAAGTCAACACCACATTGCAAATAAACATTCATTCCAAATAAAGAAGCAGGGCGCGTCCGAGGGTGAGTATATACCTAATAAGAATATAATCACCCTCGGACGCGCAATGCTTATTTCCAACAGCCTTCCTTCCTAAGAATCAGCCCTTCCGTGGTGTAGAGAGATGTTGTGTTACACTCCAAGGTGTTCCCCAGGTTGCCTTTCCTGAGCTTCGATCTTCCGGCTCTCGTTTAGTAGTTCTTGGAAACTACACTGCATTAGGCCTTCAAATTGGGTATGGGGTGTAGAGAGAGGGTGTGTTACACTCCAAGGTGTTCCCCAGGTTGCCTTTCCTGAGCTTCGATCTTCCGGCTCTCGTTTAGTAGTTCTTGGAAACTACACTGCATTAGGCCTACAAATTGGGTATGGGGTGGAGAGAGATGGTGTGTTACACTCCAAGGTGTTCCCCAGGTTTCCTTGCCATTGCTTCGGTCTTCCGACTCTCGTTTAGTAGTTGTAGAAAAGTACACTGCATTAGGCCTACAAAATGGGTATGGGGTGGAGAGAGAGGGTGTGTTACACTCCAAGGTGTTCCCCAGGTTGCCTTTCCTGAGCTTCTATCTTCAGGCTCTCATTAAATTGTGGTTAAATGGAACAACTGCATTTGGCGTACTAGTTGGTTTGGGGCCTACTATCGGTGTCTGCCACTCCTTGCTGTTCTCCTGGTTTTCTGTCCTGAAATTCCATTTTCAGGCTCTCGTTAAGTAGTTGTTAATGTTAGACTGCATTTGGCCTACTAGTTGGGTTGGGGCCTACTATCGGTGTCTGCCACTCCTTGCTGTTCTCCTCCACTGAACAAAGCTGTGCCGCCTGTTTACTACGGTTGCCAATTTTGAACTGCATTTCGACTACTTACTGATTTGGCCCTACTCTCTGTGTCAGCCTCTCATTCCAGTTGTCCTCCACTGCAATGCCCCCTGGTTATTCCTGTGTTACCAATTTTGAACTGCATTTAGCCCACTTTATTCTTTGGGCCTATATCTGTGTTCCCACTTCATCGTGCCCATTGCCCAGCCAGTGATAGATGAGTCTGCTGGTACATTGACCCATAACGCAACATTCCCCGTGCATGCTACACAACAACATTGTGACCCTGCTGAAAGTCAGGTTGCTTTTCCCGCATACCATACCACCTTACACGGGGACAAAGAGGAAGGTGCAGATGAAAGTGCAGGTTCCTTCATCAGGTCGGGGGAGGAATACTAGTTGGCGACGTCACTGGCACAGGGCCTCTCATAGTACGCAAAAGTGTTGCTGCCGGTGGGAGGCGCCCCCGCCGTGCAAACACACCGCTGTACTTTGAGGGGCCCTGTGCCAGTGCCAATGCCAACAAGTGGGCCCCCCCTGCTTGCTCAGGATCACAGCACTTGCAAAGTTAAAATACTTACCTCTCCCTGCTCCACTGCCGTGACGTGGTCCAGATTTCCTGGGCCCACTAATTACTTGAACCAGCCCTACCCCACACAACTTTAGCCAAATGACCCCCAATTTCAAATGCCTTCCAATTATTATAAGGTAAATTACGCTTGACAAGCTTCATTAAGAAGAATGGATGGTTTTGACATTAAAATGGGCACTCTAGGTGTTTTCCTGGCCCCCACTCACTGCCGACTATGCTGCCCCATTGACTTGCATTGGGTTTCGTGTTTCGGTCGATCCCGACTTTACGTCATAATCGGCCGATTTCACTCGACCCGACTTTTGAGATAGTCGGGTTTCGCGAAACCCGGCTCGACTCTAAAAAGGTCAAGGTCGCTCAACTCTAGTAGTGAGTGATAACGGAAGGAATTTCATGGCTGCCATCTCCCTTTCCCAACTGAAACACATTCCTTGCCTGGCTCACACCTTAAACCTGGTGGTGCAGTGCTTCCTGAAAAGTTATCCGGGGTTATCCGACCTGCTCCTCAAAGTGCGTGGACTTTGCTCACATATCCGCCGTTCGCCCGTACACTCCTGCCGTATGCAGACCTATCAGCGTTCTTTGAACCTTCCCCAGCATCGCCTAATCATAGACGTTGCAACAAGGTGGAACTCAACACTGCACATGCTTCAGAGACTGTGTGAACAGAGGCGGGCTGTTATGTTTTTGTGGGAGGATGCACATACACGGGCAGTCAGTAGGATGGCAGACATGGAGTTGTCAGGTGTGCAGTGGTCGAAGATTCAAGACATGTGTCAAGTCCTTCAGTGTTTTGAGGAATGCACACGGCTGGTTAGTGCAGACAACGCCATAATAAGCATGAGCATCCCCCTAATGCGTCTGCTGATGCAAAGTTTGACGCACACAAAGGATCAGGCGTCTGCAGCTGAGGAAGAGGAAAGCCTTGATGACAGTCAGCCATTGTCTGGCCAGGGCAGTGTACAGGACGAGGTAGCGGGCGAAGAGGAGGAGGAGGACGAGGAGGATGATGGGGATGATTATATTTTTAATGAGGAAGCTTTTCCGGGGCCACTGGAAATTGGTGGCGCGGCAAGGCCGGGTTCTGGTTTTTTGAGGGACACAAGTGACGTGGATTTGCCTGAAACTGCCCCTCAACCAAGCACAACCGCAGATTTGAGAACTGGAACTTTGGCCCACATGGCGGATTATGCCTTACGTATCCTCAAAAGGGACACACGCATAACTAAAATGATGAATGATGACGATTACTGGTTGGCCTGCCTCCTTGATCCTCGCTATAAAGGCAAATTGCAAAATATAATGCCACATGAGAACTTGGAACTAATATTAGCAACCAAACAATCAACTCTTGTTGACCGTTTGCTTCTGGCATTCCCTGCACACAGCGCCCGTGATCGTTCTCACACGAGCTGCAGGGGCCAGCAGACCAGAGGAGTTAGAGGGGCAGAAATCAGAAGTGGCGTTGGCCAGAGGGGTTTTCTGACCAGGTTGTGGAGTGATTTTGCTATGACCGCAGACAGGACAGGTACTGCAGCATCAATTCAAAGTGACAGGAGACAACATTTGTCCAGTATGGTTACAAACTATTTTTCATCCCTTATCGATGTTCTCCCTCAACCGTCATTCCCATTTGATTACTGGGCATCAAAATTAGACACCTGGCCTGAATTGGCAGAATATGCATTGCAGGAGCTTGCTTGCCCGGCAGCTAGTGTCCTATCAGAAAGAGTATTCAGTGCTGCAGGTTCAATACTAACAGAAAAAAGGACTCGTCTGGCTACCCAAAATGTAGATGATCTAACCTTCATTAAAATGAACCACAACTGGATTTCGAAATCTTTTGCCCCACCTTGCCCGGCTGACACCTAGCTTTCCTATGAAAAGGTCTTGCCTGTGGACTATTCTGAATGCCTTTTCCAATCTCGTAATTTTCTGCACCTGATTGTCCAGCATACGACATGTTTACACCTCACTAAATGGCCAAACTCCCCACACGGGGCCGTGGTATCGACACTTGGCGACAGCACCCGTGAGAGTGCAGTTTGTCTGAAGAGGTGGGTGAGCCCGCTTTTGGTCGACGGCACTGCCACTGGGTCCCTCCTAGTACAATAAAGTGTCTCTGGCGGTGGTGGTGCGCACCCAACATCAGACACACCGTTGTAATATGAGGGGCCCTGGGCCTGTACCGCTGGCCACAAGACAGTTTCCCCCCACCCCAGCTCAAACAGTGCTCTACCACTTGCAAAATTATCTCACAGCTCCACCAATGTTTAGTCTATGCGCTGACATCCTTCAATGCCTGCCACTGACAATACCATTGTATTGACAATTTTGTTATGTTAGGCCTTCGATGCCTGTCTGTGGTCACTCCTTCCACTAGGCCTCCACTGACCACACCACTGCTGCCCGTGTACCCCTGTAACCAATTTAAAATTGCCTACAGCCATGTGTTATTATTTTAGGCCTTCGATGCCTGTCTGCGGTGACTCCTTCCACTAGGCCTCCACTGACCACACCACTGCTGCCCGTGTACCCCTGGAACCAATTTAAAATTGCCTACAGCCATGTGTTATTATTTTAGGCCTTCGATGCCTATCTGCGGTCACTCCTTCCACTAGGCCTCCACTGACCACACAACTGCTGCCCGTGTACCCCTGGAACCAATTTAAAATTGCCTACAGGCATGTGTTATTATTTTAGGCCTTCGATGCCTGTCTGCGGTGACTCCTTCCACTAGGCCTCCACTGACCACACCACTGCTGCCCGTGTACCCCTGGAACCAATTTAAAATTGCCTACAGCCATGTGTTATTATTTTAGGCCTTCGATGCCTGTCTGCGGTCACTCCTTCCACTAGGCCTCCACTGACCACACCACTGCTGCCCGTGTACCCCTGGAACCAATTTAAAATTGCCTACAGCCATGTGTTATTATTTTAGGCCTTCGATGCCTGTCTGTGGTCACTCCTTCCACTAGGCCTCCACTGACCACACCACTGCTGCCCGTGTACCCCTGGAACCAATTTAAAATTGCCTACAGCCATGTGTTATTATTTTAGGCCTTCGATGCCTGTCTGCGGTCACTCCTTCCACTAGGCCTCCACTGACCACACCACTGCTGCCCGTGTACCCCTGGAACCAATTTAAAATTGCCTACAGCCATGTGTTATTATTTTAGGCCTTCGATGCCTGTCTGCGGTGACTCCTTCCACTAGGCCTCCACTGACCACACCACTGCTGCCCGTGTACCCCTGGAACCAATTTAAAATTGCCTACAGCCATGTGTTATTATTTTAGGCCTTCGATGCCTGTCTGCGGTCACTCCTTCCACTAGGCCTCCACTGACCACACCACTGCTGCCCGTGTACCCCTGGAACCAATTTAAAATTGCCTACAGCCATGTGTTATTATTTTAGGCCTTCGATGCCTGTCTGCGGTTACTCCTTCCACTAGGCCTCCACTGACCACACCACTGCTGCCCGTGTACCCATGTAACCAATTTAAAATTGCCTACAGCCATGTGTTATTATTTTAGGCCTTCGATGCCTGTCTGCGGTGACTCCTTCCACTAGGCCTCCACTGACCACACCACTGCTGCCCGTGTACCCCTGGAACCAATTTAAAATTGCCTACAGCCATGTGTTATTATTTTAGGCCTTCGATGCCTGTCTGCGGTCACTCCTTCCACTAGGCCTCCACTGACCACACCACTGCTGCCCGTGTACCACTGTAACCAATTTAAAATTGCCTACAGCCATGTGTTATTATTTTAGGCCTTCGATGCCTGTCTGCGGTGACTCCTTCCACTAGGCCTCCACTGACCACACCACTGCTGCCCGTGTACCCCTGGAACCAATTTAAAATTGCCTACAGCCATGTGTTATTATTTTAGGCCTTCGATGCCTGTCTGCGGTCACTCCTTCCACTAGGCCTCCACTGACCACACCACTGCTGCCCGTGTACCCCTGTAACCAATTTAAAATTGCCTACAGCCATGTGTTATTATTTTAGGCCTTCGATGCCTGTCTGCGGTCACTCCTTCCACTAGGCCTCCACTGACCACACCACTGCTGCCCGTGTACCCCTGGAACCAACATCAGAAAATATAAAAATAAGTATTTTGCTTATAAAAAAGAAAATACTGGAGAGATATCAAATGCAGACATTTTAACATTAAAAACAAACACATACAACAAAAATCTGGTACAGTACTAAAAATGGCCACCAGCTACAATAACTTTCTCCTGCAAGTAGTTAACTGAAAGGTTTTTTCAATTTTAAACACAGATATGGCATCCACCGAGTGTTGTCCTGTCGCGTCTTCTTTATATTATTGCCAAGAAGATGCAAAACAATGAAAATAATAAAATCATTATTTACCAAAAAAATAGAGTAAGTCAAAACCACATTGCAAATAAACATTCATTACAAATAAAGAAGCAGGGCGCGTCCGAGGGTGAGTATATACCTAATAAGAATATAATCACCCTCGGACGCGCCCTGCTTCTTTCCGACAGCGTTCCTTCCTAAGAATCAGCCCTTCCGTGGTGTAGAGAGAGGGTTTGTTACACTCCAAGGTGTTCCCCAGGTTGCCTTTCCTGAGCTTCGATCTTCCGGCTCTCGTTTAGTAGTTGTTGGAAACTACGCTGCATTTGGCCTACAAATTGGGTATGGGGTGTAGAGAGATGGTGTGTTCCACTCCAAGGTGTTCCCCAGGTTGCCTTTCCTGAGCTTCGATCTTCCGGCTCTCGTTTAGTAGTTGTTGGAAACTACGCTGCATTAGGCCTACAAATTGGGTATGGGGTGTAGAGAGATGGTGTGTTCCACTGTAGAGAGATGGTGTGTTCCACTCCAAGGTGTTCCCCAGGTTTCCTCTCCATTGCTTCGATCTTCCGGCTCTCGTTTAGTAGTTGTTGGAAACTACGCTGCATTAGGCCTACAAATTGGGTATGGGGTGTAGAGAGATGGTGTGTTACACTCCAAGGTGTTCCCCAGGTTTCCTCTCCATTGCTTCGATCTTCCGGCTCTCGTTTAGTAGTTGTTGGAAACTACGCTGCATTAGGCCTACAAATTGGGTATGGGGTGTAGAGAGATGGTGTGTTACACTCCAAGGTATTCCCCAGGTTTCCTCTCCATTGCTTCGATCTTCCGGCTCTCGTTTAGTAGTTGTTGGAAACTACGCTGCATTGGGCCTACAAATTGGGTATGGGGTGTAGAGAGATGGTGTGTTCCACTCCAAGGTGTTCTCCAGGTTGCCTTTCCTGAGCTTCGATCTTCCGGCTCTCGTTTAGTAGTTGTTGGAAACTACGCTGCATTAGGCCTACAAATTGGGTATGGGGTGTAGAGAGATGGTGTGTTACACTCCAAGGTGTTCCCCAGGTTTCCTCTCCATTGCTTCGATCTTCCGGCTCTCGTTTAGTAGTTGTTGGAAACTACGCTGCATTAGGCCTACAAATTGGGTATGGGGTGTAGAGAGATGGTGTGTTCCACTGTAGAGAGATGGTGTGTTCCACTCCAAGGTGTTCCCCAGGTTTCCTCGCCAATGCTTCAATCATCATGCTCTCGTTTAGTAGTTGTTGGAAACTACGCTGCATTAGGCCTACAAATTGGGTATGGGGTGTAGAGAGATGGTGTGTTCCACTCCAAGGTGTTCTCCAGGTTGCCTTTCCTGAACTTCTATCTTCAGGCTCTCATTAAATTGTGGTTAAACGGAACAACTGCATTTGGCGTACTAGTTGGTTTGGGGCCTACTATCGGTGTCTGCCGCTCCTTGCTGTTCTCCTGGTTTCCTGTCCTGATATTCCGTTTTCAGGCGCTCGTTAAGTAGTTGTTAATGTTAGACTGCATTTGGCCTACTAGTTGGGTTGGGGCCTACTATCGGTGTCTGCCACTCCTTGCTGTTCTCCTCCACTGAACAAAGCTGTGCCGCCTGTTTACTACTGTTGCCAATTTTGAACTGCATTTCGACTACTTACTGATTTGGGCCTACTCTCTGTGTCAGCCTCTCATTCCAGTTGTCCTCCACTGCAATGCCCCCTGATTAGTCCTGTGTTACCAATTTTGAACTGCATTTAGCCCACTTTATTCTTTGGGCCTATATCTGTGTTTCCTCCTCATCCTGCCCATTGCCCAGCCAGTGATAGATGAGTCTGCTGGTACATTGACCCATAACGCAACATTTCCCGTGCACACTACACTGCAAGATTGTGACCCTGCTGAAAGTCAGGTCCCCCTTCCCGCATACCATACCACCTTACACGGGGACAAACAGGAAGGTGCAGATGAAAGTGCAGGTTCCTTCATCAGGTGGGGGGAGGAATACTAGTTGGCGACGTCACTGGCACAGGGCCTCTCATGGTACGCAAAAGTGTTGCTGCCGGTGGGAGGCGCCCCCACCGTGCAAACACACCGCTGTACTTTGAGGGGCCCTGTGCCAGTGCCAATGCCAACGAGTGGGTCCCCCCTGCTTGCTCAGGTTCACAGCACTTGCAAAGTTGAAATACTTACCTCTCCCTGCTCCATTGCCGTGACGTGGTCCAGATTTCCTGGGCCCACTAATTACTTGAACCAGCCCTACCCACCACAACTTTTGCCAAATGACCCCCAATTTCAAATGCCTTCCAATTATTATAAGGTAAATTACGCTTGACAAGCTTCATTAAGAAGAATGGATGGTTTTGACATTAAAATGGGCACTCTAGGTGTTTTCCTGGCCCCCACTCACTGCCGACTATGCTGCCCCATTGACTTGCATTGGGTTTCGTGTTTCGGTCGATCCCGACTTTACGTCATAATCGGGCGATATCACTCGACCCGACTTTTGAGATAGTCGGGTTTCGCGAAACCCGGCTCGACTCTAAAAAGGTCAAGGTCGCTCAACTCTATCTGTTACTACTATGGGACAATTATTTTTTGCTGACTGATCGCTTCTATAACATGGAGATACAAAAAACACCTAATTAGATCCCCTAAAGGGCCATGAAGCAACATGTATGAAAACCAAAATAAGCAAAATTTCCCACAAGGCCAGATAAAAGACTATATGTATATTTATTCAAAGTTAAATAATCATTAAAATCAAGGCAGATACCCAAAGTACAGAAGACAGGAAAAGGTGGGATACCTACAAGAAACGCCCTTAAGCCATATTTGGCAAAACGATATAAATATTACATGTGGAATATCATAATACAGCAGAATAGTTCACCCTTCCTGCGTAAGCACAGGAAAAGTACACAAAATTAATATAAAGGTATGATCAATATAATAATGACAAACTAGCAACAACTGAAGTTAAAGGCATAGCAGGAGGAAACCCATTGCTTGGTGAAGTCTATGTCTTCCAGACTTCAGGCTGTCACTGTCTGCAGCAAATTCTCTATAAAGTATTAAAAACGAATATTTTATTTATGGTAAAGTTAATTTGTCCATTTACTTGTGAGCTCTTGAAATAAGGAAGCGTTGTAGAAAAATGGTTGCAATTCCTAAACTTTTCACAGGATATTTTTGTTCAATCCCTTTAATTAAACCTAAAAGTCTAACCTTCAATTGCATGTTATTTCTTAAATTTTCATTACAAAATATTGCCATGCAGAGCCCAAATCATGAAGATTCTGTCACTGTCGAAATATTTCTGGACCTAACGGTATATTATACAGAACATTTACATGCAATAAGCCGGCAGTATATACCATTAATCTGTGTCCCACCACAGTGAATGGGAGCCATTGGTACATCAGTAGCCTGGGGATCAGGGGAGAGGAGAAGAGCTAGGGGTAAGAAAGAGGACAGGAGAGAACAGTTAGGCCATGTTCACACGTTGCGTCGGGTCCCTGCGGGTTTTCCCGCAGCGGATTTGATAAATCTGCAGGGCAAACCCGCTGCGGTTATCCCTGCAGATTTATCACGTTTTGTCCTGCGGGTTCCGCTGCGGGATTTTACTCCTACTATTGATGCTGCATATGCAGCAATATGCAGCATCAATAGTAATGTTAAAAATAAAAAAATAATTATATACTCACCCTCTGACGTCCCGATCTCCTCGGCGTTTGCAGGCGGCGGTCCGGTTCCAAAGATGCTGTGCGAGAAGGACCTTCGTGACGTCACGGTCATGTGACCGCGACGTCACCGCAGGTCCTGGTCGCATAGCAAACCTGAGACCGGACGGCCGCGTGCAGCGCTGAGAGGTGAGTATAGCATTATTTTTTATTTTAATTCTTTTTTTAACCACAAATATGGTTCCCGGGGCCTGGAGGAGAGTCTCCTCTCCTCCACCCCGGGTATAACCCTCACATTATCCGCTTACTTCCCGCATGGTGGGCACAGCCCCATGCGGGAAGTAAGCGGATCAATGCATTTCTATGGGTGCAGAATCGCAGCGATTCTGCACAAAGAAGTGACATGCTGCAGGTTATAAACCGCTGCGTTTCTGCGCGGTTTTTCCCGCAGCATGTGCACAGCGGTTTGCGGTTTCCATAGGGTTTACACGTTACTGTAAACGCAATGGAAACTGCTGCGGACCCGCAGCATCAAAATCGCTGCTGTTCCGCGGTACAAACCACAACGTGTGCACATAGCTTTAGAGGAGGGAGGTGAGGGGCAAATGACAGCAGTCTTATGCATCTTCCAATACTGCTCCATATCAATCCTCCCTCCACTGTCAGCAAGAGACTGGACTATTGTTAAACTGCAGAGAGAAAGAGATTGAAATTGTATTGGTTCTACCAATGCTACAACACACATAGGACAGAATCCTGACTGTATTGAAATGCAGCTAGCTGGTTCTACTAGACATGCGGGTGGATGGTGCTTCTGCGTACGTCCTCCGCTTAGCCCCGCCTACTTCTGCATACTTCTGCATGCATCCTGCGTATCTATCTTTAACATTGGGTACGCAGGACATGCGGATGTATGCGGATGTATGAGGATGTGTCATTTTGACGCGCCCGCCATCCACACAAGACACAACTTGTTGCGTTCCCATGCGCATCAAAACAATGCAGCTGCATACATCCGCATGGCCTGCATACCCAATGTTAAAGATAGGTACGCAGGACGCATGCAGAAGTATGCGGAAGTAGGTAGGTCTTAACGGAGGGTATACACAGCCCTCCACAAAGCCCCGAAACGCTAATGTGAACTTAGCCTTACTGATTCCTTTTCCAAGGCTGTTAGCATTGTGTTGAGTGCACATGGGAATGGTCTAATGGAGGATCACCCAGTCCCCTGGTGTGACAGTCCAACATTATCATAATAAATCATAATAAATCATAATAGATCATAATAAAAAAATGAAATAAAAACTGTCAATATAAGCAGAGCAAAAAACTCTGTTTCAGAAGCTAATCTTTTGAAACATTTAAAGAAAACCATCACATATCGTTCTTGCAAGTCGGCCCCAATTATGTAACAGTTTCGTGATTCCTGTTGCATTTAAACCACATGTATATCTTCTTTATCAGAAAACTGATGTTTCTAAATTGACCTAGACACAGCGGGTGTTTTTGTCACAGATCTTCAGCTAGAAATAGCTGAACATACCGCCAGACTGTTACATTTATATTCAGATTAGATTCCAATTTACAGGATCATAACTACTTTTCCATGCACACTGTTTATCAGAATATGCAAAAAGAACTATTTATTCTCTTTCGAGAGATCATTTACAAAATTGAGAAAATATTGAGAAATATTGTAGCTATTTTTTCTTCCTTTTCTTCATTTTTAGGCTGAAAGGAGTAAAAATAAGCACTGCTCTGCCGTTGCAAATCAATATTTTTTCCAATGCACCCACAGCCCTAGGCGCCCATATATTCACTAAGTTGCTTAGGGAATTCAAATCCCTCACACCACCACTGCATACATTTGAATGCACATTCCGAAAACACATTCTGTGCTGTGCTGCTATGAAGCCAGGGTTTAAATTGGTGTGATTAATGGCATCCATATGCCTAATTTATTACTGTAATTATTGAGATAATTTCGAGGAGATAAATTGAAATCCATCCGATTTTAATGTAAAAAGCTGTAATTAGTCTGCTTCAGATAGGGAGAAGAAAGCCAATGTACATAACAGAAAAGCCATTAAGCCAATTATAATGTTAGTGAAGCAGAAAATATGTAGCCAGTTAGACTATACCCATGGCCTTAGCCTCACTGTAGCCTCAGCATGCAGACGTTTCTGTCAAAATCCTTCATTAAATTAATAAACACATCAAGGCAAAATGGAAAAACAAACCTTAATCTACATAACTAATGCACAAAGATTTGGATGGAAGGTTGAGGGAAAAATGAAATGTATTTCCATTCGGCAATTATCATGCAAATAACATAGGAACAAAGTAGAGACAGGTTGGAGAGAGGGGGGAATTGCTAATCGTACAAGCAGCTTCTGAGCAATTCCCCGAAGTGTTAAAACCTGTCCTGGTGCAATTAAAACCAAGCCACAAAAAATAGAAGACAGCAACTGTTATCATCTATTTATTGTCAAATTAATTCAGCGGATTCTAAGATGCCATCTGCATCGGGAGAGAGAGGGTGTCACCAGCTTTACGATCCATCAGGAGAAGTGAGAGTGCTGTTCTGTTTGATAGCTCGGATAATGGAAACAAGATAAGCAATTGCAACAGATACATCATAGATTTTTTTAGATAATTACCTGACCTGTTACACTGTGTCACTCTACAGCCAAACACGCTGCTTTTATGTCAGAAGCTGTACGGGCATTCTTTACTTTGATCATTCGGTATGCTGCAAATGTCAGCATTACTGTATTTTAATTGACTCTGGGGCAGCATTAAAAAGCAACTTCTATTCCAACTGCGTAGACCTGATGCGAATGTCAGCCTGGTATTTGTGCACATTAGGGCATTTATGGGAATGATGTAGGGAACCCTGATTTCTATAAGTTACATAACATATCGAAATATTATATTGCTCTTTAGGAAAGGCAGTGACGCCATGTTTCATGTCTCAATGATGAGAATTAAGATGGGTGTCAAACAAAAATGTGTCAATTTTGTAAAAAAAAGTTTTAAAATACTGAACAGTTAATAATTTCCCCCTCATAAGATCTTACTAGTTAGAGTTAATCTGCTCTATAATGGGTCGTTTCCAATTTTACATAGGAGAACAAGTAAATGCATGTTGGCTTAGGACATCAGGTGGTAAAAGTGAAGAAAGGAGTTCAACACCATATTCAGCAATCAGTACCTTTGCAAATATCTGTGTTTTATCATTCATAGCTATGTTATTTTCTTTCTTAATTCTTTCCTAAAGTGGTTCTCATAACTTAGCCAGTTATCAGATCTCTGCAGAATTGATGATAACCAATTTCGAGATTCCAATCACAATATCCTGACGACCGGGCTCATTTGAATGGAGCGATGGTTGTGCTTCTATACCACTGCACGAATCATTGTCTATCTAAGATTGCTAGAGATAGATGAGTGCTCTACTTTTCTTAGCAGTCACACAGCCAATGAATGAAGTTAGATACTGCTGCAATGTATTTGTGAACCCTGTCCTGAAAGTTTCTCAGTGGACCCTTTTTTAATTTTAATTTTTTTTCCTCTTCACCTTCAAAGCGTTATACCTTTGTGGTAGGGGCAGTATTTTTTTGTATTTTGTTACCTCACAACCTGGAATTTCACTGTTTTTTTCAGGGTTGGCATCAGTTCATGTAAATAATATGCCTACAAATGTGAACTTTTGGTTTTCTTTTTCTTGAGAAGCAAAAAGCATAGGGCAAAATTACTGAAAACTTCAAAGTGCATTACTATTCACCCTCCTAAAATCAGTACTTTGTAGAGTCTCCTTTTGTGACAATTACAGCTGCAAGTCGTTTTGGATAAGTCTCTCTGGAGCCTTCCACATCTTTCCACTGGGATTTTGGCCCATTCCTCAATGCAAAACTGCTCCAAATCCTTCAAATTAGATTGTTTTCTCTGGTGAACATCAATCTTCAAGTCTGAAAACAGATTCTCAATTGGATTAAGATCTGGACTTTGACTAGGCCACTCCAGAACATTTACACGTTTCCCCTTAAACCACTTAAGTGTTGCTTTAGCAGTATGTGTTGGGTCATTGTCTTGTAGGAAGGTGAACCTTCGTTCCAGTCTCAAATCACTGACAGACTGAAACAGGTTTTGCTCAAGAATACTCCTATATTTTGCAACATCCATACCCCTCTTAATTCAGACCAATTTTTGTGTCCCTGCTACCAAAAAACATCCCCACAGCATGATGCTACAACCACTATGTTTCACTGTAGGGATAGTTATCTTGAGGTGATGAGCTGTTTTGGTTTGCCACCAATCATAATGTTTACCTTGTTAGCCATAAGTTACATTTTGGTCTGATCTGACCACAGCACCATCCTCCATACATTTGAGGAATGTCTAACATGCTTTTTGGCTAACTCAAAATGAGCCTTACAATTTTTGTGCATAACTATAGGCTTTTTTTCTGCCCACTCTTCCATAAAAGCCACCTCTATGGAGTGTATGGCTTATTCTGGTCATATGGACAGTTACTCAAGTCTCTGCTTGGGAATTCTGTAGCTCCTTCAAGGCTAACATTGGTCTCTGTGCTGACTCTCTGATTAATCCCCTCCTTGCCCGGGCTGAGAGTTTTGGTGGGTGGCCCTCTCTTGGCGGGTTTGTTGTGGTACCATATTCTTTCCATTTCATGATAATGGATTTGTTGGTGTTGGATAATGGATTTGATGGGATCATCAGAGATTGGGATATTTTTTTATAATCCAACCCAGACTTGTACTTCTGAACAACTTTGTTCCTGACTTGTTTGCAGATCTCCATGGTTTTCATGGTGTTGTTTGGTTAATGGTGCCTCTTGCTTTATGGTGTTGTGGCATTTGAGAAGAGGTGTCTATACACTGACAGACCGTGTGACACTTAGCTTGCACACAGGTGGATTTCCTTTCACTAAGCATGTGACTTATGAATGAAATTGCTTGCACCAGAACTCTTTAGTTGCTTCATTGCAAAAGGGATGAATACATATGTACATGCCAATATTTAGTTATTTGATTCCATAAACTAAATGTTTGCCAATGTTTTACTCACTTCACTTCACGGACTATTCTTCACTTCACGGACTATTTAGTGCTGATGCATCACACAAAAATCAAATTACAAAAATATTTAAAGACAGGTTGTAACATTTCAAAATAGGTAAAAATCCAAATTAGTTAATACTTTCGCAAGCCATTGTAGATAGATAAATAGATATGGGGTAGATAGATGGCTAGATAGATGTAAGCCCGCAAGGGCAGGGTCCTCGCCCCTCTGTATCAGTCCGTCATTGTTAGTTTGTTTACTGTATGTGATATTTGTAACTTGTATGTAACCCCTTCTCATGTACAGCACCATGGAATCAATGGTGCTATATAAATAAATAATAATAATAATAATAATAAATAGATAGAAATGGAGTAGATATATAGCTAGACAGAATTAAAATTTGCCAACTTTTCCCCCCAAATTACATTTTGGGGGGCATTTCCATCTCCAAAACTAATTGAACTGTGAATTATTGAGATATTGAACTGGAAATGGTTTATAAAATGTTCTTGCACATGGTCCCTCTTGTGTCTGTGTCCGCCTGTGCCAGGTACTGGTTCGGCTCCATGAATGTCCCGATGTATGCCGATCATGTTCACAAAACGGTTCAATGAACATACCAGAACAGAATTGACTTCAACCCCTTCATGACCTTGGGATTTTCCATTTTTCCGTGTTCGTTTTTCTCTCCCCTCCTTCCTAGAGCCATAACTTTGTATTTTCCACCCAATATGGCCATGTGAAGGCTTTTTATTTGCGGGATGAGTTGTACTTTTGAACAACATTAGTGGTTTTACCATATCGTGTACTAGAAAATGGGAAAAAAAATCCAAGTGTGGTGAAATTGCAAAAAAAGTGCAATCCCATGCGTGTTTTTTGTTTGACTTTTTTCCTAGGTTCACTAAATACTGAAACTGACCTGCCTTTATTATTCTTCAGGTCATTACGAGTTCATAGACACCAAACATGTCTAGGTTATTTTTTATCTAAGTGGTGAAAAAAAATTCCAAACTTTGCTAAAAAAAAAATTGCACTATTTTCCGATACCCGTTGCGTTTCCATTTTTCGTGATCTGGGGTCTGGTGAGGGCTTATTTTTTGCGAACCATGGTGACATTTTTAGTGGTTCTATTTTGGTGCAGGTACGTTCTTTTGATCGCCCGTTATTGCATTTTAATGCAATGTCGCGGCGTCCAAAAAAACATAATTTGAGCTTTTCAAATTTTTTTTCTCGCTACACCATTTAGTGATCAGGTTAATCCTTTTTTATTGGTAGATAGGGCAATTCTGAATGCTGCGATACCAAATATGTGTATATTTGATTTTATTTTTATTGTTTTATTTTGAATGGGGTGAAAGGGGGTGATTTAAACTTTTTTTTTCAATTTTTAATTTTTTTATTCTTTTACTTTTGCCATGCTTCAATAGCTTCCATGGGAGGCTAGAAGCTGGCATAGCCTGATCGGCTATGCTACATAGCCGTGATCATCAGATTGCTCCTATGTAGCTGAATTACAGCATTGCTATGAGCGCCGATCACAGGGTGGCGCTCACAGCAAGCTGGCATCAGCAACCATAGAGGTCTCAAAGAGACCTCTGGTTACTATGCCGATGCATCACTGACCCCGATCATGTGATGGGGGTCGGCAATGCATGCATTTCCGGCCGGATGGCCAGAAGCGGTAGTTATCTGCTGCTGTCAGTGTTTGACAGTGGCATTTAACTAGTTAATAGCAGCGGGTGGATCATGATTCCACTTGCCGCTATTTCGCGCACATGTCAGCTGTACAAAACAGCTGACATGTCACAGCTTTGATGTGGGGTCACCGCCGGAGCCCACATTAAAGCAGGGGATCTGACCACGAACATACTATCCCATCCGAGGTCAGAAAGGGGTTAATGGGAAACAAAACCAAATGCATAGGCAACACCTTCAGGGGGGGCAAAAAGCTGCCAAAACAGCTAAAGTTAGGGGCAGACAAAAGGAAAAGTGGCATCAATTGACCCATCAAATGCGCTATAAATAAATAAATAAAACAAAAATTGACGTTGGTTCCCCTGTACTTTTGTGTTATGATAAGGTAATTCAGTACCACAGTGGACATAGAGGTCAGAGAACATACAGTGACCTGACAATAACCCAAAAACATTGAACGAGCTCTGAGACGTGGGAACTCTGCTGACCGCAATCCCTAATCCTCTCCAACCACACTAGAGGCAGCCGTGGATAGCGCCTAACGCTCCCTATGCAACTCGGCACAGCCTGAGAAACTAGCTAGCCTGAAGATAGAAAATAAGCCTACCTTGCCTCAGAGAAATACCCCAAAGGAAAAGGCAGCCCCCACATATAATGACTGTGAGTTAAGATGAAAAGACAAACGTAGAGATGAAATAGATTTAGCAAAGTGAGGCCCGACTTTCTGAACAGAGCGAGGATAGGAAAGGTAACTTTGCGGTCAACACAAAACCCTACAAAAACCACGCAAAGGGGGCAAAAAGACCCTCCGTACCGAACTAACGGCACGGAGGTACACCCTCTGCGTCCCAGAGCTTCCAGCAAGCAGGAAAAAACAAATAGACAAGCTGGACAGAAAAAAACAGCAAACAAAATAGCAAAGCCGAACTTAGCTATGCAGAGCAGCAGGCCACAGGAACGATCCAGGAGGAAACAGGTCCAATACTAGAACATTGACTGGAGGCCAGGATCAAAGCACTAGGTGGAGTTAAATAGAGCAGCACCTAACGACTTCACCTCATCACCTGAGGAAGGAAACTCAGAAGCCGCAGTACCACTTTCCTCCACCAACGGAAGCTCACAGAGAGAATCAGCCGAAGTACCACTTGTGACCACAGGAGGGAGCTCTGCCACAGAATTCACAACACTTTTGATAACCATACAGGCAATACTGATAGCTGATGGCTGCAACCCTCAGCTGTCAGCTTCAGCAAGGCTGGTTATTAATAATAGAGGGGTCTCCATGCAGCATTTTTTAAATATTTAAATAAATAATTTTGAAAAATGGCGTGGGATCCCCCTCTATTTTTGAGAACCAGCCAAGCTAAAGCTGACAGCTGGGGGCTGGTATTCTTAGGCTGGTAAGGGACCAATGCCAAAAAATAGTAGCCCACAGCCACCCTAGAACAGGCGCATCTATTTGATTTTCCAATTCTGGTGCTGTGCCTGGCTTGTCCCACTTGCCCGGTGGCGGTAGCAAGTAGGGTATATCTTTGTGGGGGTTGATATCACCTTTGTTTCAACCTGTGTATCACCCTTAGTGAACCCGGACATTTACCAAACTTTGGCCAACTTTTTCCAATTTTTAGAAAAAAAGCTTGGGAATTCAAACATGAATCCAAATGTGCAACGTTCGTGCCGAATTTCAGATTGGTGTTTTCCAAACAAGTTGTCAAAATGTCATAGCTGCAGGGCATTATGTGGAGCATAATTATGGCCTGCCTGCTCTCTGATGTTTCAGCAATGTGGGAATTAGTGTGTTAGGGCTAGCGGAACGCACCGAGTAAAATAGATGTTCGCAGCCCGGGGTCCACCGTGCAGGAGGAACCTGCTGCTAGTGAATGGCGGCACTGTTTGGTGGTATAGACTAGCTCTGTTACCTCACAGAGCAACCGCGAGAGGAAAGCACTGAGCCCTGTTAGCCTCACAGGAGCACAAGCTTACTGCCGATCTGATAGCAGTCAGTGGTTATGCACACACGCAATCTCCTCACCGGAGGTGCCGGTATTCTAGGGGCTTATTTCAGCCTGGTCCCTGAATCACGTTCACACAATCTCCTCACCGGAGGTGCCAGCATTCTAGGGGCTTATTTCAGCCGGGTCCCTGAATACAAACATACATAACCACACTGGCACAAAGCACATATAAGAATTGATACTAGCGCATGGCGGTGCGGCCATGCGAGCCTTAAAGGGACACTGTCACCTGAATTTGGAGGGAACAATCTTCAGCCATGGAGGCAGGGTTTTTGGGTGTTTGATTCACCCTTTCCTTACCCGCTGGCTGCATGCTGGCTGCAATATTGGATTGAAGTTCATTCTCTGTCCTCCGTAGTACATGCCTGCACAAGGCAATCTTGCCACAGTACCTTAGCATGTGACCCCAGATCTCCACTGAGAGATCTTGCCCCGGGCATGCTCAAAGTGCAAAGCAGGATTTAGTCCTAGCACCTACAAGGACCTTAGCTGCAGTATCTGATCATGTGACCCTCGATCTCCACTGAGAGATCTTACTCTGGGCATGCTCAGAACGTGAAGAGCAGGACTTAGACCCAGAAGCGTCTGCTCGCCGCTGCCCAGAACTGACTTCAATTGCAGAAGCAAGAAATGCAGCAGTAACTCTCAGCACAGAGTCAGACTGAGCGAGATGCTGGGATTGACGTCTCCGCTGAGCAGGCTCCACTGTGGCAGGAGAAGAATAGGAGACCGCAGTGGAGATGGCCTGAGATTCCCCCTGTGCAGAGGCAGGAACTCGACACCTAACATTACCCCCCCTCCTTGGGCCTCGCTACGTTCGAAGGCAGCAATGAGCTGCGGAGCCCGAATGTGGTCAGCAGGCTCCCAGGACCTATCCTCAGGGCCATAACCCTTCCAGTCCACCAAATAAAATTTTTTGCCACGTACCACCTTGCACCCCAAAATAGCGTTCACCTCGAAATCGTCCGTAGATGAACCTGATGTCCCGGCAGATGACTCAGAAAACCAGGACATGTATACGGGCTTAAGGAGGGACACATGAAAGGTGTCGGTGATACCAAGGCGTGGAGGAAGGGCTAGACGGTAGACCACAGGATTAACCTGTTCGAGGACCTTGAAGGGACCCAAGTAGCAAGGTGCAAACTTAGTGGACTCTACATGCAGTGGCGGAGAGCCACACTAAATCGCCAGGAGCAAAGGTCGGGGCAGGGCACCGATGTGCATCGGCGGAGGACCTCATTCTCTCCTTGGAGGCCCGAATGGCATCCTGAGTGCGGTCCCAAATGTCCCGTGCCTCCACTGCCCAGTCTGCCACCCTGGAGTCAGCAGAGGACACGGGCATAGGCACAGGAACATGCGGATGCTGGCCGTAATTAAGGAGGAAAGGAGTCTGACCAGTGGAGTCAGCTACAGCATTGTTAAGGGTGAAGTCTGCCCATGGTAATAAAGATGCCCAGTCATCCTGCCTGGCAGAAACAAAATGTCGCAAATATGTGACCAGAGTCTGATTGGCCCTCTCTACCAACCCATTTGTCTCGGGATGATATGCGAAAGAGAGATTTAACTCAATGCTGAGAAGACGACAAAGCTCTCTCCAGAACCGAGACGCAAACTGGGGACCCCGGTCACTGACAATTTTGTCTGGCATGCCATGTAGGCGGAATATGTGTCTTATGAACAATGCTGCCAAGGCCCGTGCAGAAGGTAACCGTGGAAGCGGCACCAAATGCACCATTTTCGAGAAATGATCGGTAATAACCCATATGATGGTACAGCCGCGAGACTTGGGCAAACCCACTACAAAGTCCATCCCGACCATCTCCCAGGGATAGGGTAACCCAGCCGGCCGTTGTCGAGGAGACTTATTTTTAGCGCATGAGACACACGCCAGAACGTAATCTCTGACATCTCGGAGCATATGCGGCCACCAGTATGTCCTCGCCAGCAGCTCAGATGTCCTTTTTGCCCCAAAGTGTCCACCCACCCTGGAGGAATGAGCCCAAGAGAGAACCTCCAGTCGCAAATTTATGGGCACAAAAGTCTTGCCCGGAGGCACAGACTCAAGCGACACCGGAGCCACGGTTCTCAGGCTCTCAGAAGGGACAATAAGCTGAGGCTCTCCTTCCTCCTCCTCAGATGACACAACAGAGCGAGAAAGGGCATCAACATGAATGTTCTTCTCACCAGCGAGATAATGGAGGGTGAAGTAGAATCGGGAGATGAACAAGGACCATCTGGCCTGGCGAGAATTTAGCCGCTGTTTGCAAATATAGCAAATTTTTGTGGTCTGTGAAAACTTGAAAGGGAAAACGAGCCCCCTCCAAGAGATGTCTCCACTCTGAGAAAGCCAACTTCATCGCTAGCAACTCCCTGTCCCCGATGGAATAATTCCTCTCCGCTGGTGTGAAGGTCTTGGAGAAGAAGAAGCACGGATGCTTCCGACCTTGAGCATCCTTTTGGAAGAGGACTGCTCCTGCACCAACGGAAGAGGCATCCACCTCCATTATAAATGGCTTATCGACATTGGGACGATGTAGGATGGGAGCGCTAGCAAAATGGGACTTAATAGAAGAAAAGGCCCTGGAGACCTCTTCAGACCACATTTTGGGATTTGCTCCCTTCTTGGTGAGGGCTACCAAAGGAGCTACCAAAGTTGAAAAGTGGGGAATGAACTGGCGGTAATAATTAATGAACTCCATAAAGCGCTGCACCGCTTTAAGCGAATGGGGTTCTTGCCAGTCCATCACAGCCTGTAGTTTGGCAGCATCCATAGCCAATCCTTGGGTGGAGATGATATAGCCCAGGAAAGGTAAAGACTCCTGCTCAAACACACACTTCTCCAACTTTGCGTAAAGAGAGTTTGCCCGTAAGAGGTCGAAGACTCTGCCAACATCTCTCCGGTGGGAGTCAATATCTGGAGAGAAGATGAGAATATCATCCAGATAGACTACGACTGAGGTGGAAAGCATATCCCGGAAGATATCGTTGACAAAGTCTTGGAAAATGGCTGGGGCATTACCCATCTCTGGTGTTAAACACCGTCTACCATTCTTCCCCCTCACGGATGTGAATCAGGTTATAAGCTCCCCGCAGGTCTAATTTGGTAAATACCTTAGCTCCCCATAGCCTATCAAAAAGCTCAGAAATCAGGGGCAGCGGGTACTTATTCTTAACGGTGATGCCGTTAAGACCCCTGTAATCTATGCAAGGACGTAATTCTCCATTCTTCTTCTGCACGAAGAAGAACCCTGCCCCTGCTGGTGATACTGACTTCCTAATAAACCCTCTTGCCAAATTCTCCAGGATGTATTGGGACATAGCCTCCGTTTCCGGGAGAGAGAGGGGATAGACACGTCCCCGAGGAGGTTCTGCTCCAGGCAAGAGATCTATAGGACAGTCATAGGGACGGTGAGGCGGAAGGGTTTCCGCGGCCTTTTTGGAGAAGACGTCTGCATAGGACCAATAGTATTTGGGGAGAGAAGAGAGATCTGCTGGTATCTCAGAGGTGGAAACCTGAACGCACTCTTTCACACATCTGCCCTCACAGGATTCACTCCAACCCAATATCCTCCTAGAGGTCCACTCAATATGTGGGGAGTGGAAACGGAGCCAGGGTATTCCCAGCAGAATCTCATCCATTCCCTCGGGAAGGACAAGAAGGGAAATAATATCCTGGTGGGATGGGGACATGGCTAACGTGAAAGGGACAGTCTGATGTGTGATTTGTAACGGAAGTGTCGACCCATTCACCACTCTAACAGTTACTGGTTTGGCAAGCATTACCAGAGGTATTGCGTGGCGCAGAGCAAAAGCAGAAGACATGAAATTTCCCTCTGCTCCTGAATCCACACAAAGCTCTACTGTATGAGTGGATGTGCCTAACAGGATTGTCCCTTTAAAGGACAATTTGGAGGAAAATGCCGCTGTGTCCAGTGAACCTCCTCCAATGGTCACTAGACGTGATCGTTTCCCGACCGCCGTGGACATTTATAAGCGTAATGTCCCAGTTGCTGGCAATTTTTACACACCACAGGTACTCGAGCGGTCTGAGACTTAGGTCCCGCTCGAGAGACCTCCATGGCCTCATGGGAGTCGGATGCCATAACAGGAGATTCTAGAGGTTTGGCAAAGGTGGGAGCCAGCCGAAACCTCTGCCTACACTGGGTCCGCTTCAACCTCCGTTCGTTAAAACGGAGATCGATGCGGGTAGATATAGTAATGAGCTCCTCCAGTGTGGCGGAAATCTCCCTGGTGGCCAAGGCGTCCTTTACATGATCTGCCAGTCCTTTCCAGAACACCGGAATAAGGACTTTATCCGGCCATTCCAGCTCAGAAGCTAGAGTCCGGAATTGGATGGCGTACTGGCTGACCATGGACGAACCCTGAGTAATTGCCAACAATTGGAGCGCGGTATCGTGGGTGACACGAGGTCCCAAAAAGACCTGCCTCAGAGCGTCCAGGAAGAGAGGAGCACTCTGAACCACACGATCATCATGTTCCCAAAGCGGCGTTGCCCACTCCAAAGCCCTGCCCGATAAAAGAGATAAAATGAATCCCACTTTCACCCGTTCCGTAGGAAAACGTGCAGCCAGCAGCTCAAGATGTATGGAGCACTGGCTCACGAATCCCCGACATAGCTTACTGTCACCAGCAAACTTGTCTGGAAGGGGGAGACGGGATAAAGTCGGAGCAGGGGTGGCAGTGGACAAACTGGCTGCAGCTACACTTGCAGCCTGAACAGCGACAGCAGTGACGTCCACAGCTGAGGTTGCACGCTCTAGAGCCGCCAACCTACCCTCCAGCTGCTGGATGTACCATTGTAGATGCTGTTCGTCCGCCATTTACTAGCCAGACCCTGGCACTAGTATTATGTTAGGGCTAGCGGAACGCACCGAGTAAAATAGATGTTTATTATGAATGGTGCGTTCGCAGCCCGGGGTCCACCGTGCAGGAGGAACCTGCTGCTAGTGAATGGCGGCAATGTTTGGCTGTATAGACTAGCTCTGTTACCTCACAGAGCAACCGCGAGAGGAAAGCACTGCGCCCTGTTAGCCTCACAGGAGCACAAGCTTACTGCCGATCTGATAGCAGTCAGTGGTTATGCACACATGCAATCTCCTCACCGGAGGTGCCAGCATTCTGGGGGCTTATTTCAGCTGGGTCCCTGAATACAATCATACATAACCACACTGGCGCAAAGCACATATAAGAATTGATACTAGCCGTGCGGCCATGCGAGCCTTAAAGGGACACTGTCACCTGAATTTGGAGGGAACAATCTTCAGCCATGGAGGCGGGGTTTTCGGGTGTTTGATTCACCCTTTCCTTACCCGCTGGCTGCATGCTGGCTGCAATATTGGATTGAAGTTCATTCTCTGTCCTACATAGTACACACCTGCGCTGTACAAGATTGCCTTGTGCAGGCATGTACTACAGAGGACAGAGAATTAGCTTCAATCCAATATTGCAGCCAGCATCCAGCCAGCGGGTAAGGAAAGGGTGAATCAAAAACCCCAAAACCCCGCCTCCATGGCTGAAGATTGTTCCCTCCAAATTCAGGTGACAGTGTCCCTTTAAATAGCTGCAGCACGTTTAGGACCTTCCAAAGAAGGACCAATGGAGTTGCCGCAGTACCTGAGCATGTGACCCCAGATCTCCACTGAGAGATCTTGCCCCAGGCATGCTCAGAGTGCAAAGCAGGATTTAGTCCTAGCACCTACAAGGACCTTAGCTGCAGTATCTGATCATGTGACCCTCGATCTCCACTGAGAGATCTTACTCTGGGCATGCTCAGATTGTGAAGAGCAGGACTTAGACTCAGAAGCATCTGCTCGCCGCTGCCCAGCACTGACTTCAATGGCAGAAGCAGGAAATGCAGCAGTAACTCTCAGCACAGAGTCAGACTGAGCGAGACGCTGGGATCGACGTCTCCGCTGAGCAGGCTCCACTGCGGCAGGAGAAGAATGGGAGACCGCAACGGAGATGGCCCGAGATTCCCCCTGTGCAGAGGCAGGAACTCGACCCCTAACATAGTGCTGGGCAAATTTTTTTTTCAGGAAGTTTTACTCAAACTCGATCAACTTCAAATTGAACCCCCTCATCTCTAATTATCGATATAATCAGGGGAGTAAGGACCAGGGATTCAAGCTTCAGGGGCTAATTTGCATATTCCAGGTGCCTTCTGGGAGAAGCGAAGTCTCCCTAAGCTAGAAGATCGTTGGGTACAGCCGGGACCAGCTGCTTCGAAAGCATCACCAAACCAGGGATTCAAGCTTCAGGAGGCTAATTTGCATATTCCAGGTGCCTTCTGGGAGAAGCGAAGTCTCCCTAAGCTAGAAGATCGTTGGGTACAGCCGGGACCAGCTGCTTCGAAAGCATCACCAAACCAGGGATTCAAGCTTCAGGAGGCTAATTTGCATATTCCAGGTGCCTTCTGGGAGAAGCGAAGTCTCCCTAAGCTAGAAGATCGTTGGGTACAGCCGGGACCAGCTGCTTCGAAAGCATCACCAAACCAGGGATTCAAGCTTCAGGAGGCTAATTTGCATATTCCAGGTGCCTTCTGGGAGAAGCGAAGTCTCCCTAAGCTAGAAGATCGTTGGGTACAGCCGGGACCAGCTGCTTCGAAAGCATCACCAAACCAGGGATTCAAGCTTCAGGAGGCTAATTTGCATATTCCAGGTGCCTTCTGGGAGAAGCGAAGTCTCCCTAAGCTAGAAGATCGTTGGGTACAGCCGGGACCAGCTGCTTCGAAAGCATCACCAAACCAGGGATTCAAGCTTCAGGAGGCTAATTTGCATATTCCAGGTGCCTTCTGGGAGAAGCGAAGTCTCCCTAAGCTAGAAGATCGTTGGGTACAGCCGGGACCAGCTGCTTCGAAAGCATCACCAAACCAGGGATTCAAGCTTCAGGAGGCTAATTTGCATATTCCAGGTGCCTTCTGGGAGAAGCGAAGTCTCCCTAAGCTAGAAGATCGTTGGGTACAGCCGGGACCAGCTGCTTCGAAAGCATCACCAAACCAGGGATTCAAGCTTCAGGAGGCTAATTTGCATATTCCAGGTGCCTTCTGGGAGAAGCGAAGTCTCCCTAAGCTAGAAGATCGTTGGGTACAGCCGGGACCAGCTGCTTCGAAAGCATCACCAAACCAGGGATTCAAGCTTCAGGAGGCTAATTTGCATATTCCAGGTGCCTTCTGGGAGAAGCGAAGTCTCCCTAAGCTAGAAGATCGTTGGGTACAGCCGGGACCAGCTGCTTCGAAAGCATCACCAAACCAGGGATTCAAGCTTCAGGAGGCTAATTTGCATATTCCAGGTGCCTTCTGGGAGAAGCGAAGTCTCCCTAAGCTAGAAGATCGTTGGGTACAGCCGGGACCAGCTGCTTCGAAAGCATCACCAAACCAGGGATTCAAGCTTCAGGAGGCTAATTTGCATATTCCAGGTGCCTTCTGGGAGAAGCGAAGTCTCCCTAAGCTAGAAGATCGTTGGGTACAGCCGGGACCAGCTGCTTCGAAAGCATCACCAAACCAGGGATTCAAGCTTCAGGAGGCTAATTTGCATATTCCAGGTGCCTTCTGGGAGAAGCGAAGTCTCCCTAAGCTAGAAGATCGTTGGGTACAGCCGGGACCAGCTGCTTCGAAAGCATCACCAAACCAGGGATTCAAGCTTCAGGAGGCTAATTTGCATATTCCAGGTGCCTTCTGGGAGAAGCGAAGTCTCCCTAAGCTAGAAGATCGTTGGGTACAGCCGGGACCAGCTGCTTCGAAAGCATCACCAAACCAGGGATTCAAGCTTCAGGAGGCTAATTTGCATATTCCAGGTGCCTTCTGGGAGAAGCGAAGTCTCCCTAAGCTAGAAGATCGTTGGGTACAGCCGGGACCAGCTGCTTCGAAAGCATCACCAAACCAGGGATTCAAGCTTCAGGAGGCTAATTTGCATATTCCAGGTGCCTTCTGGGAGAAGCGAAGTCTCCCTAAGCTAGAAGATCGTTGGGTACAGCCGGGACCAGCTGCTTCGAAAGCATCACCGAACCAGGGATTCAAGCTTCAGGAGGCTAATTTGCATATTCCAGGTGCCTTCTGGGAGAAGCGAAGTCTCCCTAAGCTAGAAGATCGTTGGGTACAGCCGGGACCAGCTGCTTCGAAAGCATCACCGAACCAGGGATTCAAGCTTCAGGAGGCTAATTTGCATATTCCAGGTGCCTTCTGGGAGAAGCGAAGTCTCCCTAAGCTAGAAGATCGTTGGGTACAGCCGGGACCAGCTGCTTCGAAAGCATCACCGAACCAGGGATTCAAGCTTCAGGAGGCTAATTTGCATATTCCAGGTGCCTTCTGGGAGAAGCGAAGTCTCCCTAAGCTAGAAGATCGTTGGGTACAGCCGGGACCAGCTGCTTCGAAAGCATCACCGAACCAGGGATTCAAGCTTCAGGAGGCTAATTTGCATATTCCAGGTGCCTTCTGGGAGAAGCGAAGTCTCCCTAAGCTAGAAGATCGTTGGGTACAGCCGGGACCAGCTGCTTCGAAAGCATCACCGAACCAGGGATTCAAGCTTCAGGAGGCTAATTTGCATATTCCAGGTGCCTTCTGGGAGAAGCGAAGTCTCCCTAAGCTAGAAGATCGTTGGGTACAGCCGGGACCAGCTGCTTCGAAAGCATCACCGAACCAGGGATTCAAGCTTCAGGAGGCTAATTTGCATATTCCAGGTGCCTTCTGGGAGAAGCGAAGTCTCCCTAAGCTAGAAGATCGTTGGGTACAGCCGGGACCAGCTGCTTCGAAAGCATCACCAAACCAGGGATTCAAGCTTCAGGAGGCTAATTTGCATATTCCAGGTGCCTTCTGGGAGAAGCGAAGTCTCCCTAAGCTAGAAGATCGTTGGGTACAGCCGGGACCAGCTGCTTCGAAAGCATCACCAAACCAGGGATTCAAGCTTCAGGAGGCTAATTTGCATATTCCAGGTGCCTTCTGGGAGAAGCGAAGTCTCCCTAAGCTAGAAGATCGTTGGGTACAGCCGGGACCAGCTGCTTCGAAAGCATCACCAAACCAGGGATTCAAGCTTCAGGAGGCTAATTTGCATATTCCAGGTGCCTTCTGGGAGAAGCGAAGTCTCCCTAAGCTAGAAGATCGTTGGGTACAGCCGGGACCAGCTGCTTCGAAAGCATCACCAAACCAGGGATTCAAGCTTCAGGAGGCTAATTTGCATATTCCAGGTGCCTTCTGGGAGAAGCGAAGTCTCCCTAAGCTAGAAGATCGTTGGGTACAGCCGGGACCAGCTGCTTCGAAAGCATCACCAAACCAGGGATTCAAGCTTCAGGAGGCTAATTTGCATATTCCAGGTGCCTTCTGGGAGAAGCGAAGTCTCCCTAAGCTAGAAGATCGTTGGGTACAGCCGGGACCAGCTGCTTCGAAAGCATCACCAAACCAGGGATTCAAGCTTCAGGAGGCTAATTTGCATATTCCAGGTGCCTTCTGGGAGAAGCGAAGTCTCCCTAAGCTAGAAGATCGTTGGGTACAGCCGGGACCAGCTGCTTCGAAAGCATCACCAAACCAGGGATTCAAGCTTCAGGAGGCTAATTTGCATATTCCAGGTGCCTTCTGGGAGAAGCGAAGTCTCCCTAAGCTAGAAGATCGTTGGGTACAGCCGGGACCAGCTGCTTCGAAAGCATCACCAAACCAGGGATTCAAGCTTCAGGAGGCTAATTTGCATATTCCAGGTGCCTTCTGGGAGAAGCGAAGTCTCCCTAAGCTAGAAGATCGTTGGGTACAGCCGGGACCAGCTGCTTCGAAAGCATCACCAAACCAGGGATTCAAGCTTCAGGAGGCTAATTTGCATATTCCAGGTGCCTTCTGGGAGAAGCGAAGTCTCCCTAAGCTAGAAGATCGTTGGGTACAGCCGGGACCAGCTGCTTCGAAAGCATCACCAAACCAGGGATTCAAGCTTCAGGAGGCTAATTTGCATATTCCAGGTGCCTTCTGGGAGAAGCGAAGTCTCCCTAAGCTAGAAGATCGTTGGGTACAGCCGGGACCAGCTGCTTCGAAAGCATCACCAAACCAGGGATTCAAGCTTCAGGAGGCTAATTTGCATATTCCAGGTGCCTTCTGGGAGAAGCGAAGTCTCCCTAAGCTAGAAGATCGTTGGGTACAGCCGGGACCAGCTGCTTCGAAAGCATCACCAAACCAGGGATTCAAGCTTCAGGAGGCTAATTTGCATATTCCAGGTGCCTTCTGGGAGAAGCGAAGTCTCCCTAAGCTAGAAGATCGTTGGGTACAGCCGGGACCAGCTGCTTCGAAAGCATCACCAAACCAGGGATTCAAGCTTCAGGAGGCTAATTTGCATATTCCAGGTGCCTTCTGGGAGAAGCGAAGTCTCCCTAAGCTAGAAGATCGTTGGGTACAGCCGGGACCAGCTGCTTCGAAAGCATCACCAAACCAGGGATTCAAGCTTCAGGAGGCTAATTTGCATATTCCAGGTGCCTTCTGGGAGAAGCGAAGTCTCCCTAAGCTAGAAGATCGTTGGGTACAGCCGGGACCAGCTGCTTCGAAAGCATCACCAAACCAGGGATTCAAGCTTCAGGAGGCTAATTTGCATATTCCAGGTGCCTTCTGGGAGAAGCGAAGTCTCCCTAAGCTAGAAGATCGTTGGGTACAGCCGGGACCAGCTGCTTCGAAAGCATCACCAAACCAGGGATTCAAGCTTCAGGAGGCTAATTTGCATATTCCAGGTGCCTTCTGGGAGAAGCGAAGTCTCCCTAAGCTAGAAGATCGTTGGGTACAGCCGGGACCAGCTGCTTCGAAAGCATCACCAAACCAGGGATTCAAGCTTCAGGAGGCTAATTTGCATATTCCAGGTGCCTTCTGGGAGAAGCGAAGTCTCCCTAAGCTAGAAGATCGTTGGGTACAGCCGGGACCAGCTGCTTCGAAAGCATCACCAAACCAGGGATTCAAGCTTCAGGAGGCTAATTTGCATATTCCAGGTGCCTTCTGGGAGAAGCGAAGTCTCCCTAAGCTAGAAGATCGTTGGGTACAGCCGGGACCAGCTGCTTCGAAAGCATCACCAAACCAGGGATTCAAGCTTCAGGAGGCTAATTTGCATATTCCAGGTGCCTTCTGGGAGAAGCGAAGTCTCCCTAAGCTAGAAGATCGTTGGGTACAGCCGGGACCAGCTGCTTCGAAAGCATCACCAAACCAGGGATTCAAGCTTCAGGAGGCTAATTTGCATATTCCAGGTGCCTTCTGGGAGAAGCGAAGTCTCCCTAAGCTAGAAGATCGTTGGGTACAGCCGGGACCAGCTGCTTCGAAAGCATCACCAAACCAGGGATTCAAGCTTCAGGAGGCTAATTTGCATATTCCAGGTGCCTTCTGGGAGAAGCGAAGTCTCCCTAAGCTAGAAGATCGTTGGGTACAGCCGGGACCAGCTGCTTCGAAAGCATCACCAAACCAGGGATTCAAGCTTCAGGAGGCTAATTTGCATATTCCAGGTGCCTTCTGGGAGAAGCGAAGTCTCCCTAAGCTAGAAGATCGTTGGGTACAGCCGGGACCAGCTGCTTCGAAAGCATCACCAAACCAGGGATTCAAGCTTCAGGAGGCTAATTTGCATATTCCAGGTGCCTTCTGGGAGAAGCGAAGTCTCCCTAAGCTAGAAGATCGTTGGGTACAGCCGGGACCAGCTGCTTCGAAAGCATCACCAAACCAGGGATTCAAGCTTCAGGAGGCTAATTTGCATATTCCAGGTGCCTTCTGGGAGAAGCGAAGTCTCCCTAAGCTAGAAGATCGTTGGGTACAGCCGGGACCAGCTGCTTCGAAAGCATCACCAAACCAGGGATTCAAGCTTCAGGAGGCTAATTTGCATATTCCAGGTGCCTTCTGGGAGAAGCGAAGTCTCCCTAAGCTAGAAGATCGTTGGGTACAGCCGGGACCAGCTGCTTCGAAAGCATCACCAAACCAGGGATTCAAGCTTCAGGAGGCTAATTTGCATATTCCAGGTGCCTTCTGGGAGAAGCGAAGTCTCCCTAAGCTAGAAGATCGTTGGGTACAGCCGGGACCAGCTGCTTCGAAAGCATCACCAAACCAGGGATTCAAGCTTCAGGAGGCTAATTTGCATATTCCAGGTGCCTTCTGGGAGAAGCGAAGTCTCCCTAAGCTAGAAGATCGTTGGGTACAGCCGGGACCAGCTGCTTCGAAAGCATCACCAAACCAGGGATTCAAGCTTCAGGAGGCTAATTTGCATATTCCAGGTGCCTTCTGGGAGAAGCGAAGTCTCCCTAAGCTAGAAGATCGTTGGGTACAGCCGGGACCAGCTGCTTCGAAAGCATCACCAAACCAGGGATTCAAGCTTCAGGAGGCTAATTTGCATATTCCAGGTGCCTTCTGGGAGAAGCGAAGTCTCCCTAAGCTAGAAGATCGTTGGGTACAGCCGGGACCAGCTGCTTCGAAAGCATCACCAAACCAGGGATTCAAGCTTCAGGAGGCTAATTTGCATATTCCAGGTGCCTTCTGGGAGAAGCGAAGTCTCCCTAAGCTAGAAGATCGTTGGGTACAGCCGGGACCAGCTGCTTCGAAAGCATCACCAAACCAGGGATTCAAGCTTCAGGAGGCTAATTTGCATATTCCAGGTGCCTTCTGGGAGAAGCGAAGTCTCCCTAAGCTAGAAGATCGTTGGGTACAGCCGGGACCAGCTGCTTCGAAAGCATCACCAAACCAGGGATTCAAGCTTCAGGAGGCTAATTTGCATATTCCAGGTGCCTTCTGGGAGAAGCGAAGTCTCCCTAAGCTAGAAGATCGTTGGGTACAGCCGGGACCAGCTGCTTCGAAAGCATCACCAAACCAGGGATTCAAGCTTCAGGAGGCTAATTTGCATATTCCAGGTGCCTTCTGGGAGAAGCGAAGTCTCCCTAAGCTAGAAGATCGTTGGGTACAGCCGGGACCAGCTGCTTCGAAAGCATCACCAAACCAGGGATTCAAGCTTCAGGAGGCTAATTTGCATATTCCAGGTGCCTTCTGGGAGAAGCGAAGTCTCCCTAAGCTAGAAGATCGTTGGGTACAGCCGGGACCAGCTGCTTCGAAAGCATCACCAAACCAGGGATTCAAGCTTCAGGAGGCTAATTTGCATATTCCAGGTGCCTTCTGGGAGAAGCGAAGTCTCCCTAAGCTAGAAGATCGTTGGGTACAGCCGGGACCAGCTGCTTCGAAAGCATCACCAAACCAGGGATTCAAGCTTCAGGAGGCTAATTTGCATATTCCAGGTGCCTTCTGGGAGAAGCGAAGTCTCCCTAAGCTAGAAGATCGTTGGGTACAGCCGGGACCAGCTGCTTCGAAAGCATCACCAAACCAGGGATTCAAGCTTCAGGAGGCTAATTTGCATATTCCAGGTGCCTTCTGGGAGAAGCGAAGTCTCCCTAAGCTAGAAGATCGTTGGGTACAGCCGGGACCAGCTGCTTCGAAAGCATCACCAAACCAGGGATTCAAGCTTCAGGAGGCTAATTTGCATATTCCAGGTGCCTTCTGGGAGAAGCGAAGTCTCCCTAAGCTAGAAGATCGTTGGGTACAGCCGGGACCAGCTGCTTCGAAAGCATCACCAAACCAGGGATTCAAGCTTCAGGAGGCTAATTTGCATATTCCAGGTGCCTTCTGGGAGAAGCGAAGTCTCCCTAAGCTAGAAGATCGTTGGGTACAGCCGGGACCAGCTGCTTCGAAAGCATCACCAAACCAGGGATTCAAGCTTCAGGAGGCTAATTTGCATATTCCAGGTGCCTTCTGGGAGAAGCGAAGTCTCCCTAAGCTAGAAGATCGTTGGGTACAGCCGGGACCAGCTGCTTCGAAAGCATCACCAAACCAGGGATTCAAGCTTCAGGAGGCTAATTTGCATATTCCAGGTGCCTTCTGGGAGAAGCGAAGTCTCCCTAAGCTAGAAGATCGTTGGGTACAGCCGGGACCAGCTGCTTCGAAAGCATCACCAAACCAGGGATTCAAGCTTCAGGAGGCTAATTTGCATATTCCAGGTGCCTTCTGGGAGAAGCGAAGTCTCCCTAAGCTAGAAGATCGTTGGGTACAGCCGGGACCAGCTGCTTCGAAAGCATCACCAAACCAGGGATTCAAGCTTCAGGAGGCTAATTTGCATATTCCAGGTGCCTTCTGGGAGAAGCGAAGTCTCCCTAAGCTAGAAGATCGTTGGGTACAGCCGGGACCAGCTGCTTCGAAAGCATCACCAAACCAGGGATTCAAGCTTCAGGAGGCTAATTTGCATATTCCAGGTGCCTTCTGGGAGAAGCGAAGTCTCCCTAAGCTAGAAGATCGTTGGGTACAGCCGGGACCAGCTGCTTCGAAAGCATCACCAAACCAGGGATTCAAGCTTCAGGAGGCTAATTTGCATATTCCAGGTGCCTTCTGGGAGAAGCGAAGTCTCCCTAAGCTAGAAGATCGTTGGGTACAGCCGGGACCAGCTGCTTCGAAAGCATCACCAAACCAGGGATTCAAGCTTCAGGAGGCTAATTTGCATATTCCAGGTGCCTTCTGGGAGAAGCGAAGTCTCCCTAAGCTAGAAGATCGTTGGGTACAGCCGGGACCAGCTGCTTCGAAAGCATCACCAAACCAGGGATTCAAGCTTCAGGAGGCTAATTTGCATATTCCAGGTGCCTTCTGGGAGAAGCGAAGTCTCCCTAAGCTAGAAGATCGTTGGGTACAGCCGGGACCAGCTGCTTCGAAAGCATCACCAAACCAGGGATTCAAGCTTCAGGAGGCTAATTTGCATATTCCAGGTGCCTTCTGGGAGAAGCGAAGTCTCCCTAAGCTAGAAGATCGTTGGGTACAGCCGGGACCAGCTGCTTCGAAAGCATCACCAAACCAGGGATTCAAGCTTCAGGAGGCTAATTTGCATATTCCAGGTGCCTTCTGGGAGAAGCGAAGTCTCCCTAAGCTAGAAGATCGTTGGGTACAGCCGGGACCAGCTGCTTCGAAAGCATCACCAAACCAGGGATTCAAGCTTCAGGAGGCTAATTTGCATATTCCAGGTGCCTTCTGGGAGAAGCGAAGTCTCCCTAAGCTAGAAGATCGTTGGGTACAGCCGGGACCAGCTGCTTCGAAAGCATCACCAAACCAGGGATTCAAGCTTCAGGAGGCTAATTTGCATATTCCAGGTGCCTTCTGGGAGAAGCGAAGTCTCCCTAAGCTAGAAGATCGTTGGGTACAGCCGGGACCAGCTGCTTCGAAAGCATCACCAAACCAGGGATTCAAGCTTCAGGAGGCTAATTTGCATATTCCAGGTGCCTTCTGGGAGAAGCGAAGTCTCCCTAAGCTAGAAGATCGTTGGGTACAGCCGGGACCAGCTGCTTCGAAAGCATCACCAAACCAGGGATTCAAGCTTCAGGAGGCTAATTTGCATATTCCAGGTGCCTTCTGGGAGAAGCGAAGTCTCCCTAAGCTAGAAGATCGTTGGGTACAGCCGGGACCAGCTGCTTCGAAAGCATCACCAAACCAGGGATTCAAGCTTCAGGAGGCTAATTTGCATATTCCAGGTGCCTTCTGGGAGAAGCGAAGTCTCCCTAAGCTAGAAGATCGTTGGGTACAGCCGGGACCAGCTGCTTCGAAAGCATCACCAAACCAGGGATTCAAGCTTCAGGAGGCTAATTTGCATATTCCAGGTGCCTTCTGGGAGAAGCGAAGTCTCCCTAAGCTAGAAGATCGTTGGGTACAGCCGGGACCAGCTGCTTCGAAAGCATCACCAAACCAGGGATTCAAGCTTCAGGAGGCTAATTTGCATATTCCAGGTGCCTTCTGGGAGAAGCGAAGTCTCCCTAAGCTAGAAGATCGTTGGGTACAGCCGGGACCAGCTGCTTCGAAAGCATCACCAAACCAGGGATTCAAGCTTCAGGAGGCTAATTTGCATATTCCAGGTGCCTTCTGGGAGAAGCGAAGTCTCCCTAAGCTAGAAGATCGTTGGGTACAGCCGGGACCAGCTGCTTCGAAAGCATCACCAAACCAGGGATTCAAGCTTCAGGAGGCTAATTTGCATATTCCAGGTGCCTTCTGGGAGAAGCGAAGTCTCCCTAAGCTAGAAGATCGTTGGGTACAGCCGGGACCAGCTGCTTCGAAAGCATCACCAAACCAGGGATTCAAGCTTCAGGAGGCTAATTTGCATATTCCAGGTGCCTTCTGGGAGAAGCGAAGTCTCCCTAAGCTAGAAGATCGTTGGGTACAGCCGGGACCAGCTGCTTCGAAAGCATCACCAAACCAGGGATTCAAGCTTCAGGAGGCTAATTTGCATATTCCAGGTGCCTTCTGGGAGAAGCGAAGTCTCCCTAAGCTAGAAGATCGTTGGGTACAGCCGGGACCAGCTGCTTCGAAAGCATCACCAAACCAGGGATTCAAGCTTCAGGAGGCTAATTTGCATATTCCAGGTGCCTTCTGGGAGAAGCGAAGTCTCCCTAAGCTAGAAGATCGTTGGGTACAGCCGGGACCAGCTGCTTCGAAAGCATCACCAAACCAGGGATTCAAGCTTCAGGAGGCTAATTTGCATATTCCAGGTGCCTTCTGGGAATTTTTGCCTGTAGGACATTATTGCAAGAGAGCTTGGCTGACTAGATTACACAAGAAGGAAAACACACAGCAAGTCAGCAGGATCTAGGAGCAACATGGCAGATGTGACAACCTACATGGTGAGCTGCAGCATGTGCTACATGTTCACAGATCGACCAGAAGAAGAATCCAATTTCACCTGTCAGAAATGTAGACTAGTGGCCCTTTTAGAAGAAAAGGTGCGGGGTCTGGAAGAAAGAATAGCAACTTTGAAACTCATCAAAGAGAATGAAGACTTTCTAGACAGAACAGAAGCATCTCTACTGGTCACAGAAGGTGCAAAAAGTGTCAGAGAACCTCCAAAAGCAGATGAGTGGAAGCATGTGACCAAAAGAAGCAAGAAGACCATGGAGAAATCACCAACCACACAACTGAAGAACCGATATCAAATCTTTGTAGAGGATGAAGATGGCACACCTAAGAATGAAGCAATACCAGCAAGCAAAAAAGAAAAGGGCACACAGCAACAAGTGACAGCAAAAAGTACAGCCAAGAAGCAACGAAGAGTGGTGGTGGTGGGAGACTCACTACTGAGAGGCACCGAAGCAGCCATCTGCAGAACGGACATAACTGCAAGAGAAGTATGCTGCCTTCCAGGTGCGATGATCAAGGATGTGACCGATAGGATACCAAAGCTCTTCAGCTCCAAGGACGTCCACCCATTTCTTCTGATACATGTTGGCACCAATGACACGGCAAGGAAGGACCTACCGACAATCTGCAAGGACTTTGAAGAGTTGGGGAAGAAAGTAAAGGAACTGGATGCACAGGTAGTGTTTTCTTCTATCCTTCCAGTAGACGGGCATGGCACCAGGAGATGGAACAGGATCCTTGATGCAAACAACTGGCTAAGACGATGGTGCAGACAACAAGGATTTGGATTCCTGGACCACGGTGTGAATTACTTGTACGATGGACTCCTCGCCAGAGACGGACTACACCTCAACAAACCTGGGAAACACACATTCACCAGAAGACTCGCTACACTCATCAGGAGGGCGTTAAACTAGAAGAAGAGGGGACGGGAAGAAAAACATTAGACTCGAACAAAGATGAGCCAGGAAAACATACTCAGAAGGGAGGTAAGAACATTTCTAAAACAATCCACAGCGAGGAGATTGGAACAAAACAAAATCCTCTAAACTGCATGCTCGCAAACGCCAGAAGCCTGACAAACAAGATGGAAGAACTAGAAGCAGAAATATCTACAGGTAACTTTGACATAGTGGGAATAACCGAGACATGGTTAGATGAAAGCTATGACTGGGCAGTTAACTTACAGGGTTACAGTCTGTTTAGAAAGGATCGTAAAAATCGGAGAGGAGGAGGGGTTTGTCTCTATGTAAAGTCTTGTCTAAAGTCCACTTTAAGGGAGGATATTAGCGAAGGGAATGAGGATGTCGAGTCCATATGGGTTGAAATTCATGGAGGGAAAAATGGTAACAAAATTCTCATTGGGGTCTGTTACAAACCCCCAAATATAACAGAAAGCATGGAAAGTCTACTTCTAAAGCAGATAGATGAAGCTGCAACCCATAATGAGGTCCTGGTTATGGGGGACTTTAACTACCCGGATATTAACTGGGAAACAGAAACCTGTGAAACCCATAAAGGCAACAGGTTTCTGCTAATAACCAAGAAAAATTATCTTTCACAATTGGTGCAGAATCCAACCAGAGGAGCAGCACTTTTAGACCTAATACTATCTAATAGACCTGACAGAATAACAAATCTGCAGGTGGTTGGGCATTTAGGAAATAGCGACCACAATATTGTGCAGTTTCACCTGTCTTTCACTAGGGGGACTTGTCAGGGAGTCACAAAAACATTGAACTTTAGGAAGGCAAAGTTTGAACAGCTTAGAGATGCCCTTAATCTGGTAGACTGGGACAATATCCTAAGAAATGAGAATACAGATAATAAATGTGAAATGTTTAAGAACATCCTAAATAGGCAGTGTAAGCGGTTTATACCTTGTGGGAATAAAAGGACTAGAAATAGGAAAAACCCAATGTGGCTAAACAAAGAAGTAAGACAGGCAATTAACAGTAAAAAGAAAGCATTTGCACTACTAAAGCAGGATGGCACCATTGAAGCTCTAAAAAACTATAGGGAGAAAAATACTTTATCTAAAAAACTAATTAAAGCTGCCAAAAAGGAAACAGAGAAGCACATTGCTAAGGAGAGTAAAACTAATCCCAAACTGTTCTTCAACTATATCAATAGTAAAAGAATAAAAACTGAAAATGTAGGCCCCTTAAAAAATAGTGAGGAAAGAATGGTTGTAGATGACGAGGAAAAAGCTAACATATTAAACACCTTCTTCTCCACGGTATTCACGGTGGAAAATGAAATGCTAGGTGAAATCCCAAGAAACAATGAAAACCCTATATTAAGGGTCACCAATCTAACCCAAGAAGAGGTGCGAAACCGGCTAAATAAGATTAAAATAGATAAATCTCCGGGTCCGGATGGCATACACCCACGAGTACTAAGAGAACTAAGTAATGTAATAGATAAACCATTATTTCTTATTTTTAGTGACTCTATAGCGACAGGGTCTGTTCCGCAGGACTGGCGCATAGCAAATGTGGTGCCAATATTCAAAAAGGGCTCTAAAAGTGAACCTGGAAATTATAGGCCAGTAAGTCTAACCTCTATTGTTGGTAAAATATTTGAAGGGTTTCTGAGGGATGTTATTCTGGATTATCTCAATGAGAATAACTGTTTAACTCCATATCAGCATGGGTTTATGAGAAATCGCTCCTGTCAAACCAATCTAATCAGTTTTTATGAAGAGGTAAGCTATAGACTGGACCACGGTGAGTCATTGGACGTGGTATATCTCGATTTTTCCAAAGCGTTTGATACCGTGCCGCACAAGAGGTTGGTACACAAAATGAGAATGCTTGGTCTGGGGGAAAATGTGTGTAAATGGGTTAGTAACTGGCTTAGTGATAGAAAGCAGAGGGTGGTTATAAATGGTATAGTCTCTAACTGGGTCGCTGTGACCAGTGGGGTACCGCAGGGGTCAGTATTGGGACCTGTTCTCTTCAACATATTCATTAATGATCTGGTAGAAAGTTTACACAGTAAAATATCGATATTTGCAGATGATACAAAACTATGTAAAGCAGTTAATACAAGAGAAGATAGTATTCTGCTACAGATGGATCTGGATAAGTTGGAAACTTGGGCTGAAAGGTGGCAGATGAGGTTTAACAATGATAAATGTAAGGTTATACACATGGGAAGAGGGAATCAATATCACCATTACACACTGAACGGGAAACCACTGGGTAAATCTGACAGGGAGAAGGACTTGGGGATCCTAGTTAATGATAAACTTACCTGGAGCAGCCAGTGCCAGGCAGCAGCTGCCAAGGCAAACAGGATCATGGGGTGCATTAAAAGAGGTCTGGATACACATGATGAGAGCATTATACTGCCTCTGTACAAATCCCTAGTTAGACCGCACATGGAGTACTGTGTCCAGTTTTGGGCACCGGTGCTCAGGAAGGATATAATGGAACTAGAGAGAGTACAAAGGAGGGCAACAAAATTAATAAAGGGGATGGGAGAACTACAATACCCAGATAGATTAGCGAAATTAGGATTATTTAGTCTAGAAAAAAGACGACTGAGGGGCGATCTAATAACCATGTATAAGTATATAAGGGGACAATACAAATATCTCGCTGAGGATCTGTTTATACCAAGGAAGGTGACGGGCACAAGGGGGCATTCTTTGCGTCTGGAGGAGAGAAGGTTTTTCCACCAACATAGAAGAGGATTCTTTACTGTTAGGGCAGTGAGAATCTGGAATTGCTTGCCTGAGGAGGTGGTGATGGCGAACTCAGTCGAGGGGTTCAAGAGAGGCCTGGATGTCTTCCTGGAGCAGAACAATATTGTATCATACAATTAGGTTCTGTAGAAGGACGTAGATCTGGGGATTTATTATGATGGAATATAGGCTGAACTGGATGGACAAATGTCTTTTTTCGGCCTTACTAACTATGTTACTATGTTACTATGTATGTATGAGTAACAGGTCTAACAAGTCAGAGGCCTGTCGATGCCTGAAGAAACTTTATCCGCATGTGTGTCATCGTACGAACATCCAGATAAAGTGTATTGCTACATACAGACCCATTGGGTCTGTCTGCAACAATACATGCTGCCAGCCAATCAGAGGCCACCAGCTGACGTCGGCGTGCACATAATGGGGCACATGGCAATGATATGTCATATGATCCCGTCGCACTCTGAAGTCTGCTGTCACCCTCACAACAGGACGCGTGTGGCACAAGAGCAAAGAGATTGTGAGTAGAATATTTCTATGAATTTTTTAAATAAGTGGCGATACTACTATATATGACTATGGGGTGCACTATAGTACTATGTATGACTATGGGGTGGATTGTACCACTATATATGACTATTGGGTGCAATGTACTACTATATTTGACTATGAAGTACATTATACAACTATGTATGACTATGGGGTGCATTATACTACTATATATGACTATGGGGTGCGCTAAAGTACAATATATGACTATGGGGTGCATTATTATGCTACTATATATGTGTATATGTTGCATTATACTACTATATATGAGTGTGGGAGTGCATTATACTGCTACATATAACTATGGAGAGTGTGAGAAGCGGGGAGTCAGTGGGTGCTTTCGTTCGCTGGCCTGAGACCACATGGACCAGGGCTTATTCCACTGAATGCCTGCTCTTCTTTTACCGTGGGCATAATACTACTCACACAACACAGGGCAAGAGTAAAACAGTGTAGCAATACATTATTAAACTACAAAACAGATAGTAACATATAGAACAGTTCCAGAAAAATACCCAAGATGGTGCAAAATTACAGACTCACCCTTCTGCTGATTCACCGGGATTAGAGCAGATGTGACTTTGGAACTTCCAGGGACGACTACCCCCACCAGTGGCCCGTCACTTTTGAGAAGTACCCACAAGAGGAGGTAACAACAAGCTTACGAAACTGACCTAAAGCAGTGAGGTATGAGGCCAGGTGTCCCGATTGTCCCAACCTGGATTCTTCAAGACGTCTCTGAGGGTTCAGCAATGGTCAACAGAGCAGATCTTTGTTCTTCCAGCTGGGGCCTTAGTCCCCTAAGCTGACATCCTGTAGAAAGTTGCTGGATGTGGTTTTGTAAAGTCTCTGAACTTTCTAGAAGCACATAAAAGCCCCCTTATATAGTACACAATTGTTGTCCTTCAAGCCATCATCCAGAGGTCAAGGGGAAGGTGTGATGAGATTAGCTCACATTGTTTGAATATTTAATCAATCATCATAGTTCATTTTTCTCTGTTTTGCAGATCAACAGGCCACGGGACCCACACAATGGTCAATCATATTTAGCAAACATCCATTGCTCAATGAACCTGCGTCCCTGCCTTGCAAATATAGCAGGCAATAAGTTACAATAAACATTAACTCATAAGTAAACATAAAGTTAATAGTATATGTCTCTGGGTCTACTGAATTTAAGTCTGGCATAATGAAGAAAAATGCTGTGTCACAGGGTGCATTATACTACTAATAAATGACTATTAGGTTAGTATACATTTTTTTTGCAAAAAAAATATCAACTAAATACCCTGTTTTTTTCCATCTTTTTGACTAGCACTTGCTTATTACTGTGATTTTTTTTAAAACAGAGTATTTTTGACCTCACTGTGCTCTTTTGTGTCTTCAAGTTTCTTGGTGGTGTGTGAACAGGTTCCTACAGACTTGTTCATTGTGCAAGTAGCCCATGTGTTTCTAATTCTGTAATTGTTCTCTTGTTTCTACAAGACTAGGCAGTCCACCACTCCTTATGGGTCATTTGCATCAAAGCTGTTCCATCCAGCATATCCACATGAAAATTCCCTCTCTGAACCCTGCTTATACAGGTACTATACAGATGAACAGGTTTTTAAATACATCAGATAGGGATTATATACATTAGGTAGGACTGCTCTATATGGGTATACCTTGATGATTGGTGGAGCAGCTTAGTATACTTTTTTTTGCAAAAAAACGTATCAACTAAATACCCTGTTTTTTCCATCTTTTTGACTAGCACTTGCTTATTACTGTGATTTTTTTACAACAGAGTATTTTTGACCTCACTGTGCTCTTTTGTGTCTTCAAGTTTCTTTGTGGTGTGTGAACAGGTTCCTACAGACTTGTTCATTGTGCAAGTAGCCCATGTGTTTCTGGTTCTGTAATTGTTCTCTTGTTTCTACAAGACTAGGGAGTCCACCAATCCTTATTGATCATTTGCATCAAAGCTGTTCCATCCAGCATGTCCACATGAAAATTCCCTCTCTGAACCCTGCTTATACAGGTACTATACAGATGAACAGGTTTTTAAATACATCAGATAGAGATTATATACATTAGGTAGGACTGCTCTATATGGGTATACCTTGACGATTGGTGGAGCAGCTTAGTATACATTTTTTTGCAAAAAAACGTATCAACTAAATATCCTGTTTTTTCTATCTTTTTGACTAGCACTTGCTTATTACTGTGATTTGTTTTTACAACACAGTATTTTTGACCTCACTGTGCTCTTTTGTTTTTTCAAGCATTACAGAATGCTGTAGATAAGCCCTGAAAGGTGGTGGCCGTATCTTATACCGGCCAAACCAAGTGACAAGTTCCCTTTAAAAAGATGAGAGAGACCTGTAATTGACATCATATATAGGTCACAACTATGAGAGCCAAAATGAGAAAACAAATCCAGTTCAAACAGGTGCTATTACTACAGGTAATGAGTGGAGGACAGAGAAGCCTCTTAAGGAAGAAGTTACAGGTCTGTGAGAGCCAGAAATCTTGTATGTTTTTAGGTGACCAAATACTTATTTTCCACTGTAATTTGCAAAATAAATCTTGCCAATTCAGACAAGGTGGTTTTCTGGATTTGTTTTACTTATCTGTCCTATTGATTGTAGAGCAAAGTACTGCAGTGCGCAGGCGCTGGGCCTCTCCGACCTTTCCCGGCACATCTACTGCAGTATTTTTTCTGAACAAAGTCAGGATTAGTGCCAGTGTGTTTAGTGTAATAAAAAAAAAGAAAAAAATTATTTAAATTAGTTGATAGATCTAGATTAAGGACCGTGTAATCCACAGTAAAATATAATGTGGTAAATCACTTATACTACAGTATTTTTTACTAAAATATAATCACAATCGTGTCAGATAGTTGTTGATGTGCAGTAATATGTTTTTACTGACGTCCATCTAGTAATTGTAGTTTCAAAATTTTAGTGGAAAATTCCCGTAGTAATTATATTTCAGTTTTTTTCTACTAATATATATCATCTAAATTAGCATCGGATAGTTGTGGAGACTCAATAATTTGTTTTTTGTGACACCCATCTAGTAATTGTAGTTTCAGAATTTTAGTGAAAACATTTTGTAGTAATTATACTACAATTTTTTTATACTAATATATAGAATCTAAGTTAGTATAGGATAGTTGCAGGCGCTCTGTAATTTGTTTTACTGACGTCCATCTAGTAAATGTAGTTTCAGAGTTTTAGTTCAAAATTCTTGTAGTAATTAAACTACAGGTTTTTCTACTGCATAGAATTATGGTTAGCATAATTTAGTTACAGGCATTCAGTAATAGTTTTTACTGTCATCCGTTTAGTACCTTTTTTATATTTTACCAATTTTTTATATTCTCCTTTTTATTTTTTATCTTTTCTAGATTCTTTTCTTCTATTACTTCTATTATTTTTGTTAGGTTCTTTACTTCTATTCTTTCCATCTTTTTCCTTACTTCTGTTTGAAAATTAACTGTGGTACACACCACCATCTTGAAAAATGTTTCGCTCTTCCCAATCACGATATTCAGATGAGGAGGCATACACCTTCCTTGCCTCCGACACTGATACTGAGGGAGAGGTTACCTTACCACTTTTCTTTAATTTTCCCTCCTCTTTCTATTCCTCAAGTGATCTGAATCGCAATGCATACACCCCAGGATAGAAAATGAGCCAGCACTCACCGTTAGTGAATGTGTTGTACCAGGCAAGATTTCCCTAGTGATGTACATCAAAAACTGTAAAGAGAGGAAGGTGGCAAAAAAGGTGCAAAGTGTGTTACGAAAGAGGATGCAAAAGGACACAATTTATTAGTGTGACACCTCCCTTAACAAATTTGGTCTGTGTATGTCTACCACAAGCGATGAGCAAACCTGCTTGGATAAGGTGTTATCCGAGCATGCTCTGGTGCTAACCGAGTGTCTTCGATTAATATGTTTGAGACCACGCGCATGCATGTCTTGCGGCTATTCGACAGCCACAACACATGCATGGATTGCCTAACAAACAGGTAATCCATGCATTTGTTGTGGCTGTCAACCAGCCACGAGACATGATGGCGTGGGGATTCACACATATTATTCCAGCACGCAGAAGACACTTGGTTAGCACCCGAGAATGCTCGAATGACACCCTATCCGAGCACATTTGCTCATCACTATCTACCACTCATGCATGGACAAATAAATTTATTTCTGACTTACATAACTCTCATATACCAATCTGATGCACTCTAAACAGCTCACGTAAGTCAACCTGATGTATTCTACACAACTCACATACTCCAACCTAATGCACTGTACACGACTAAGGTAAGCCAACCTGACACACTCTACACAACTGATATATACCACCAATTTATACAATTCATGTACCAGGAAAATACTACATCAATTCCAATATAGGGTCACTTGTGGGGGGATTCCACTGTTTAGACACATCTGGGCTCTTCATATGGTACATGATGCCCGGAGACCTTTCCATCAAATTCTTCATTCCAAAACATAACTCCTTCTCTTCTGAGCCCTGCTATGCACTCACACAGTAGTTTCCTTCCACATATGGGGTATGAGCGTACTCAGAAGAAATTGCACAACAATCTTTGTGGTCCATTTTCTCCTGTTACCCTTGTAAAAATAAAACAATTGCAGCTAAGAGAACATTTTTGCAGAAAAATTTAATTTTTATTTTCATGCCTCAATGTTATACATTTCTATGAAGCACCTGGGGGTTGAAGGTGCTCACCACACATCTAGAAAAGTTCCTTAAGGGGTCTAGATTCCAAAATGGGTTCACTTGTGGGGGGTTTCCACTGTTTAGGCTCATCAAGGGCACTCCAAACGCGACTTGGCATCGGCTCTCGATTCCATCCACGCTTGAGATAAAAAAATCAAATGGTGCTCTTTCTTTTCTGAGCCTTACCATGCGCCAAAGCAGTAGTTTTCCCCAACATATGGGGTATAAATCTACTCAGGAGATATTGCACAACAATTTTTTGGGACCACTTTTTCTGTTATCCTTGTGAAAATTTTAAATTTGGGGCTAAAAAACATTTTTGTGAAAAATAATGTGATTTTTTATTTTTACAGCTCAACGTTATGAACTTCTGTGCATAAAAATGGCAAGTATCAAATTACTATCATGAAGTACAATATGTCATGAGAAAATAGCCTCAGAATCACTAGGGTCCGTTGAGGCGTTTCAGAACTATAACCTCGCAAATTGACGCTGGTCAAAATTGTAAAACAGAATTAAGGGTGAAAGGGTTAAATGAGTCAATTTTGCTATTAAGCTATTAAGTTAAGCTATAAATATTAAGCTATTAAGTTATGGACTGTGGAAGAGATGGATGTGACCAGAATGAGCACTCATTTGCAGCAGATGATATGAGAAAACAAGAATCAGAAAAAGATGGCAAAAAGCAAGAACTTGACTTGTCTTCTGAATTCATTAAGGTATGAATTTATAAAAATTGTGAAGTAGATTTGAATGAAGATGAGGTCCTTTACCACGACTTCCGTGCACACACAGATGGTACAGTGAAACTGCGAATGGTTATTAAATAAGTTAATTTTGCCTGCTGTTATGAATTTTTGTCTACAGATAACCATAAAAAGCATTGATCTGTTAATAAGTGCATGGAAAAAATGATCAAGTTTTGGACTGTGGAAGAGCTGTATTATGAACATGCTCCACCTGGCTATATTACAGACACTGTACACTAGCCTGTAGTACAGTCACACTGCACCAGGCTGTATTACAGGCATGCTACACCAGCAGCACCATGGCCACATCCAATATTTGATGCTCTGTTCTTTTTTTAAGTTGTTTTTATGCACACTACTCTCACAGAGATGGGTGTAGAGCAAAAAACATGGCTGAAAGGCACACTACTCCCATAGACATAGGAGCAGAGTAGAAAAAAAATGTTTTTACATATAATACTCCCACACATACGGGTGCAGAGTAGAAAAATTTGTTTTTACACACAGTATTCACACAGACACAGGTGCAGATTAAACGCAGAGGCTATTTTGCTCGCACAGAGCCTAACACCGTCCCTCACTCCAGCTGTATCCTGTCCCCATGCTAACCTCAGCATAATGGTGGTGGCACCTATGATCTGACATTTATACAGACTGGGTCATATGGTGCACCGGCCAATCACAGCAATGCCAATACTTGACATGGCTGTGATGCTCCAGAAATGCCCACAGCCTAAAAGCTTGTTGATTGTCTGCACTGCAGCCTATTAACAAACTTTATTCGGCATCTGAACCCACAGAGTACACCAGGCTTACGATTAAAAGCCTGTGTTTGGGGTTCGGTACTGGTCTGGTACAAACCTCGAACTTTACTGTTTGGGTTCATTCATCCCTACTTAAAATAAAAATATCTGCTCTACTCTGTGCCCCTGAATAAATAATTGCTCCTCATAGTATTCCTTGCACAAAATATGAGTCCCATGCAATGTTCCTCTTATGGTGCATGCCCTTCACACAGCCCTCTCCTTTCCATACTCTGCCCCATCTTCTCACTGTCCTCTCACACTGTTTCTGCCTATACTGCCCAGTCTTCACACTGTGCTCCCTCTTCACACTCCCCCTCCTTGGCATACTGTGATCTCCTTGCTGTGGCTTCACACTGTCCCCCCATGTACTGCCCCCTCCATACCACCACCTCACATTACCAATCTCCCTCGCTGCCCATACTGTGTTTGCACCCATTCCCCCTTGCTCCCCATAGTGTCTCCACAAATTTCTTTCCCCCTCATTTTCTTCCCACATTGTGCCCACATGCATTGCCCCCTGACTCCCTATTCTGTGCTGCACCCTTCCCCCCTAGCTCCCCATACTGTGTTCGCTTACATTCCCCCACCCTCTCTCCCTATATTACATACTCATATTTCTGCCACCCTTCTTACAATATTTCTTACAATAAATATTTCGTGTTTTCAGCTCCAGGGCTTCAATTCTTCTTGTGAGTACAATTTTTTACTAGGAGCTGGCGCACTGCACTTTCTCTGACCTAGCTATCAGTTTTGCCGCTGTCTCAGAGAATGGCCAATTTCCATTACAAGGTGCGAGAAAGTGCAGCCTTCGGTGAGACACCTCAGACCATCGCATTAAGTGCCTGATAGCACCCCTTGCCAGCTGTGCCTGGAGAAAATGTCCTACCTACCCACCCCTAGATACGCGCCAGTGCACAAAGTGTGTGTGTCAGAAATAGTACTGATTTTTTTTGCACACTGATTTTATTAGTCTAATTTTACATAAGTACCTATTCTTAGAGAAAAAGCAGAAAGAATGGCACCAGGTAGAATGGCAATATATATTTGCAGAAGATTTAATCCGTATATCCATCAGTTGGTGGTGGTATCCCACTACTGCAACGATGTGCTCAACATCATCAAAACAAGTGATATATCCAAACATAGTAGAAAGAAAGAAGTGGCACTCACCAAATAGTGGTATTTTTCACAAGTTCTTTATTTTACCATCCGTGGGTTGAGGTCATTAACAAGAGGCGGTATGTAGAAGCGACGGTGCTGGATGAGAAAGGATGGAAGATGGCCAACTACACTATAACGGGTCTGTCTCTCCCCCCTCCTGGCCTGCTCTACGCATTCCTTTCAGGTAATTCCTGAGTTCGAATAGAGTTACCGTGCATACTCATTCGAATGGCCCCTCACGAGTGCGCAGTATGCTTTGCCCAACTGTGGGCAAAGCCGAAAGCCGAAAAACAGTATTGCGCATGCGCCGGCATATGCGATAGCGTTCTATGGCCCGGAAGTATACTGATATACTTCCAGGCCATAAAAAGCCATTGCATATGCCGGTGCATGCACAATACTGATTTTAAGCTTTGCCCACAGTTGGGCAAAGCATACTGCGCACGCAAGAGAGGACATTTGAATGCGCACGCACGGTAACTACGCTATCTGTGATATTTACAAAAACGAATACTTACAGCAAGATGAGGGGGTTGAACACGGAAAATAAGCCACGCCCATCGGACTGGACTGAGCATATTTACATACACCGCGGGAGGAATAAAAACGGTATTTATGTATCATTCGTGGGGAGTCAAGGGGTATAAAAAGTACTTGTATAATGCAGAGCTGACACTAAATTGAATGACATTTTTACATGATATGCCAAAAAAGTGGTGACAGATTCCCTTTAAGTATGAAACTAAAATAAAAAATATACATTGTATTCCATGACTGCCTCACCGAGTGTAACATGTTGTACTGGTTTCTGTAAACCTGTTTATACTAATTTTATTAATGTACACACCTTACCAATGCTCCTTGTTGTGGCCTATTCCTACTGTTATTGTTATATTGTCTACCTAGTATTTTTAGTTTCTTCTTTTTTGGAAAAGTAGATTGTGTAGTTAAAAAAAAATGATAATTTTATTATATGAGAAAAATGTACAGTAAAAGAAAAAATGGCAATGGCAATGGATGGGGTAATGCAATTAAAAAAACATACGTCGTCATCTGGTAAAAAGAATGTGGGCTCCCTAACAAGCAGCAGCCACAACTCCACTGGCACCAGTTCTCCAGACCGTAGTACCACTGATCACACTTTCTGTTTTACCGCAAGCAAGTCTATTAGTAGGAAGTGGAGGACATTATGAACTATATGATACATCACTCATTTTGCTCTCAGTTGGATGATATTACTTCTGACAGTGACACCATCAGTTTGGTAAGTGTTCTTTATCACCTCCTTCTCTGCTGCCAACTCAGTTGGTGGACAATTCTTCAAAGTTTTTATGTTAGAAAACTAGTCTAAGAGCTTTGAAAAATTGCAAAATTTTTACGTAATGGCGAGTTGTGCAAAATTTTTGCAACTTTTTATATATTTTTGCTAGAATAACTCACTTTTGCCATAATAAGCAGAGATCGGGTGGAGCTGAAGCATGGCTACACTAGCTTGTCAATTTCATAAAAAAAGAAAAAATGACTAGCGTAGCTTTTCTTCTGCAGTGCATGAAGGCACACACTACTTACATGCAAAGCGTCATGGAATAAATGGCGCTATAACAATAAATAATAATAATAATACTTACTAGTGGTGGTGAATTTCTTAAATGGTGTGTGCCTCATTATGAATTTAGTGCCTTCTATTTCAGCAAGACTGGTGTAGGGTGATTCTTTGCTACACCAGTCTTAAAGAATTTACCCCAAAATCTTTTCAATTACAGACTTCTGATTCCATCAATGACATTTCTATGTTCTCTGAACCTAGCAAAGTGTCTTATCCCATATGTCACAACATTCTGGTCGATGTATTCAAAGAATGGACTTGGATGAGATACGGGTGGTGCTGTGTAGCAGGGGCACTTGCAGCTATGGTGGTGAGGCCCCTGGCAGCCATTCTAGCAGGGCAAATCTAAAAATAAAAAATCAGCAGGGAGGCAAGGCACTCAGCACATTTACCACACTGAGGCAACTGCTGATGACGGTGCCAATTTTTACGATGATTGTGTCATGGACAGTACCTGGGAAAAAAATTGGTGTGAAGAGGGTGGTGGCATACGCAATAAGAAATGGAGCCAGTCTCTGGACAAAAGATCACAATGGATCAAAAGTCACCAAATCTCATTGTGTGAACACATACTGATAGATTCACTCATATCTACATTTAACGATTGCAATCTGCAGCATTTACCTCGTTACTAAAGGCTACCCAGGTTTTAACTACATTTTTTAATAAGGCAACTTTATTCTATAATCAAGTGATTCAATGCAGATATCCACTAAGTAGTAGTACAACCAAACCAGGTGCTTCATTAATAGCCACATATTCATTTTGTGTTTCTATTCCATGTACACCTAGTTACGTAGTAACTAGAGTTGAGCGACTTTTACTTTTTTTGGATCGAGTCGGGTTTCGCGAAACCCGACTTTGTCAAAAGTCGGGTCGGGAGAAATCGGCCGATTATTGCGAAAAGTCGGGGGCCGACTGAAACACGAAACCCAATGCAAGTCAATGGGGAATCAAAGTCGGCAGTGAGTGGAGGACAGGAAAACACCTACAGTGCCCATTTTAATGCCAAAAACATCAATTCTTATTACTTAAGCTTGTCAATCTTAATTTACTTTATAATAATAGTTAGGCATTGAAAACTGGGGGTCATTTGGCTAAAGTTGTGGGGGGGGTATGGCTGGCTCAAGATTTTCGTGGGCCCAGGAAACGCGGAATACGTCACGTCGGTGGAGCAGGGAGAGGTAAGTATTTCAACTTTGCAAGTGCTGTGATCCTGAGCAAGCAGGTGGGGGCCCACTCATTGGCACTGGCACAGGGCCCCTCATAGTACGGCGGTGTGTTTGACGGCGGGTGGCACCTCCCACTGCCAGAGACACTTTTGCGTACTATGAGGGACCCTGTGCCAGTGACGTCACCAACGAGTATGCCCCCCCACCTGATGAAGGAACCTACACTTTCATCTGCACCTTCCTCTTTGTCCCCGTGTAAGGTGGTATAGTATGCGGGAAGGGGAACCTGACTTTCAGCAGGGTCAGATTCTGGCTGTGTAGAGTGCAAGGGGAATGTAGTGGTCTGGGTCAATGTACCAGCAGACTCATCTAGCAGTGGCTGGGCAATGGGCAGGATGAGGAGGGAACACAGATATAGGCCCAAATAATAAAGTAGGCTAAATGCAGTTCAAAATTGGTAACAGGACTAAACAGGCACCATTGCTTTGTTCAGTGGAGGAAAACTGTAATGAGTGGCAGACACAGTTAGTAGGCCCAAATAATAAAGTAGACTAAATGCAATGCAAAATTGGTAACAGGACTAAACAGGCGGCATTGCTTTGTTCAGTGGATGAAAACTGTAATGAGTGGCAGACACAGTTAGTAGGCCCAAATAATAAAGTGGGCTAAATGTCTGCCAAAAAATTGTTCATAAATAAACAGGCGACATTGCTTTGCTCAGTGTCGGAAAATTGTAATGAGTAGCAGACTAAGTTAGTAGGCCCAAATAATAACGTGGGCTAAATGTCTGCCAAAAAATTGTTCATAAATAAACAGGTGGCATAGCTAGGTACAGGGGCGGGCTCCTCTGCTGAGTAGCAGACAGTGGTTGTAGGCGCAAAGTATTAACTGGTCTAAGTAGAGGCCAGGGCCCCTGTATATTTTAACTATCATCTATCATTTCAACAAATTTGTATTGGCAGTGCCATTGAAGGATTTAACAGCACAGACTACACAGTGGTGGAGCAGGGAGAGGTAAGTATTGCAAGTGGTAGAGCACTGTTCGAGCTGGGGGAACACTCTCTCTTTGGCGGCGGTACTGGCACAGGGCCCCTCATATTACTACGATGTGTCTGACGTTGGTTGTGCACCACCACCGTCAGAGACACTTCATTGTACTATGAGGAACCCTGTGCCAGTGCCGTCGCCCAAGAGTGGGTCCACCCACCTGTCCAGGCAAACAGCACTCGCACGGGTGCTTGCGCCAGGTGGTGACCACAGCCCTGTGGGGGGAGTCAGTTCATTTAGGGAGGTATAAAAATGGCCTATGGTGGACATTCAGCAGCTGCAAATGGAGGAATTGGAGAAGTCAGTAAGAGGAGGCCAAAAGCAAGACATTTTTCAGGCAAGCTACGTGTCATCAGGAGAAGGTGGGGCAAAATAATTTGAAATCCATGATTGGTTCATTTTAATGAAGGTTAGATCATCCGGCTTTAAAAGCTGTTCTCCCAGATAAGGGAGCCTTCGAGGCCTTGCGTAGCCAGACGATGACACTGGCTCAACACCTCCAGCCTTAGGTGCTATTGTGCTTTTGCCACTACCACCAGATGCACCACCACCATCACCACCACCATCAGTACCAGCTGGCAACCACCGCCCATGGGCTCTTCCACTAGACTTCCTCATTTTTTGGAAAATCTAACCAAAATAACAACTGTTATATGGTACTGTAAAACAAGGTAGAAGGTGTATATAAACTTGTTGAGAATTTAAATCTCCCTTTTTTTTGGGAGACTGAACCAAAACTCAGGCCCTGTGCATAAAACAACACAATCTAAGTATCAGAAAGAGGCTGGCTGACATACGAAAAACTAACAGGACTGAAGTATATCCACTTTGTGAGAATTTGAATCTCACTTTTTTGGGGGGGAGACTGAACCAAAACTCAGGCCCAGTGTATATAACAACACAATCTAAGTGGCAGAAAGTGGCTGGCTGACATACGACAAACTAACAGGACTGCAGTATATCCACTTTGTGAGAATTTGAATCTCACTTTTTTTGGGAGACTGAACCAAAACTCAGGCCCTGTGCATAAAACCACACAATGTATTTGGCAGAAAGTGGATGGCTGATATACAACAAACTAACACGACTGAAGTATATCCACTTTGTGAGAATTTGAATCTCACTTTTTTTTGGGAGACTGAACCAAAACTCAGGCCCAGTGTATATAACAACGCAATCTAACTGGCAGAAAGTGGCTGGCTGACATATACGATAAACTAACAGGACTGAAGTATATCCACTTTGTGAGAATTTGAATCTCACTTTTTTTTTGGGAGACTGAACCAAAACTCAGGCCCTGTGCATAAAACCACACAATGTATTTGGCAGAAAGTGGCTGGCTGACATACGACAAACTAACAGGACTGCAGTATATCCACTTTGTGAGAATTTGAATCTCACTTTTTTTTGGGGAGACTGAACCAAAACTCAGGCCCTGTGCATAAAACCACACAATGTATTTGGCAGAAAGTGGATGGCTGATATACAACAAACTAACACGACTGAAGTATATCCACTTTGTGAGAATTTGAATCTCACTTTTTTTTGGGAGACTGAACCAAAACTCAGGCCCAGTGTATATAACAACGCAATCTAACTGGCAGAAAGTGGCTGGCTGACATATACGATAAACTAACAGGACTGAAGTATATCCACTTTGTGAGAATTTGAATCTCACTTTTTTTTTGGGAGACTGAACCAAAACTCAGGCCCTGTGCATAAAACCACACAATGTATTTGGCAGAAAGTGGCTGGCTGACATACGACAAACTAACAGGACTGCAGTATATCCACTTTTGTGAGAATTTGAATCTCACTTTTTTTTGGGAGACTGAACCAAAACTCAGGCCCTGTGCATAAAACACCACAATGTAAGTGGCAGAAAGTGGCTGGCTGATATACCACAAACTAACAGGACTGAAGTATATCCACTTTGTAAGAATTTGAATCTCACTTTTTTTTTCGGAGACTGAACCAAAACTCAGGTCCAGTGTATATAACAATGCAATCAAAGTGGCAGAAAGTGGCTGGCTGACATACGACAAACTAACAGGACTGAAGTATATCCACTTTGTGAGAATTTGAATCTCACTTTTGTTGTGGGGAGACTGAACGAAAACTCAGGCCCAGTGTATATAACAACGCAATCTAAGTGGCAGAAAGTGGCTGGCTGACATACGACAAACTAACAAGACTGAAGTATATCCACTTTGTGAGAATTTGAATCTCACTTTTTTGGGGGGAGACTGAACCAAAACTCAGGCCCAGTGTATAAAACAGCACAATGTAAGTGGCAGAAAGTGGCTGGAAGATATGTGAAAAAATACAAGGACTGTAGTACAATTTCAATCTCCCTACAATGATCTCAGGACAAGTATGGCAGCAATAAAAAGGACTGCTGCACATAAAATTGTGGACAAATAAACAAGATAACTGTGCAGAAAGGAGCATCAGGATTTTTGCTTTTAAAAAAGCAGTTGGTTTGCACAGCAGCGTGCAAACAGCAATGCAGCTATCAGGGAGCCTTATAAGGCAGCCTAATAAGCTATGGAGCTGATGCACAAAAATATAAACTCCACTGTCCCTGCAAAAAAATGGTGGTGTTGGACAGTGGAAATCACTACAGCACAAGCAGTTTGGGGGTTAATCTTCCCTCCCTAACTATATCCCTTCTTCTGATGAAGCTGCAGCAACCTCTCCCTATGCTAAGATCGGCAGAAGTAAGATGGCGGTCGGCATGCACGCCCCTTCATAGCCCTTGTAACGCCGCAGAAAGCAAGCGAATCACTGTCATGCCCTTCTTTAAGATGGTGGGGACCGAGACCTATGTCATCACGCTGCCCACACTCTGCGTCCTCCTTCATTGGCTGAAAAATGGCACTAAAAGCGTCATATGAAACACGACTTTTGCGCGCAGATTGGTGACCTCATGGCCGATCCCACACTAGGATCGGGTCGGGTTTCATGAAACCCGAATTTGCCGAAAGTCTGCGATTTTTAAATTTGTCCGATCCGTTTCGCTAACCGTAGAAGTAACTAGTATGAGGCAAAGACCTTTTCCCCTCTGCATTTTAATGGACTTGCTGCTTGTCCTACATTTATTTTCCCTCCTTCTTTTTAAGCATATTTCTATTAATGTATTAAAGTAAATTGAAACATACCCAGTGGAAGTAAAGAATTATAAACATACATTAACCAGCATCCATTGTTACTAAGAAAAAACATACTAAGCTATAAAAATGAAACAAATCTGCCTCTTCAGCAAAGGTTGAGGTTGCAACAAGATAATTTTTGGCATGTACAGAAGTAAATGTGAAATGCAGGCTCATTTACAAATTCAGTTTGCAAATCTTTTGTTTAGATGGAAAGATTATTTTTTTACTGGTTGTGAATCCTATGCTGACTAAAGAAAAGCCCAATATAGCACAACCTAAGGTATTGTGCAAATGAGGCAATAAATACTGAGATGGAGTCTGTGGTTTATGTAAAAAATGTGCAAGGTGTGAAGGCCGGTGATGAGAAAAACATTATTTTGTATTCCATTTCTGCCTGTTAGCTTCTAGGTTAAATGTTCCAAGGTCACAACGGAAAGAAACAAGCAACACTTTGATGTTCTGCATTTCAACATTCCTCAAATGAAAATATTTGTGTGGGGAACCAATTTTCACTTCACGCATTTGATCCTTTGATTTAGTAATGATTATATGTAAAGGTCTTCAGACTGTTATTTTGCCATAACAACATATCAGAGCCACTGTGTCAATGGTATTTATTGTCTTTCAATAATTTCTAGGTGTTGGATGTATATATATATATATATATTCCAGAATCTGTCCTTTCCTCAACCCTCACTCTACCAAAATGCTTGTGCATGCCCTAGACATCTCTCGCTTCGACTACTGCAACATCCTCCTTTGTGGCCTACCCTCTAACACTCTCGCACCCTTCCTGTCCACCCTTAATTCTGCTGCCCGACTAATTAATCTCTCTCCTCGCTACACTCCTGCTTCCCCTCTTTGCAAATCCCTTCACTAGCTCCCAATTTCCGAGCGCATCCAGTTTAAACTACTAACACTGACCTACAAAGCCATCCATAACCTTTCTCCTCCGTATATTTCCATACTAATCTCTCAATATCTTCCCTCACATAATCTCTGGTCCTCCCAAGACCTCCTTATCTCCTCCATGCTTATTCGCTCCTCACCCAATCGCCTCCAAGACTTCTCCCGAATATCCCCCATCATCTGGAGTTCTGTGCCCCAACACGTCCGGTTATCCACCACATTTGGATTCTTCAAACGGAACCTGAAAACCCATCTCTTCAATGAAGCTTACAACCTGTAATGACCACATGACCAGCTCAACACAATCGGAGCTACCGCAACCCCCAACCTACTGTCTCCTTCACCACAATCATGTAGAATGTAAGCCCGCAAGGGCAGGGTCATCTTCCCTCTGTATTAGTCTATAATTGTTAGTTTATTTACTGTAAGAGGTATTTGTATTTTGATGTAACCCCGTCTCATGTACAGTACCATGGAATTAATGGTGCTATATATATAAATAATAATAATAATAATAATAAATTATATATATATATATATATATAGTAAGGTAGCAGCTGGTCAGATCATGTCGTCGATGGGAGGTATGTGTCCCTGAGGTGCAAAACCTCAGTAATATACGACTCAGAAAAGCAGGTTTCAGCACACAGCATATAAACAGCTGAAATAGCTGGGTGGGATCAGCTGCTCACTTACCTTCAATCCATGTTGGAATGTGTGATTTAAGGCAGTTTGTGCTGTCTCACTTGGTCTGTGTGTGCAAGGTGAGGAGTCCTTGTTTGTGCTGCTTAGACATTGCTGGTGTCTGAGGCTGCCGTTGTTTGGGGAATCATTGGCGTTCATGCTATCCCTTTGTATACATCGCCTATGATTTTATCTATTAATCCAATAAAATAATTCGTTTTACATTGGTTCTTGTGATGCTTTTTCCTTGTAGGATTTCTTCTATCTCTTTCGCACTGAACTACTTATATATGTCCTTGCATCTGTGTTGAATTGTTTTTTGAGGTGCTTGAGTGGTCTGGTACATAAGCTTTAATTTTCATAACCAGCAGAGGGAAAGCTGATGACTGGGGGCAGATGTTTATAGCCTGGGAAGGGGGTAATACCCATGGAGCTTCCTAGGCTATTAATATCAGCTCACAACTGTATACTTAGCCTTTACTGGCTATTAAAATGGGGGACCCATGAAAAAAATGATGTGGGGTCCCACTATAATTAATAACCAGCAAAGGTTATGCATACAGCTAAGGGTTGATATTAATAGCCTAGGAAGGGGCCATGAATACTGACCCCCCTGGCTAAAAACATCAGCCCTCAGCCGCCCCAGAAAAGGAGCATCTCTAAGATGCGCTAATTCTGGCACTTAGCCTCGCTTTTCCCAATTGCCCTGGCAAGTGGGGTAATAGTTGGGGTGGGTTGATATCACCGTCAGGTGACATCAAACCCCGAGGTTAGTAATCGAAAGGTGTCAATAAGACAATCCCATTACTAACCCCATTGTCACATTGTAAGAAAATACAGACACCAGGAAAAAAGTCCTTTAATTGAAAGAAAGACAAGACTCCTTTATTATTCTTAATTAAACCATACTTACAACCTTGCCTAATTCCACCAAAGCCCTTTATCTCCTGTAATAAAAGTAAAATAAAAAATAAAACATTATACCACACCTGTCGGTCATTCTGTTCCACGCCATGATCCTTGTCTGGGGGAGAATTAGTTTTCAACCTGGATGGTGCCAAGATGTGACTGTCCCGGCTGAAAAACACTGGTGAATGAGCTGCTGGGAGCGCAGCTTCAGTAACTAGCGGTGACATCACTGAGGATGTTCTCTCAGTCGGCCTGAACTGCGGTGACCTCTGGACCATGGGAAAATGCCAGTGATGAGGTCTCCGCAGTTCAACCTCAGTGTCTTCACAGCAGATCACCCTTCTGAGCTTGAACTGCGGTGACCTCATCAATGACATTTTCCCATGTGGTGATCTGCTGTGAAGACGATGATATCAACCCCTCAACTATTACCCCACTTGCTACCACTACAGGGCAAGTGGGAAGAGCCAGAATTGCCTAAATGCCAGAATTGGCGCATCTTAGAGATGTGCCTTTTCTGGGGCAGCTGAGAGCTGATGTTTTTAGCCAAGGGGGCCAGTATCCATGGCCTCTTCCTAGGCTATTAATATCAGCCTGCAGATGTCTGAATAGCCTTGCTGGTTATTAATTATAGGGGGAACCCACATATTTTTTGGGGGTCCCCCTTTTTAATAGCCAGTAAAGCCTAAGTATACATTTGTGAGATGATATTAATAGCCTGGGAAGCTCCGTGGCTATTACCCCATTCCCAGGCTATAAATATCTGTCCCTAGTCGTCGGCTTTCCCTCTGCTGGTTACAAAAATTTCACAGGAGCCCATGCCATTTTTTTCCGAAAAATAAACATTTATTAATTAAATACATGTACAGTAATTTGCACACACACTGTACTAATTGCATTTGTCACTGACATCTATATATCTACCTATTCTATTTGTATTCACTGTATGTAATCCATCTCTTCTATCCTGTCAGCTCCTGCAGTGATTTTACAGTACTAAGCAGATGAATTACCGGCGTTTCTTCTATCTATCTATCTATCTATCTATCTATCTATCTATCTATCTATCTATCTATCTATCTATCTATCTATCTATCTATCTATGCAATATAAATACATATATACAGCTCTGTCAAAAATTAAGAGACCACTGCAAAATGTTCAGTTTGTCTGATTTTTCTCTTTATTGGTATATTTTTGAGTAAAATGTAAATTGTTCATTTATTCTATAAATTTCTGACAACATGTCTCAGAATTTCCAAGCAATACATTTTGTATTTTTTTTCTGAAAAGGAGAAATGGTCAAAATAAAAAAAACCAGTGCTTTCAGACCTCAAATAATGCAAGGAAAAAAAGTTCATAATCATTTAGAAACAACAATACTAATGTTTTAACTCAGGAAGAGTTCAGAAATCAATATTTTGTGAAAAAAAACATGATTTTTAACAACAGCTTTCATGCATCTTGGCATGCTTTCCATGCAGTTCTTCTTTGTTTGATGGCTTGTGACTATCCATCATCCTCTTGATTACATTCCAGAGTTTTTCAATGAGGTTCCGGTCTGGAGATTGGGCTGCCCATGACAGGGTTTTGATGTGGTGGTCTCTTAATTTTTGCCAGAGCTGTATATACATGTGTGTGTCACTGACATATATTTATATGCATCTATTCTATGAGTATATATCTATTCTATCTATTCTATTCTAACCTGTCACTCTGTGATTATACTGTACACGGCACATCATTTGCCGGCTTTTCTTGTATCTATCAATCTATGAAATATAAATACATATAATATATGTTTGTTTACATATATGTTTGTGTCACTGACATCTATATATCTATGTATTCTATATGTATATATCTATTCTATCTATTCTAACCTGTCACTGTGATTTTACTGTACACTGCACATAAATTGCCGGCATTTCAAAAGACACTGGTGAGTAAACATCGGAAAGCACTCGCATGGTCCATGTGGTGTCCGATGTGTTCTCGCACCTATAGGCTTGCATTGGCGAGACTCGGAAGATATATGCATAAATTCGCCGCATGCTGAGATTTTGCACGCACGTAGAATACACCCGAGAAAAAATACGGTAATGTTCGCTGCCCAATGGATTAACATTGGTCCGAGTGCTTTGCAATTTTTTGTCGCATAGCACTTGTCCTTATTCAATGGTAGTGTGACCCCGGCCTAAGATTTACATCTGCAAGCAGGATTAACCCTTCGAAACCATCTGTAGTGGCATGTAAAACTTTAAGCACCCCTAGTCAAAATTACTGTTGTTGTGAATAGTTAAGCAATTTAAAGTTGAAATGATCTCTAAAAGATGACACATTTCCTTTGTACTTTAGGCAACAACAAAATGTATTGTTGTTCTTTACATTTTAAAAATTACAAAAAGGAAAATAGACCGATGCAAAATTTGGGTATTTTTGGAGATTTGTGTGCCCAGATAAGTTTGACCAAGGTTTCAGATCTTAATTAGCCTGTTAGGGTTATGGCCTGTTCACTATCATCACTAGGAAAGGTCAGGTGATTTCCCATCTGTATAAAAACCCAGCCTCCTCTAATCTTGGGTCAAAAAACAGCAGCCATGGGTTCTCCTAAGCAGCTTCTTAATACTGAAAATGAAAATGGTGGAGGCCTGTTATGAAAGGCAATTCAGTATCACAATGGACATGGAGGTCAGAGCACATACAGTGATCTGACAATAACCCAAAATAATAGAACGAGCTCTGAGACGTGGGAACTCTGCAGACCGCAATCCCTGATCCTCTCCAAACACAACTAGAGGCAGCCGTGGATTGCGCCTAACGCTACCTATGCAACTCGGCACAGCCTGAGAAACTAACTAGCCTGAAGATAGAAAAAATAAGCCTACCTTGCCTCAGAGAAATACCCCAAAGGAAAAGGCAGCCCCCCACATATAATGACTGTGAGTAAGATGAAAAGACAAACGTAGGGATGAAATAGATTCAGCAAAGTGAGGCCCGATATTCTAGACAGAACGAGGATAGGAAAGATAACTTTGCGGTCTACACAAAACCCTAAAGAAAACCACGCAAAGGGGCAAAAAGACCCTCCGTACCGAACTAACGGCACGGAGGTACACCCTTTGCGTCCCAGAGCTTCCAGCAAAACAAATAGACAAGCTGGACAGAAAAAATAGCAACAAATAGCAAAGAAGCACTTAGCTATGCAGAGCAGCAGGCCACAGAAATGATCCAGAGAAACACAAGTCCAACACTGGAACATTGACAGGAAGCAAGAATCAAAGCATTAGGTGGGGTTAAGTAGAGAAGAACCTAACGACCTCACCAGATCACCTGAGGGAGGAAACTCAGAAGCAGCAGTACCAGTTTCCTCCACAAACGGAAGCTCCCAGAGAGAATCAGCCGAAGTACCACTTGTGACCACAGGAGGGAGCTCTGCCACAGAATTCACAACAGTACCCCCCCTTGAGGAGGGGTCACCGAACCCTCACCAGAGCCCCCAGGTTGACCAGGATGAGCCACATGAAAGGCATGAACAAGATAGGGAGCATGGACATCAGAGGCAAAAACCCAGGAATTATCCTCCTGAGCATAACCCTTCCATTTAACCAGATACTGGAGTTTCCGTCTTGAAACACGAGAATCCAAAATCTTCTCCACAATATACTCCAATTCCCCCTCCACCAAAACCGGGGCAGGAGGGTCAACAGATGGAACCATAGGTGCCATGTATCTCCGCAACAATGACCTATGGAAGACGTTATGTATGAAAAAAGAATCTGGGAGGGTCAGACGAAAAGACACAGGATTAATAACCTCAGAAATCCTATAAGGACCAATGAAACGAGGTTTAAACTTCGGAGAGGAAACCTTCATAGGAATATGACGAGAAGATAACCAAACCAGATCCCCAACACGAAGTCGGGGACCCACACGGCGTCTGCGATTAGCGAAACGTTGAGCCTTCTCCTGGGACAAGGTCAAATTGTCCACTACATGAGTCCAAATCTGCTGCAACCTGTCCACCACAGTATCCACACCAGGACAGTCCGAAGACTCAACCTGTCCTGAAGAGAAACGAGGATGGAACCCAGAATTGCAGAAAAATGGCGAAACCAAGGTAGCCGAGCTGGCCCGATTATTAAGGGCGAACTCAGCCAAAGGCAAAAAGGACACCCAGTCATCCTGATCAGCAGAAACAAAGCATCTCAGATAGGTTTCCAAGGTCTGATTGGTTCGTTCGGTCTGGCCATTAGTCTGAGGATGAAAAGCCGAGGAAAAAGACAAGTCAATGCCCATCCTACCACAAAAGGCTCGCCAAAACCTCAAAACAAACTGGGAACCTCTGTCAGAAACGATATTCTCTGGAATGCCATGCAAACGAACCACATGCTGGAAGAACAATGGCACCAAATCAGAGGAGGAAGGCAACTTGGACAAGGGTACCAGATGGACCATCTTAGAAAAGCGATCACAGACCACCCAAATGACTGACATCTTTTGAGAGACGGGAAGATCTGAAATAAAATCCATAGAGATATGTGTCCAAGGTCTCTTCGGGACCGGCAAGGGCAAAAGCAACCCACTGGCACGAGAACAGCAGGGCTTAGCACGAGCACAAATCCCACAGGACTGCACAAAAGAACGCACATCCCGCGACAGAGACGGCCACCAAAAGGATCTAGCCACTAACTCTCTGGTACCAAAGATTCCAGGATGACCAGCCAACACCGAACAATGAACCTCAGAGATCACTTTATTTGTCCACCTATCCGGGACAAACAGTTTCTCCGCTGGACAACGATCAGGTTTATTAGCCTGAAATTTTTGCAGCACCCGTCGCAATTCAGGGGAGATGGCAGACACAATTACTCCTTCCTTGAGGATACCCGCCGGCTCAGATAAACCCGGAGAGTTGGGCACAAAACTCCTAGACAGAGCATCCGCCTTCACATTTTTAGAGCCCGGAAGGTACGAAATCACAAAGTCAAAACGGGCGAAAAACAGCGACCAACGAGCCTGTCTAGGATTCAAACGCTTAGCAGACTCGAGATAAGTCAGGTTCTTATGATCAGTCAATACCACCACGCAATGCTTAGCTCCTTCAAGCCAATGACGCCACTCCTCGAATGCCCACTTCATGGCCAGCAACTCTCGGTTGCCCACATCATAATTCCGCTCAGCAGGCGAAAACTTCCTGGAAAAAAAAGCGCATGGTTTCATCACTGAACAATCAGAACCTCTCTGCGACAAAACAGCCCCTGCTCCAATCTCAGAAGCATCCACGTCGACCTGGAACGGAAGAGAAACATCAGGTTGACACAACACAGGGGCAGAAGAAAAACGACGCTTCAACTCTTGAAAAGCTTCCACAGCAGCAGAAGACCAATTGACCAAATCAGCACCCTTCTTGGTCAAATCGGTCAATGGTTTGGCAATACTAGAAAAATTGCAGATGAAGCGACGATAAAAATTAGCAAAGCCCAGGAACTTTTGCAGACTTTTCAGAGATGTCGGCTGAGTCCAATCATGGATGGCTTGGACCTTAACAGGATCCATCTCGATAGTAGAAGGGGAAAAGATGAACCCCAAAAATGAAACCTTCTGCACACCAAAGAGACACTTTGATCCCTTCACAAAAAAAGAGTTAGCACGCAGGACCTGAAAAACCGTTCTGACCTGTTTCACATGAGACTCCCAATCATCCGAGAAGATCAAAATGTCATCCAAGTACACAATCAGGAATTTATCCAGGTACTCTCGGAAGATGTCATGCATAAAGGACTGAAACACTGATGGAGCATTGGCAAGTCCGAATGGCATCACTAGATACTCAAAATGACCCTCGGGCGTATTAAATGCAGTTTTCCATTCATCGCCTCGCCTGATTCGCACCAGATTATACGCACCACGAAGATCAATCTTGGTGAACCAACTAGCCCCCTTAATCCGAGCAAACAAATCAGATAACAAAGGCAAGGGGTACTGAAATTTAACAGTGATCTTATTAAGAAGGCGATAATCTATACAAGGTCTCAGCGAACCATCCTTTTTGGCTACAAAAAAGAACCCTGCTCCTAATGGCGACGATGACGGGCGAATATGCCCCTTCTCCAGGGATTCCTTCACATAACTGCGCATAGCGGTGTGCTCAGGCACAGATAAATTAAACAGTCGACCTTTTGGGAATTTACCACCAGGAATCAAATTGATAGCACAATCACAATCCGTATGCGGAGGTAGGGCATCGGACTTGGGCTCATCAAATACATCCCGGTAATCAGACAAGAACTCTGGAACCTCAGAAGGGGTGGATGACGAAATTGACAAAAATGGAACATCACCATGTACCCCCTGACAACCCCAGCTGGACACCGACATGGATTTCCAATCCAATACTGGATTATGGGCTTGTAGCCATGGCAACCCCAACACGACCACATCATGCAGATTATGCAACACCAGAAAGCGAATATCCTCCTGATGTGCAGGAGCCATGCACATGGTCAGCTGGGTCCAGTATTGAGGCTTATTCTTGGCCAAAGGCGTAGCATCAATACCTCTCAATGGAATAGGACACTGCAAGGGCTCCAAGAAAAACCCACAACGCTTAGCATATTCCAAGTCCATCAAATTCAGAGCAGCGCCTGAATCCACAAACGCCATGACAGAATATGATGACAAAGAGCAGATCAAGGTAACGGACAGAAGAAATTTTGACTGTACCGTACCAATGGTGGCAGACCTAGCGAACCGCTTAGTGCGCTTAGGACAATCAGAGATGGCATGAGTGGAATCACCACAGTAGAAACACAGCCCCTTCAGACGTCTGTGTTCTTGCCGTTCAACTCTGGTCAAAGTCCTATCGCACTGCATAGGTTCAGGTTTAAGCTCAGGTAATACCGCCAAATGGTGCACAGATTTACGCTCACGCAAGCGTCGACCGATCTGAATAGCCAAAGACATAGACTCATTCAAACCAGCAGGCATAGGAAATCCCACCATGACATCCTTAAGGGCTTCAGAGAGACCCTTTCTGAACATAGCTGCCAGCGCAGATTCATTCCATTGAGTGAGCACTGACCATTTTCTAAATTTCTGGCAATATACCTCTATCTCATCCTGACCCTGACCAAGAGCCAGCAAATTCTTTTCTGCCTGATCCACTGAATTAGGCTCATCGTACAGCAATCCAAGTGCCAGGAAAAACGCATTGATATTACTCAATGCAGGATCTCCTGGCGCAAGAGAAAATGCCCAGTCCTGAGGGTCGCCGCGCAAAAAAGAAATAATAATCAAAACCTGTTGAACTGGATCACCAGAGGAACGAGGTTTCAAGGCCAGAAATAACTTACAATTATTTTTGAAACTCAGAAACTTAGTTCTATCTCCAAAAAACAAATCAGGAATAGGAATTCTTGGTTCTAACATAGATTTCTGATCAATAGTGTCTTGAATCTTTTGTACTCTTGCCGAGAGCTGATCCACAAATGAAGACAGACTTCTAATGTCCATCGCTACACCTGTGTACTGAACCACCCAAATGTCTAGGGGAAAAAAAAGACAAAACACAAAGCCAAGAAAAAAAAATTGTCTCAGAACTTCTTTTTTCCCTCTATTAAGAATCATTAGTACTTTTGGCTTCCTAACATAGTAACATAGTAACATAGTTAGTAAGGCCGAAAAAAGACATTTGTCCATCCAGTTCAGCCTATATTCCATCATAATAAATCCCCAGATCTACGTCCTTCTACAGAACCTATTTGTATGATACAATATTGTTCTGCTCCAGGAAGACATCCAGGCCTCTCTTGAACCCCCCGACTGAGTTCGCCATCACCACCTCCTCAGGCAAGCAATTCCAGATTCTCACTGCCCTAACAGTAAAGAATCCTCTTCTATGTTGGTGGAAAAACCTTCTCTCCTCCAGACGCAAAGAATGCCCCCTTGTGCCCGTCACCTTCCTTGGTATAAACAGATCCTCAGCGAGATATTTGTATTGTCCCCTTATATACTTATACATGGTTATTAGATCGCCCCTCAGTCGTCTTTTTTCTAGACTAAATTATCCTAATTTCGCTAATCTATCTGGGTATTGTAGTTCTCCCATCCCCTTTATTAATTTTGTTGCCCTCCTTTGTACTCTCTCTAGTTCCATTATATCCTTCCTGAGCACCGGTGCCCAAAACTGGACACAGTACTCCATGTGCGGTCTAACTAGGGATTTGTACAGAGGCAGTATAATGCTCTCATCATGTGTATCCAGACCTCTTTTAATGCACCCCATGATCCTGTTTGCCTTGGCAGCTGCTGCCTGGCACTGGCTGCTCCAGGTAAGTTTATCATTAACTAGGATCCCCAAGTCCTTCTCCCTGTCAGATTTACCCAGTGGTTTCCCATTCAGTGTGTAATGGTGACATTGATTCCTTCTTCCCATGTGTATTAGTTCCTTTACTGTTATGAAAGGCAATTCAGTATCACAATGGACATGGAGGTCAGAGCACATACAGTGATCTGACAATAACCCAAAATAATAGAACGAGCTCTGAGACATGGGAACTCTGCAGACCGCAATCCTTGATCCTCTCCAAACACAACTAGAGGCAGCCGTGGATTGCGCCTAACGCTACCTATGCAACTCGGCACAGCCTGAGAAACTAACTAGCCTGAAGATAGAAAAAATAAGCCTACCTTGCCTCAGAGAAATACCCCAAAGGAAAAGGCAGCCCCCCACATATAATGACTGTGAGTAAGATGAAAAGACAAACGTAGGGATGAAATAGATTCAGCAAAGTGAGGCCCGATATTCTAGACAGAACGAGGATAGGAAAGATAACTTTGCGGTCTACACAAAACCCTAAAGAAAACCACGCAAAGGGGCAAAAAGACCCTCCGTACCGAACTAACGGCACGGAGGTACACCCTTTGCGTCCCAGAGCTTCCAGCAAAACAAATAGACAAGCTGGACAGAAAAAATAGCAACAAATAGCAAAGAAGCACTTAGCTATGCAGAGCAGCAGGCCACAGAAATGATCCAGAGAAACACAAGTCCAACACTGGAACATTGACAGGAAGCAAGAATCAAAGCATTAGGTGGGGTTAAGTAGAGAAGCACCTAACGACCTCACCAGATCACCTGAGGGAGGAAACTCCGAAGCAGCAGTACCAGTTTCCTCCACAAACGGAAGCTCCCAGAGAGAATCAGCCGAAGTACCACTTGTGACCACAGGAGGGAGCTCTGCCACAGAATTCACAACAGAGGCCCTCAAAGCAAAAGGCTATATGATAGCACAGCGTTTTCAAGTTGCCATCTCCTCAGTTCAAAATGGAATTAACAAATGGCAGTTAATTGGAACAATGGAGGTCAAAATAAGCTCTGGAAGACCAAACAAACTTTCAGTGAGAGCTGCTCAAAGGATTGCTTAAGATACAACCCAGAACCCCTGCTTGACTGCAAAAGACCTTCAGAAATATTTAGCAGACTCTGGAGTTCTGCACAAAAATGGCCTTCAATGAAGAGTCAACATAAGAAAACCTCTTCTGCGTCCTCACCATAAAGTTCTGCATTGGAAGTATGCAAAAGAACATCTAAATAAAAGACTGATGCATTTTGGAAACAAGTACTCTGGACTAAAGAGGTTAAAATAGATCTCTTTGGCCACGTTGATCAAAGGTATGTGTGGAGAAAAAAGGGCACAGAATTTCAGAAGAAGAACATCTCACCAATAATTAGGCAGAGGGAGGTTGCAACCAATGGCATGGGGAACCTTTCACAGGTAGAGGGAAGAATGGATTCAGTAAAATGTCAAAAAATTATTGACGCAAACATAACACCATCTGTAAAGAAGCTGATGTTGAAAAGAGGATGGCTTCAACAAATGGATAATGATTCTATTTACAAGTTAAAATCCACAATAGACAACCGCAGAAGCTGCAAGCTGAAGGTTTTACAATGGCCCTCACTGTCCCCTGATCTTAACATCATTGAAGATCTGCAGGTAGATCTCAAAATAGCAGTTAATGTAAGATGATGCAGGAACCTCACAGAACTGGGATAATTTTTCAAGAAGGGGTGCTAGTTAGTGATGGGCGAGCACTAGTGATGAGTGAATATAATCGTTACTCGATATTTCCTGAGCACTCGGGTGTCCTCCGAGTATTTTTTAGTGCTCGGAGGTTTCGTTTTCTTTGCCGCAGCTGAATGATTTACCCAGCATAAGTACATGTGGGGGTTGCCTGGTTGCTAGGGAATCCCCACATGTAATTAAAGGGAACCTGTCACCCCGTTTTTTCAAGATGAGCTACAAATACCGTTAAATAGGGGCAGAGCTGTGTTTTACATTAGTGTGTTTTGTGAGCCTTTATTCCCCACCTATGCTGCCGAAATACCTTTGTAAAGTCGCCGTTTTGGGCTGTCACTCACGCTGGTCAGGTTATATGGGCGTGGTGACAGCGCTGTTTCTCCCCCAGATCTCCGTTGGTGGCGTACTGGTGTGCGCATGTCCAACTGGCGAATCCACTGCGCAGATTGAAGAAAAATAGCGCGATCTGCACTATTCAGCCGTTTATCGGTGGGCGCGGCCATCTTTGTGAGGCCGCGCGTGCGCAGATGGTTCTTCTCGGCTTCCCGGGGCTTCAGGAAAATGGCCGTGGGATGCCGCGTGTGCGCAGATGGCGATCGCGGCGGCCATTTTCCTGCAGCCGAGATGCGAACTCGGCTTCAGGAAAATGGCCGCTGAGATCTCCATGTGCGCACGCGCGGCATCCCGCGGCCATTTTCCTGAAGCCCCGGGAAGCCGAGAAGAACCATCTGCGCACGCGTGGCCTCACAAAAATGGCCGCGCCCACCGATAAACGGCTGAATAGCACAGATCGCGCTATTTTTCTTCAAGCTGCACAGTGGATTCGCCAGTTGGACATGCGCACACCACTACGCCACCAACGGAGATCTGGGGGAGAAACAGCGCTGTCACCACGCCCATATGACCTGACCAGCGTGAGTGACAGCCCAAAACGGCAAATTTACAAATGTATTTCGGCAGCATAGGTGGGGAATAAAGGCTCACAAAATACACTAATGTAAAGCACAGCTCTGCCCCTATTTAACGGTATTTGTAGCTCATCTTGAAAAAACGGGGTGACAGGTTCCCTTTAAGCTGGCTAACAGATGTAAATCATTCAGCTGCAGCGAAGAAAACTAAATCTCCGAGCACTAAAAAATACTCGGAGGACACCCGAGCGTGCTTGGGAAATCTCAAGTAACGATTATATTCGCTCATCACTAGCAAGTACTAAAATGCTCAGGTGCTCATTGCTTGGGTCAAGCATATTGAAATACTCGGGTGCTTGACCTGAGGAATGAGCCCAATGTAAATCTATGGGAAACTTGAGCATATTTGCTGTGGCCCCCCCAGAGGTCTTTACAGGGTCTAAAAACTGCGGAAATCAATGGGAGCAATACTCAAATGACATGGGAACATCATGGGAAAGACCCCTGGAAGCATTTCTGACTCCCAGGTCACTGCTGTGAACAATGTAATCAGTGTAAAAAAGGAAAAGAGGAGCACTCGCCATCCATAAAAAATCCAGTCTTTTATTGTGACATACAAGTCAACAGCAGGGTGACACGGGAGAACGTGAACTGCAAACTGACGACGGCCGTTTTGCGCTACCGCGCTTCTTTGGGTCTTAAACTTTTTTCTTTTTTTTACAGTATCAGAAACACCTACTCATCAGAATAAAAACATAAAAACATTTCTTATTAGAAAATACATATGAACAAACAGAGCGTAAGCATCATAACACCACTAGATGGAGAATCTTCACAGAAACACAGACATATCCATCCTTTTGTTTAGACCTATTGGTCCCATAGTGCATGCGCGTAAAATCCATCTGGCTTCTCTCCTGAGAAGGAGCCTATTCAGATCACCCCCTTGTTGAGGTAAGTCAACGATCTCTAAACCAGCAAAATGCATCAAAGACGCATTACCTTCATGGCATGACCGCATATGGATAATGAGGCGAGGGACTCCCTTGCCAGAACTAATGGAATTAAGGTTATTATTATTATTTATTTATATAGCACCATTAATTCCATGGTGCTGTACATGAGAAGGGGTTACATCAAAATACAAATATCACTTACAGTAAACCAGTAAACAAAACTAACAATGACAGACTGATACAGAGGGGTGAGGACCCTGCCCTTGCGGGCTTACATTTTACAGGATTATGGGGAAAGAGACAGTAGGTCGAGGGTTGCAGTAGCTCCAATGGTGTTGAGGTGGCCGTGTGGTCTTTACAAGCTGTAAGCTTCCTTGAAGAGGTGGGTTTTCAGGTTTCTTTTGAAGGATCCAAAAGTAGTGGATAACCGGATGTGATGGGGCACTGAATTCCAGAGGATGGGTGATATTCAGGAGATGTCTTGGAGGCGATTGGGTGAGGAGCGAATAAGCGTAGAAGAGAGGAGGAGGTCTTGGGAGGACTGGAGATTACGTGAGGGAAGATATTGAGAGATTAGTGTGGAAATATACGGAGGAGAAAGATTATGGATGGCTTTGTATGTCAGTGATAGTAATTTAAACTGGATACGCTGGGAAATTGGGAGCCAGTGAAGGGATTTGCAAAGAGGGGAAGCAGGAGTGTAGCGAGGAGAGAGATTAATTAGTCGGGCAGCAGAGTTAAGGATGGACTGGAGGGGTGCGAGAGTGTTCGAAGGTAGGCCACAGAGGAGTATGCTGCAGTAGTCCAGGCGGGAGATGATTAGGGCATGCACGAGCATTTTGGTAGAGTGTGGGTTGAGGAAAGGATGGATTCTGGAAATATTTTTGAGCTGGAGGCGACAGGAGGTGGCGAGAGCTTGGATGTGCGGTTTGAAGGACAGGGCAGAGTCAAGGGTTACTCCGAGGCAGCAGATTTTGGGGACAGGGGAAAGTCTGATTTAATTTATTTTGATAGATAGATCAGGTAGGGAAGATATGCGAGATGGAGGAAAGATAACGAGTTCAGATTTGGCCACATTGAGCTTGAGGAAGCGAGAGGAGAAGAAGGAGGATATGGCTGATAGACACTCTGGGATTCTGGAGAGCAGAGAGGTGAAATCTGGGCCAGAGATGTAGATCTGAGTGTCATCGGCATATAGATGGTACTGGAAGCCATAGGACCTTATGAGTTGTCCCAGGCCGAGTGTCTAGATTGAGAAGAGTAAGGGTCCTAGGACAGAGCCTTGGGGGACTCCAACAGAGAGGGGGCGAGATGAAGAGGTAGTATGGGAGTAGGAAACGCTAAATGTGCGGTTGGAAAGGTATGAGGAGATCCAAGATAGGGCAAGGTCTTTGACCTCAAAGGAAGAGAGGATCTGTAGTAGGAGGCAGTGGTCAACTGTGTCGAAGGCAGAGGACAGGTCTAGGAGGAGGAGTATAGAGAATTGTCTGTTAGCTTTGGCTGTAAGTAAGTCGTTAGTAATTTTGGTCAGGGCAGTCTCAGTGGAATGGTGGGGACGGAAGCCAGATTGTAGGTTGTCGAAGAGAGAGTTAGATGCAAAGTGAGAGGAAAGTTCAGCATGGATGTGCTGCTCAAGGAGTTTGGAAGCAAATGGGAGCAAAGATATGGGGCGATAGCTAGACATATCGCTTGGGTCAAGAGATGGCTTTTTGAGGATAGGTGTGATTGTGGCATGTTTGAAGGCAGAGGGGAAGGTACCAGAAGTTAGTGAAAGGTTGAAGAGATGGGTTAGAGATGGGATTAGTGTAGTGGTGAGGTTCGGGAGGAGGTGGGATGGGATGGGGTCAAGTGCACAAGTAGTGAGGTGTGATTTGGAGAGAAGATGAGCAAGCTCCCCTTCAGAGATTTTGGAGAGTGAAGTTATGTGGTTTGGGCATTGACATCTCATACAAAAGGGTAGTGGTGGTTGGCCAACATAGACTTGCCTTGTTTGGTCTCTCTTTTCTTTGAAGTGCGTGGCAAAGTCCTCAGCAACGATTAGGTAACTCGGAGGGGGCAGTGGTGGGTGGAGGAGGGAGTTAAAAATGTTGAACAACTGTTTTGGGTTGTGAGATAAGGAAGATACGAGAGTTAGGCCTGTTTAGCAGAGGTGAGAGCTGATTTGAATACCAGTGTTGTTTGTTTGAGTGCAGTGAAATTATCTTGTGAATGCGTTTTGTAAGGTTCCCTGAACCTTACAAAAAGGGGGCGAATGGTCTTCCCAATGTAGAAAAAGCCACAAGGGCAAAAAAATACATAAACCACATGAATGGTTCTACATGATATGAAGTCACGGACAGTGTGTTGAATGGGTACAATCCTAATTACCTTATCAGTTACATGGTAAGAACAAAAATTGCAATGGCCACATCTAAAATTTCCTTTTGGAATGCCTGCTCTTAACCAGTTCTCCTGCTCATTATTAACTCTATTATGTACCACAAGATCTTTTAAAAAAATTTCTGCGGCGACAGGCAAAAAGAGGACCCCTACTACTAAGTTCTAATAAATCGGGATCTTTTTCCAAAATATGCCAACTTCTCCTAATTGCTGATCTAATGTAACTATCCATGGGACCAAATTTGAAACAGAATGTAAATCTTTTTTCAGAAGTCTTTTTTATTTCCCCCACTGCTAGATATACTGCACGCCTCAGCCTTAGCGAAGGCAGCATCCAACACAGGGCGGGGGTACCCACGGTCCTCGAACCTATTATATAACTCCTGAGATTGTCTATTGAAACCACAGAGGCTACTGTTTATTCTTTTAACCCTTAAAAACTGACTAAAGGGGAGAGAGTTTTTTGTGTACTGTGGGTGGGGACTGTTGTAATGCAACAATGAATTTGAGGCAGACGGTTTTCGAAACACCTCAGTGTGGATAGTACCATCCTCCACCCACAATTTGACATCTAGAAAATCTAACACCAAGCCCCCAAACCCTGACGGGAAATTCATGTTCATGGTGTTGGACCGCCCCAGATGCTCAACAAACAAATGAAAAGACTCCTGGGGGCCATCCCACACCACGAACATGTCATCCACGTACCTGATGTACATTTTTATGTGTTTCAAGGAATGGGTTACTGTCTGAGTAAAAGTATCTCTCTTCGAAAACTGCAAGGAATAGATTAGCCAGGGTACATGCGACAGGCGTACCCATGGCAGTCTCCTCTATCTGTAGAAACCATGTTGATGAAAACTTAAAAGCACTGTGCTTCAAAATAAACATTAACCCATCACATATAAAGTCTATTGTATTTTTGTCCATATTTGTGTGAAAGAGGACTTCTCTGACTGCCTCAACTCCTAAATGCTGAGGAATATGAGTGTACAAGCTATATCAATAAAAGTCAGAGAGAAGCCCTCCTGCCAGATAAAACCCTTTAGCACCTGCAAAAAGTTTCAAAAAGTTTGCGAACATAAGAAGGTATGTCAGGGAGCAGAGGATGCAGCAACCAATCCAGATAGCGCGATAAAGGTTCTGTGAGCGAACCAACACCGGACACAATGGGGCGATCGGGTGGCTCAATCAGAGACTTGTGAACTTTAGGAACGTGATACCAATAAGGTTTTTTAGGGAAATCTGGCAGAAGCTTCTCAGCCTGTTTTTTGATAAGACTCCCAATACCACATAAGTCCTCAGAAATGAACGTAACTCGTTTTTGAACTTGATTATAGGGTCTGAACTCAATTTAAGATATATGTCAGTTCAAGATAAATGTCTATGAGCCTCCAACATGTAGTAATCTTTTGACAAAAGGACGGTATTGCCTCCTTTATCTGCAGCTCAAACTATCAGACCAACCCCTAATGTCCATTAAGGCACGTTTTTCAACCGTTATCAGATTAGAGGGTAATTTCCGATAAACCAGAGCCTCTACATCATTTATGACTTGTTTTTCAAAAACATCAATAAGGTGACCAGGAGATGTTCGGGACACATACGTTGACTTCACCCCCCTGTAAAAGGCGTAAAAGGAGGAGCTAGAGACTTTCTCTCAGAGCCCTTCGGATCGGTAAGGCTGAGCAGCAACTGAGCATCATCACGCATCTCTGTATCAATATCATCCCCAACCATGTAACCAAGTGGGCCCACTGTACAAGGAATCTCACCTGGACATTTTTCAAGAACCATACCTTTAGACAACATAAAAGACCCATAGCGCGAAACGGCCATTGTCAGTTTGCAGTTCACGTTCTCCCATGTCACCCTGCTGTTGATTTGTATGTCACAATAAAAGACTGGATTTTTTACGGATGGTGAGTGCTCTTCTTTTCCTTTCCCTTTTTTGCTTGGACATATCTTTCTTTCTTGAATGAGCACCCGGATTCCGTTGTGGCTAGTAGCAACATTTCATCAGCTGTTACATTGGGTGTGTCTGTGGTTCAACATATGCAGGAGGTGTGGCCTACTTTCTTCTTTGTAGCTACTTTGAATGTTATCAGTATCTTGTGCCACTTTTACGGTCTCACAATAAAACATACAAAAACAAAAACAAAATGGATTTTCCTGGGAAATGCGTTAAGGAACATCTTTTCCAGGGTAACGATTTGTACATAAGGCAAAATAAATAACTCCAAACAAAAATCTTCCTCTACTACTTGGGCTATGTTCACACGTAGCATTTTTGATGCGTTTTTCAACTTTAGCATTGCTTTCAACCAAGACAAATGCATTCACTGGGAAATGTCATTTTAACATTTTACAACCTTATCTGGCCAAGTGGAGTGTGACACATCTTCTGACACATTCGGTTTAATTTATGAATGAGGGACTCTGAAAGTCACAAAGTCTATTTTTATATGGCCTTCAGGTGGCCTTTACTATTGTTAAAGGGCCAGCATTTGGCCCTCACTATTCTTAGACAGCAATCAGCCGGCTATGTTTTGTTGTTCCCATTATTAAACAGTGGGTCTCCTATCATGTTATTGCATATGCAGTGAGTGGCAGGACTGCCCAAAATTTGACTGCACCCCAATAACCCTTTGATAAGGCATACAGGATGGCCACATGTAAACAAAGTTCCCATTATTAGTACTTTGGTACTCCCATACTGTTTGCGTATGCATTGAATGCAAGGCTGCCCAGTCCCAAAGTTACATGCACCCCAATAACCCTTTGAACATACGTACAGGAAGGCCACATGAAACCAAAGTTCCCATTAGTAATTTGGTACTCACATACTGTTTGCCTATGCATTGAATGCAAGGCCTGCCCAGCCCCAAAGTTACACGCACCCCAATAATCCTTTGAATACACTTACAGGATGGCCACATGAAACCAAAGTTCCCGTTATTAGTAATTTGACACTTCCATACTCTTTGCCTATGCATTGAATTGCACTGTTTAGCCAAAAGAACCTGCAATAGAGAATTGCAGTGTTGAGGATGAAAACCCGGTAGTAGAGAATGTCAGTGTTGAGCCTGAAAAAACCTGCAGTGGAGAATTTCAGTTTTGAGGCTGAACAAACTGCAGTGTTGAGGATGAAGACTAGGCAGTGGAGCATTGCAATGTTGAGCTTGAAGAACCTGCATTGAAGCATTGCAGTGTTGAGGAAGAACACCCAGCAGTTAAACATTGCAGTGTTGAGCCTGAAGAACCTGCATTAGAGAATTGCAGTGTTGAAGCTGAAGACCCGGCAGTGGAGAATTGCATTGTTGAATCTGACCAATCCCTACAGTTCCCATTATTAGGAAGTGGGTCTCCCATAGTGTTTGCCTATGCAATGATTGCAAGGCCTGCCCCAAATTTGAATGCACTTGGAAGAGACATGGAGGAGGGCCTCATAAACATCTGCTCCTTGCCATTACAAAGGAGCGGGTCTCCTATACTTGTATTGCCCATGCAGTAAGTGTATGGGCTGACAAACATTTCCCCCTGGGGGTATACATCAACATGCTGTATAAAAAAAATTTGTTACTGGCATCATAAACACCCTTTAAAAAATTATGTGGCTGTTGCATCACAGACCACGATCATCCTGGTGTTCTTGTGGTGGTGGATGAAGAGATGTGGAGGAGGGCTTAATAAACATCTGTTCCTTCCCATTACGAAGTAGCGGGTCTCCTATACTTGTAATGCCCATGCAGTAAGTGTATGGGCTGACAAACATTTCCCCCTTGGGGGTATACATTAATATACTGTATACAATTTTTTGTTATGGGCATCATAAACACCCTTTAAAAAAATGATGTGGCTGTTGCATCATAGACCACGATCACCCTGGTGTTCTAGTGGTGGTGGATGAAGAGAATGAAGAGAAGGAGGAGGACAACAGCAAATAGGACAAATCAGGAAGTGTATACCCATGTGTGAGTATGAAGAGGTGCATGGGAGTATACCTCCTAAAAAGACTCTGGATTTGAGTTTATATTACGCTGCTATCATTCGGTGGTGTTGAGAAGTCAGGCAAAATCCAGCCCTTGTTCATTTTTGTAAGAGTCAGCCTGTCAGCATTTTCAGTTGACAGGCAGATGTGCTTATCAGTTATAATTCCACCAGTTTCACAAAATACCGGCTCTGACAAAACGCTAGCGGCAGGGCAGGCCAAGACCTCCAAGGTATAGAGAGCCAATTCATGCCACGTGCCCAGCTTGGATACCCAATAATTATAAGGCACAGAGTAATCACGAAGAATGTTGGTATGGTCAGCAAGGTACTCCCTCAGTATCTTCCAAAACTTTGCACTCCTTGTGAGAGTAACCAATGCCTCGGGGCCTGTGCAATGGGAGGGGCTGAGAAAAGTTTCCCAGAACTTTGCCAGTGTTCACCTGCCTCTGCTGAATTGGAGTTGTGTCTCTCTCGCCTGTAATCTTTGGTTTTCCAACAAACTGTGACCTCTGCCGCCAGCGTTTTCAGATGGGAATCTTTTAAATAATTCCACAACAAGGGCCCTCTGGTACTGCACCATTTTAGTACACCTGTCTTCCTCTGGAATAAGAGATAGAAAGTTCTGCTTGTAGCGTGGGTCTAGAAGTGTCATCAACCAGTAATGAGTGTCACTGAAAATTTTCATAATGCGAGGGTCACCGGAAAGATAGCGCAACATAAAGTCAGCCATGCGTGCCAGACTGTTAACAGGCAAGAATTCTGTGTCCTCAACAACAGGATGGCTGACCATACTGTCTGCCTCCTCCCTGTCTTCAGGCCATCCACGCTGAACAGACGGTATGACAGTTGTGCTTGTAGTACTATCTATAGCTCATGAAACTAGCTCCTGTTCTTCCTCCTCCTCTTCCTCATTGTCAACCAATCCACATTGGGATGTTATGAGGCTGGGCTGTGTGTAATCACCCTGTATGGCTGCTTGCTCCATCTCATTGTGCTCCGCCTGCAATACATCCTCTTTCATTGTGAGCAGAGAGCTTTTCAGAATACAGAGATGTGGGATGGTGATGCTAATTATGGAGTCATCTTGATGGACTCCTCAAAGTTTTGTAGGATGGTACAAATTTCTGACATCCATGTCCACTCCTGAGGTTTTATGTGTGGAGTCTGAACTGAATACCAATGGCCTTGTTGATGCTGGTGGTCAACAACAGCCCTCCTTTTCTCACAATTCCTTTCCAACAAATGCAGTGTAGAGTTCCAACATGTGGGGACATCACACACCAGTTGATGAGCCAGGAGCTGCAAACGCTGCTGAATCATGGCAAGGGTAGCAAAAGCTGTAGCTGATTTTCTAAAATGGGTACACGGCAGCGTATTTTCACAAGCAGATCCGGCAGTTTTGGGTAGCTTTTGAGAAACCATTGAACAATGAGGTTAAGCATATGGGCCAGTCATGTTACGTGTGTGAGCTCGCCTCACCTCAGAGCGGCCACCAGGTTCCGGCCATTGTCACACACGACTATGCCTGGCTGTAGGTTCAGCGGTCTCAGCTACAGATCTGCCTGCTCTTTCAGAGCTGTCCACAACTTTTCAGCATTGTGCGGTTTGTCACCTAAGCATATTAGCTTCAGCACAGCCTGTTGCCACTTGGCTGAGGCAGTGCTGCAGTGCTTCCAGCTTGTGACTAATTTGGTCATTTTAGAGATAGAGGCTGAAGAGGAGGAGGAGGTGCACGATCTGTAGACTGTGGGGGCAAACCTGATTGACGTAGGGCCCACAATCTTCGGCATCCGGAGGACATCTTCCATCCCAAGGTCCGACTGGGTCCTGGTTTCCACTATGCTAACCCAGTGTACCGACAGTGAGATATACCATCCCTGCCCACAAGCACTTAGGTTAGGTAGACATCCCAGTAAAAGCATTGTTGAGGGCACGGTAATGTTGTGGGACATGTGCTTGTGTAATGCCGGGATGGCACACCGGGAGAAAAAGTGGCAGCTGGGGACTAAGTACCTTGGCACAGCCAGCGCCATCAGGTTGCGGAAAGCTTCCATCTCCACGAGCCTAAAAGGCAACATTTCAATCACAAGCATAAGAGAAATATGTGAATTTAGTACTGTGGCCTGTTGGGCGTTGGCTGTGTATTTCCGCTTGTGCTCCAATGACTGGGGTATGGACAACTGAAGGCTGCACTAGGACAAGGACATGCTTGATGATGGTGCTAGTTGAGTGTGGACAATGACAGGTGCAGGGCTGGAGGCATCTTCGCATGCACCATGAACAGGGGATTGACTTGTACGCACAACAGTGGAAGAAGCAGTGGGGTCCCCTGCAGACAGTGTTCCTGGAGCCTGGGGGTCGGCCCACAAAGTCAGGTGCTTTGCTGCTATGCGGCTGATCCTGCTGGTGGTGGTCAGGCTGGTAGTTTTGCTACCCCTGCTGATGCGAAAATGGCAAGTGGTGCAAATGGCCTGTTTGGGGTTATCGGCAGAGTCTTTAAGAAATAACCAGACTCGGGAAGATCTAAAGGTTGTACTGCCAACTTCTGTCATGTAGGTGTTACAAGGAACGGTTGCCCACCTTTTGTCTACGGCCACCACAGTGCTTCTTCCTGCCTGTTGGGGTGCTACGCCTCCCTCCCCTTGTGTACTGCTCTCCTCGCTCTGCATGTCATCCTGCCAGGTTGGGTCAGTTACTATATCATCCTCCACCTCGTCTTCCACTTCCGCACCCTGGTCCTCCTCCTGACTTTCTGGCAATTGTGTCTCATCATTGTTCACCTGTTGTGACAGGTTCCCACCATAGCCTTTTTGTGACCATGGCTGCTCAAATATTTAGGCATCGCTACATGCGATCTCATCTTGTCCTGCTTCAAGTGGACCGGGCGAGAGACCCGAGTCTAAAAATGGAAAAGTCAACAGCTTTTCAGATTGTCCAAGAGTAGGATCAGTTGGCACGGTAGGAGGAAGGAGGATCAGGAGGAATATGCGGTCCAGACTCATGGCTACGCAGACTTTACCATTTGGAAGACAGGGTGGTGGTGGCAAACTGACTGGAAGCATTATCCGCTATCCACTGCTCTGGGTTCAATAGTTGTGTGCTGCTGCAGTCCCCTAGTAATTGGGACAGGAAGGTTGAGTGAGAAGATGTGATGTGTTTGTTGTGGCACAATTTCAGCTTGCCTACGGCCTCTGCCTGAACCATCATCATCACATCCACTTCCCCGTCCCTTGTCACGCAATTTGCCCATTTTAAATGGACTACAATATTTGAATTACAATATTAGTTGGATTACAATATTTGAAGCGTACTTATACCACTTATACCACTTAAACCACAGTTTAAAATATCTGACCGGTAAGTAACAATTTTTTTTTAGCAAACTGATAACAATAACTTGGCTGAGACACAGGAAAAAGAGTTGAATAGATAGAGGCCTCAAATGCCACAATTTGTAGCCACAGATAGATGAGGTGTGTGACGGCGATACCACACTGTAAAATATGTGAACTGTGTTTTTTTTTACAGCAAAATAGTGTTAATAATTGGAGTAACATACAGCAAAAACAGTTGAATGGAGGCCTCAAATGCCAATATTTAGCCCACAGATAGATGAGGTGTCTGACGGAGATAGCCCATTTTCAAATATCTGGCCTTTTTTTTAACAGCAAAATAGTGTCAATAACTAGGCTATGACACAGCAAAAAACAGTTGAATGGAGGTCTGAAATGACACAATCTTTAGCCCACAGATAGATGAAGCGTCTGATGGAGATAGCCCACTTTCAAATATCTGGCCTGTATTTTTTATTTTTTTTGGCCAGCAAAATTGTGTCAATAAGTAGAAAAACACGTGATGGTGTCTCCGCGGCTTTTCTACATGCATTTGCATATTTCCCATAAGAAAAACGCATTTCCCATGCGGTGTTGGATGTTTTGATCTCCCCGAGGTCATTCATCCTTATGTTTATAATAAGTAGGCTAAGAAACAACAAAAACAATTCTATGGAGGCCTGAAATGGCACAATTTTGAGCGCTATGATATGCAAGCCGTGTGGCTGACAAAACCCAGTGTAAAATATCTGCTCTGTAGCTAAATATTATTTTAGCAGCTGCATATTTTTTGGCAGCAAAATGGTGTCAAGAAATTGTATAAGGCACTCTAAAAAATTTTACAGTACCACAAAAATGGCAGAATTTTATGCGCACTCAAATGTGATAGCTGGGACAGGCAAACCCGTTTAAAATTCCTGAATTTTCACGCTGTACTATGAAAAGGATCTGGCTGCATTCTACAGTCCAAACAAGCTAATGGAGAAAAAAAATGTGTGCTCTGGATTGCTTTTGAATTAAATAATCAGGATTAAGATGCAAAGAAAAATTATTCCTGGCCAATGATACCAGGGGCTATGTTTTTACCGTCAATATATGTGATAGACAACAGCAGCAGCAGATAGTAATGGACCCTCTTGATGTATGCAATGAAGTAACATAGTAACATAGTAACATAGTTAGTAAGGCCGAAAAAAGACATTTGTCCATCCAGTTCAGCCTATATTCCATCATAATAAATCCCCAGATCTACGTCCTTCTACAGAACCTAATAATTGTATGATACAATATTGTTCTGCTCCAGGAAGACATCCAGGCCTCTCTTGAACCCCTCGACTGAGTTCGCCATCACCACCTCCTCAGGCAAGCAATTCCAGATTCTCACTGCCCTAACAGTAAAGAATCCTCTTCTATGTTGGTGGAAAAACCTTCTCTCCTCCAGACGCAAAGAATGCCCCCTTGTGCCCGTCACCTTCCTTGGTATAAACAGATCCTCAGCGAGATATTTGTATTGTCCCCTTATATACTTATACATGGTTATTAGATCGCCCCTCAGTCGTCTTTTTTCTAGACTAAATAATCCTAATTTCGCTAATCTATCTGGGTATTGTAGTTCTCCCATCCCCTTTATTAATTTTGTTGCCCTCCTTTGTACTCTCTCTAGTTCCATTATATCCTTCCTGAGCACCGGTGCCCAAAACTGGACACAGTACTCCATGTGCGGTCTAACTAGGGATTTGTACAGAGGCAGTATAATGCTCTCATCATGTGTATCCAGACCTCTTTTAATGCACCCCATGATCCTGTTTGCCTTGGCAGCTGCTGCCTGGCACTGGCTGCTCCAGGTAAGTTTATCATTAACTAGGATCCCCAAGTCCTTCTCCCTGTCAGATTTACCCAGTGGTTTCCCGTTCAGTGTGTAATGGTGATATTGATTCCTTCTTCCCATGTGTATAACCTTACATTTATCATTGTTAAACCTCATCTGCCACCTTTCAGCCCAAGTTTCCAACTTATCCAGATCCATCTGTAGCAGAATACTATCTTCTCTTGTATTAACTGCTTTACATAGTTTTGTATCATCTGCAAATATCGATATTTTACTGTGTAAACCTTCTACCAGATCATTAATGAATATGTTGAAGAGAACAGGTCCCAATACCGACCCCTGCGGTACCCCACTGGTCACAGCGACCCAGTTAGAGACTATACCATTTATAACCACCCTCTGCTTTCTATCACTAAGCCAGTTACTAACCCATTTACACACATTTTCCCCCAGACCAAGCATTCTCATTTTGTGTACCAACCTCTTGTGCGGCACGGTATCAAACGCTTTGGAAAAATCGAGATATACCACATCCAATGACTCACCGTGGTCCAGCCTATAGCTTACCTCTTCATAAAAACTGATTAGATTGGTTTGACAGGAGCGATTTCTCATAAACCCATGCTGATATGGATTTAAACAGTTATTCTCATTGAGATAATCCAGAATAACATCCCTCAGAAACCCTTCAAATATTTTACCAACAATAGAGGTTAGACTTACTGGCCTATAATTTCCAGGTTCACTTTTAGAGCCCTTTTTGAATATTGGCACCACATTTGCTATGCGCCAGTCCTGCGGAACAGACCCCGTCGCTATAGAGTCCCTAAAAATAAGAAATAATGGTTTATGCCACATACAATGCCTGCCTGACTAGTAGTGATATCTAAACACCCACATACAGTGCCTGCCTGCCTGATACTGATATCTATATACCCACATACACTCCCTGCTAACCTAGCACTGCAATCTATATACCCCGTAATTAGTCCTTAAAAGGACTGTTGATTTAGCTGGATTTGTGTATTCAATTATGGTATACCCACACTACCTTTGAAACCTCCAAATCTGATGCTATCTCGGCAGCACCTCTCCCTACACTAGCTGATTCCAGAGCTGAATGCGATGAACAGGGCGGCGCCAGGTCTGATATAGACCTGATGATGCTCTGCAGCCAGTCAATCACTGTAATGCCACAACCAACATGGCTGCAGCATTACAGTGCGTGGCACACAATTCCTGCATATTGATTGGTGCTCTAAAGAGCACCAAACATGCAGGTCATGAACCCGAACTCCCACCGAACAATCCCAGAAATTCTCGGCAATTACAGCGATGCTCGGGCGAATACTGAGCATTACGGCGTATGCTCACTCATCACTAGTGGAGACTCCAAGTTGGGTCTCCATCTGGTGGGTTGCCTGTAGTGGATAGGGTGTCAGAGCCCCTTTATACTATTTCTACTTTGGGAAATTTGTGCCACTTTTCCTGGTGTCTGCCACTAATTTTGGGAAATATTTGGACTCCAAGTTGGTTCTCCTTCATGTGTGTTGCCTGTAGCAGTAGGGTTTCCAGACCAGCAGACCTGCACTCACTTTCAGTCAACTACCTGAGATACTATCCTTAAATTTTTCTAGCATTATTACTATAAGAAGATGATATTTATACCACCTGAGTATGGCTGAGCAGAAAAGCAGTTTGAGTTGTTGCATGAGGTATCGGGGTACCCAGCACAGAGGTCTTCACCAGTCCCTCACCCACCTGCTGGCCCAGACAAGGTATCATGCATGGCCCATGCTTGACTGCTGCGCCATTAAACAATTTCTACTGTGGATCAATTGATGCCACTTTTCCTGGTGTCTGGCCCTAACGTTTTGGAAATGTTTGAACTCCAAGTTGAGTCTCCTTCATGTGTGTTGTCTGAATTTGGCAGGGCTCTCAGGCTTATACCTGTCACTCTTCCACCTGTTACTGGCGAATGTTTAAGCTAGAAATGCTGGTCCAAGCCCTGTCGAATGCATCCATGCTTCATAATTATACTATTTCTACTTTGGGTCAGTTGACGCAACTTTTCCTGGTGACTGAACCTAATTTTAGCTGTTTTGGTAGGATTTGGGCTCCACTGAAGGTATTGTCCTTGCCTCCCATTGAATTCAATGGGGTTCGGTTATGTTTGGCGAACATTGGGAAGTTCGTTGATCCGAACCGAACCTTGAAAGATTTGCTAATCTTTAACAGTGATACAAATTTAACTGAAGCAAAGTTTCTCCTTGTTGATGTAGAAACTAAATGTAAAGTCTGTAGAAACAAGTTTAAAGTTCTGCACAGTGATAGTCATGCCTGAGCTTCTGTTCGGTTTCAGTCTGACACTTACAGATAAACGATGGCGCAATATGCTGCATTGCACTCATTTGTAGGCTGCAGGCCTCTCCTGCTTTCAGGCTCCTGTCTTCAGGAGCTACTGCACACTGTCCAGGGGACACCAAGTACTTTATAACAGGCAAACATTTACTGACCAGCTGAACTTCATCAGGTAGGATAGGGCACAGCAATTCACATTTTCCTCCTCTTTAATACAACTCCTCTTCAGTCCTGTCACTAGTTGGTCTTGGACTACCCATGTCAGCCTCAGGGATTTCCTCTCCACCTTGGCAGTGCACCTGGGACTGGCAATCATCTTCCATCTGTTGGTGCCTGTCCATCTTCTGCTGTGCGCCAGAGGATGTGATGTGTCTCTTCAGCCCCTATGCCAGACTCTGGACAGAACAGGTGTGAAATCTAAGTATCAGTAATGCCTCCCATTGCCTGGGACAAGCGACACATGCTGACCCTAGCAAACCACTGCACTTGAACTTGACTTTCACTTTGCACTTTGCAAACGTTTTCTAACCACACTCTATCAGGAAGTGACCTAATTTTTATTATCACTACTGTCCATTCCCTGAGCTAGTTCTATCATTAACTATTTCATAAGTCATATGCTAAACCTACTATTTTCATCCTATGTCCTATGCTATTGTTAAATCACTTACTATACAAACCATACTTATGCTATCCCAAACCCTATACTTATCCTGCACTATACACTACTCACTACTATACATTACATTAGAAACATATCACTTTTACATATAAAGCCGCATGACAGCATTCACATGGCACATTCGTTGTCTTCAGTGGCAGGAACAGGAAGAACAATCCACATCCCTACAGTCCTCCCCTCTTTAAACATGGCTGTCCTTGACCATTTCTGAACCTGGAAGACAACACGCAATTCAAAGATTTTCGCCTATTCCTAATTGCCTTCTTGTCACAATAGACGTTCAAGCGCTCTATACAAATATATCTCATGATCAAGGCATAGAGGCAGTGGACCAATTCCTTTCCACTGACGCATTATTTCCCCCTCTCCAAAGGGAATTTTAAAAAAATGCTATTCGTTTTGTCCTTATTAATAATGTATTTTCTTTTGAACGTTCCTTCTTTCGACAGATCAAGGGCTGCGCGATGGGGACGAGATTCGCCCCCAGTTATGGAAATCCTTTCATGAGGGCATTTGAGTCTCTTTTCATTGCGCAGTCTGACCTGGCACTGGGCAAAATAGCCCTTTACCAACGCTTCATAAATGATCTGTTCATTATCTGGAGGAGGGAGTTTTTGAATTCATCCGCAATCTAAATTTGAATACCTGGGGCCTCCGCTTTACAGCTAGTACCTCCACTACGTCCATCCAATTCCTGGACCTGTTGGTACATGTTGACAAATTGGGCCGGTTTTTCACCACCACACAATTTAAAGAAGCAGATGTGAACAGTTACCTTGGCTTCAGCAGTGGTCATCTACCCAAGTGGATTCAGAACATCCCATACGGGCAATATTGTTATGCATGCAGAGCCCCCAAATGTCTTTGCTGCACCTCCATTTTAAATGGGGTACATGAGTTTAAATCCAACACTACAGGTACCTCATATAAAATCAACTTTCATGTCAACTGTCAGTCCATCTTTGTGGTATAGCTGATTGAATTTGGCTGCGGCCTGCAATATGTAGGTCGCACCATACAAACGATGCATGTCAGATTGAACAAGCATCTACAAAATATCCAAAATGGCTTTCTCCTGCACAGCCTTTCTAAACATTTTTTAACTGTGCATCAAAAAAATCCAAAATCTTTGAAACTAACAATTATTGACCACATACCTGATAACATGGCTGATCGCCTCAACAGTCTAATCAATAGAGAAAGCTTTTAGATATTCAAGCTTGGTACGCTTGCCCCTGAAGGTCTGAATTTAACGATTGAGGGACCAATTTGTCTTTTTTTATCATCTTTCCATTTCACCTATGTGCTTTTGGTCTTTTTATATTGTCTACTAACCTGTTAACATTTTATATCTGTTTATTTTACTGCTTTTAACATATTTTATATATTTAAAACATGGTTAATTCATATTTTTTTATCTGACTTTTTTATTATTATTATCTTACGTTTTATATGAAATGGTTACGTTTTTCTCCTTTTGGATTATAATTCATGATGTCATCTTAACCTGTGACTATGATTATATCATGTGACTGTTTTGACTATTGTGAATGGCTGCTTCTTGTTTAAATACCCCATCCCTTTTGTCATTAATAAACATCCACCTGATGAAGACGGATCCTCCATCGAAACGTTTTGTGGTTTAACCCCATCTCTCGTCTGTATCTCTTTCCTGCGCTCCTCAGACCGTTTATCATTGTCTCATTGCTCCCATCCTCCATTAGAGGTTCTCGGCTGGAGCTGCAATGGAGACCAGACATCCTGTCCACCGCTGGGCTGCTTCCTAAGCACTCCTATATGACCGCTCATCACTGACTTTCACAACACGCAGCATATAACATTCACATAAAACATCTAAAACCATTAGTTTCCTCTCTCCAGGGTGTAAAGTGTCCATTGCCGGTGATTGCACTGACCCCAGATTAGAAAAGCTCAAATTCTTGAGACCTTTGTCCAACATAACAACCGCCCAAGAATCAGTGGGCAAATATCAAGTCTTTCTTCTGCATGAAACTTTAATAAGGTTGTCCTGTCAGTCAGAAATACTGTACAGACCAATGTGCATCGAAGTTCATGTTTCAGAAAAACAATGGCTCTTAGGCCCACACAACAACAGTTAACTGATAGTCCATGGGCACATTCCCAACACACTTAAAGAATCCTGCCCTATGAAACACGGAACAGTTCCTGTATGTGGCTCGTTTCCTGTGCAGAAGGCATAACTAAGCCTTTAAGGCCACCTTCTTACTCACGACTGCCATTTTGGATGCCGCATCCCTCGTACACCCAGGTTTCTCTCTTTCCAGACCGCACAACATAGGTGATTGAGTGAGAGCCCTGTGACATGATCACTGTGGCTGGAGCACTGGTTGGTTAAGGCAGGGCTGCGTCCTTGATGCTGGAAATGGAGGACATGTGCTAGATTCTGTTTCTCCACTGTTTCTCTGGGCCGGTTCAGTGGTACTGGAGACTGCTGAGCTGGGAGGTGTCCAAGCCACGGGCTCTTCCGGTCACAGCTGAGTGGTCATCTAGGGGTTCATCCTTTTTAGTCATGCTTTCTCAGGATTTTCCTCCTCCAGTGGGATCGCGGTTGCCGCAAATGAATACTACCCGTCTTGAGGCGGTCTCCTTGCCAGAGCATGTAGGATGCATTCAGCAATACCCGACATTCACATACACCTTGTTGCCAGTGACAGCCTACTGTATGAACCCATACCCTCTTGTGGAGTTATAGTGTTGCACGACTCCCTGTGTCAATTGTTCACTAACTTCTCAGCCTCTGGTGCTCTTTAATTAAGTTTGTATCCACATTTCTCTCTCGTTCTTTTGTATAACCATGGATACCCACTTAGTACTCACTGTGAGTCATGCTGCCCGGCTGCAGGTTTTTGGCCATTCCGATACAACCTCTTCCACGACCGCTTCCACAACCGCTTCTACATGAAAGCTGATTTAATCAGCCATATTGTGACTCTAACAGCCCCGAGTTAAGTAGAAATATGTCCGTGGCTGTTAATCTGTGAAATCACGTGGTCAGTATCTAATAGCGGCATGTTATCGATGTGATCGTGAGGAGCAGATGGGTTGTCATGCAGCCAGGGGTCTGCTGATGACCCCAGTGCCTGTCATTACTATCTTCCTGTGAAATGCATCCCATGGCTGGCATTCTTAGGTCATTATTTTCAATATATATTGCATTTTTGATGCACTACTATGCATGGCACAAGCAATCAGACAATCACAGCTTCAAATCTAGGACTATTAAATACAGTAAAAAGTAAAAAAAAAGTTTAAAAAAATATAAAAATAAAACACAAAAGTTCATTCCCTTTTGATCCATTAAAAATAAACAAAAAAATATAGAGAATTGGCATCACTGAATTCATAAACGTCTGATCAAAATCGATATATATCGAAATATAAAATAAATCAATCCAATCGGTAAACAGTGTAAGAAGATGACAATCAAAACACCAAAATAAATGGGGTTTTTTTGTCCACCACAACATTGAAATAAAATGTAATAAGAAGTGATCAAAACAACACATCTACCCAAAAATTGTATCAGTAAAAACATCAGTTCAGGGTTCAAAAAGTAATTCCTTACATAGTAGAATAGTATAATATACCCCAAAATTTTAATGCTACAGGTCTAGAAAAATGGTAAATAAAAGCTACTTTTTTTTTTTACAAATGTTCAGTTTATTTCGACACTTAAATAAAAAAAAAACACACATGCTCGGTATCTGGGTACTCTTACTGACCTGGTGAATCATATTGCCAGGTAAGTTTGACAATAAAGGGAAAGTTGTAAATATAAAACCCTAAAGACAAGTGTGAATTTGCACTTTTTTTTTTTTTTTTAGAAATTTTGACATCTTTGGAATATTTCCCTGTTTTCCTGTACACTAGGTGATAGAATGAGTGCTGTTGTTCAAAAATAAAATTCAAAATTAAAACTAGACTGAAAAAACATGCCCCTATATGTCTACACTGACAGAAAAGAAAAGTCATGACTCTTGGAAGAAGGGGAGGAAAAAACTAAATCGAAAAAAAAAACTGGAAAATTGTCATGTCAAGAAGAGGTTAAGTAGCAATGACCCATGGGTGTCATCTTAAGGTAACAATGCCCTGAATGCCCCATAAAAAGTAATAATGCCCCCTAAGTACACCCTTTAAAACAAATAATAACCCTGAGAGTCTTTAAATATAGTATAAAGAAAAATAAATCTTATACTCACCTAATCATGATGAGTTAAGGCAGGGTGCTTGTGACTCCTTGCTCTACGATATGATTGAATTGTATTGTACTTTACACGTGCTGCGCCGATTCTTTGGAATGCACTACCTAGGTTAATACGATTAATCCCCAATCCCCACAGTTTTAAGCGTGCCCTAAAAACTCATTTGTTCAGACTGGCCTACCGCCTCAATGCATTAACCTAACGATCCCTGTGTGGCCTGTTTATAATAAAAAAAAAAAAAAAAAAAAAAAAAAAAGGTTCCTCGCATCATGTTCTCATACACTTTATGCAGTATTAGCCCTCTGTGTCTGTACTGCTACATACTTAGGCAGGTAACTGGTTCATGCAGCTTTACATGAACACCTGAGCCTTACACTATAGCTGGTCCGAATAACTAAAGCAATTGTTACCATCCACCTCTCGTGTCTCCCCTTTTCCCCATAGTTTGTAAGCTTGCGAGCAGGGCCCTCATTCCTCCTGGTATCTGTTTTGAACTGTATTTCTGTTATGCTGTAATGTCTATTGTCTGTACAAGTCCCCTCTATAATTTGTAAAGCGCTGCGGAATATGTTGGCGCTATATAAATAAAATTATTATTATTATTATTGTATTAGCGTCATGTTCAAAGTGGTGCTCACCAGAGATCTGGGGCACCGTGCAAGAAGCTCAGGTCTAGAGTCCTGGATTTTTTTTACTGTACTGCTGCTGCCATCATCATTACCATTATGTTATGTGTTTATTTTCATTTCTTTAGATGTTCTCAAATCATTAGTTGGAGATCAGTCTTTCATTTGTTTCTCTCATTTAAAATTACAGGTAAATTATACGATTGTAAAACAGGCTCTTTAGGGTATAAACCTGAAAAAAAAATGAAAACACACATCGCCTACTAGTATTTCTATTATTATGGGGCTGCCTTCTAACACAGTCAACCCTGTTGCTTCCCCAAGCAGTGAATTGAAGTTTATGCACGTGAGGGAGAAAAAAAAAGGGAAAACCAGCGAGAGAGAAAGAATATTGGAAGATTTAACCACGGGCAAAGAAAATTGTTTTACTTACATTTAAAAGTTGAAGGCTATTATTAATTTACACTCTTAGGTGTATGCTCAAAAGCTTCAGGGGGAGCAGTTTCTATAATTCATACCTTCATCCCCATTAAGCAAAGAATGTAGAAACAAAATCAATTGTACTAAAGTAGTACTCACAAACATTAAAATTCCTAAACACTGGCATGAGTATGACACTTACTCTAGGGCAGAACTTTGATAATCCAAAGCTCAGAATCTTACAGAAGTTGTAATGGAACGCTGACAATTAGGTGAAATTCTTAGCAAGGAAGCTACATAAACATGGAGTAAACTATTGCTAATTATACATGTTTTGACCAACTAATATTTTTGGCTGCATGCAGGGAGCAAATCAAATGTATAGACTGTGCAAAGAGACACTATGAGCCCCTATGGGCCTCATGTTGACTACTGGCATTACTATGATTGGCCAGCCGCATTGTATCATTGGATCTTATGTAAGACCCGGTGACGCGACGCTCGGAACACTTTCGTCTAAAAGCAGTTCAGGGTCAGTTGTTATAGGAGGGAGAGCTTATTTTAGAGCAGGCTAATAGACAAGGTTTAATATTGTTTTGACAGTATTTGCATTCTGCTGCATTAAAACAAAAGTCCTTTTCAGGGCTGTATACTGACCTTTCTCTAATAAAACTTGATACCTGCATTTAGTTTAGGAGCAACTTTTGGAGCAGGGATAGTTTTGGATTAGAGACATATAGGCAGAGTGATGCGGACGACTGCAGATCTACAAGTGAGCAGCCGATATCCAGATATTTCATAAGAAGGATACTTGCTAAATATCTAGAACCAGTTGTTAAAGACATGTCTGATATAAAACATGAAATTTCACAAATAGGCCATAGAGTGAACGCACTAGAGGCTACAAACTCCACTGTTATCCAACAAACCAATGCCGCCATAACTTGTGCTCAAAATCAAGAGGGCCAAATTAACCAAGTATTCTCTATTCTAGAGGACCATGAAAATAGGGAGAGACTAAACAACCTACGCATAAAAGGCATCCCTGATTTGGTAGCAGAAGAAGCATTAACTCAGGCTCTAATAGAGATGTTCTCTAAAATTTTGCTTCCAGAGGAGCCACCTCATATTAAAATAGTGAGAGCCCACAGGTCATTGAGACCCAGGCCTAAACTAGGGGACCCACCGCGTGATGTCATCTGTTCTTTCTTAGACTACCGCACCAAAGATCTAATATTAAAAAGGTCAAGAGAAGCAGAGGATATCAAATTCGAAGATTCGTTGATCTTCATTTTTCAAGACCTAGCTTACTCTACAGTCAATAAGAGTCGCTTACTCTAACCATTCATGGAAGCTCTATGCCACAATCAATACCAATACCGCTGACTAGTGTATAGCATTCCGATACCGCAAGTATCGGGTATCGGCCGATATTTGCGGTATCGGAATTCCGATACCGATTTCCGATACTCACCGCATATTGGATACCGGAATTGGAAGTTCCCAGAATTCAAACTACACGCAGCAGCCAATGAGGAATGAATGGAAGTGTGGGCACATCCTGTTTAGCATGGTGGGCATGTAACTACTGGTAAGGCTGTGATTGGCTGCTGAAATGATGTCATGATGCACTATAAAAAATGCTGCCGCCATTTTGCGCTCACTCTGCTGTGAATTCACTTAAGGACAGGACGCTGTGTTCTGACTGAGGGCCAGTTGAGATAGCGAATTGCTTCATTGTGCTTTTCCCAGGCTAATTTAGCAACCGCTGTGTGTTCACCATGCTCTTGCCTTGCAGTGCTGTTTTAACAGCGTTCTGCAAGGTCTCTCTCTGTGTGTGTGTGTGTGTGTGTGCAGCTCACTCTGTAGTCTGTGTGCAGCCATAGCTGGTTGTATTCAGCTCATGGGGGTGCACACTGCCTCATACTGTAAAATAAATTGTTTCTTTTTTGCTAATAGTGCAGCCTGCTGCACATTTTTTCTAAAATTTCCTATTAGTGGCTTTTCACCCGTCTCCAGCTAAATTGTGGAAAAACACTACATAGGATAACCTAGAGGAGGGTTTTTGGGCCTTGCAGCACCGTTTATGGCTGTCTGCACGGTCTCCGTGTGAGTGCAGCTCGCCCTGTAGTCTGTGTGCAGCCAAAGCCGGTTGTATTCAGCTCAGGGTGCGTCACTGCCTCATACCGTAAAAGAAATTGTCCTTTTTTGCTAATAGTGCAGCCTGCTGGACATTTTTTCTAAAATTTCCTATTAGTGGCTTTCCACCCATTTCCAGCTAAATTGTGGAAAAACACTACATAGGATAACCGAGAGGAGGGTTTTTGGGCCTTGCAGCGCCGTTTACGGCTGTCTGCACGTTCTCCGTGTGAGTGCAGCTCACCCTGTAGTCTGTGTGCAGCCACAGCCGGTTGTATTCAGCTCAGGGTGCGTCACTGCCTCATACCGTAAAATAAATTGTCCTTTTTTGCTAATAGTGCAGCCTGCTGCACCTTTTTTCTAAAATTTCCTATTAGTGGCTTTCCACCCGTCTCCAGCTAAATTGTGGAAAAACACTACATAGGATAACCTAGAGGAGGGTTTTTGGGCCTTGCAGCGCCGTTTACGGCTGTCTGCACGGTCTCCGTGTGAGTGCAGCTCGCCCTGTTGTCTGTGTGCAGCCACAGCCGGTTGTAATCAGCTCAGGGTGCGTCACTGCCTCATACCGTAAAATAAATTGTCCTTTTTTGCTAATAGTGCAGCCTGTTGCACATTTTTTCTAAAATTTCCTATTAGTGGCTTTTCACCCGTCTCCAACTAAATTGTGGAAAAACACTACATAGGATAACCTAGAGGAGGGTTTTTGGGCCTTGCAGCGCCGTTTACGGCTGTCTGCACGGTCTCCGTGTGAGTGCAGCTCGCCCTGTAGTCTGTGTGCAGCCACAGCCGGTTGTATTCAGCTCAGGGTGCGTCACTGCCTCATACCGTAAAATAAATTGTCCTTTTTTGCTAATAGTGCAGCCTGCTGCACATTTTTTCTAAAATTTCCTATTAGTGGCTTTCCACCCGTCTCCAGCTAAATTGTGGAAAAACACTACATAGGATAACCTAGTAGAGTGATTTTGGACCTTGCAGCGCCGTTTACAATAGTGTGAGTGAATCTCGCTCTGTAGTCCGATCTGCCCAAAAAAAAAAAAGTAAAGTTCACCAAACACCACTTAATAGTTGTGTAGGCCACATTAACTAATAAAAAAGTCTAGTCCACACTTTAGAAAATTAGTGTTTCTTATACCTGTTAGGAGGAGCAGTTCGGGAATAAGCACACTAAGGCCTTAGTACTTTTCTGCTTATCTTTATCTGTCAACTAAGATGAAGAGGGCAGGGAGTAAGGGGCGTGGGCGTGGAGCAGGGAGAGGAGCAGGGAGAAGACGTGGTGATTCTGTGCCTGCTGCGGGCACCGGTGACTCATCATCACCCAGTTTCAGCAGGGAACAGTCCTTCATGCGCAGCTTTGTAGGAGAGCGCCGTACACCGCTGCTGCGTGAAGATCAAATTGAAGTCGTTGTCGGATGGATGGCAGCTAACGCATCGGCATCGACTTCAATTAGTGCCTCATCCTTTCAGGCACAGACCACTGGAGACCAGCCATCTGTCTCTTCACCACCTGCCAAATTGGCCAGGCAGTCAGAGAGCCCAGGACAGGAGCCGTCTCTACTTCTGTTCTCTGAATCTCTTGGCTTGGAAACAGGGGGCCAGCCAAGCAGCATTGGAGAAATGGAAGAAGAGGCAGTGTGCAGTGATGCCCAACAGCTTTGTCTCTCTGACTCTGAAGAAGCGGGTGGGCCAGTGCCTCCGGTCACCACAGCGCAGTACGCATCTGATGATGAAACTCAGGTGCCGCTTTCTGGTGCGTACTGTGCTGCCGAGACTACCCAGGAGGAGCAGTTGGTGGCAGAGGGTAGTGGAGATGATGAGGTCCATGACCCATCGTGGCGTGAGGAACAGGAAGGTGGTGGGAGCAGCTCTGAGGAAGAGATTCCCCGAACGGGCCAAAGAGGGAGAGGGTGGGGGAAGACTGCGGAGCCTGTAGCCTCCACTTTGGCACCCGTTAGGAGCTTGTCTCTTCCAAAAGCCAAAAAGGGCGCTCCCAAGACTTGCAGTTCCTGGTCCTTTTTTGACACAGTTGCAGATGACATTTGCTTTGTCAAATGCAAGCTGTGTCATCAGAAAGTCAAAAGAGGGAGAAGTGTCAGCAACCTCAATACCACAAATAAGTGGAAACATGTGCGGACCAGGCACGCGGTGGAGTTACAAAAACACACTGAAGACCTAGGCCAACCAACAGCGGCAGCTACCACCTCTTCAGCTCATGTTGCCTCTTCCTCCAGCTCACACACAGCTGGTTCGGCTTCCTCCCAGGAAGAACCTCTGCCACTGTTGTCCAGAGACCCACTGTAATTCCACCCACAGCACCACGTTCCCAGTCATCCTCACACTCCCAGCCCAGTCTACAGCCATCAGTAGTACAGGCATGGGAGAAAAGGCGTCCGTTCTCGGCAAACCACCCCCGAGCACAGGCTCTGAATGCAGGCATTGCCAAACTTCTGTCACTGGAAATGCTCTCAATCAGGCTGGTGGAGACTGACAGCTTCCGTGATTTGATGGCATTGGCAGTCCCACAATACAAGGTGCCCAGCCGCTTTTATTTCAGCAGGCAAGCCGTCCCTGCCCTGCACAAGCATGTGGAGGGACACATAAAACACGCGCTACTGAATGCCGTCAGTAGCAAGGTCCACCTCACCACCGATGCGTGGACCAGTCAACATGGACAGGGGCGATATGTTTCCCTCACTGCCCATTGGGTTAATGTTGTTGAGCCGGGTACAGATCGTGCGAGTGGCACAGGATGTGTCCTGCCCACTCCAAGGATTGCAGGAATCCAGTCTGTACGCATAGACTCCTCCTCATACACAAGTTCCTCAGAATCATCGCTGCAGGAGCTGTCACAGTCCACCTCCACATGGACCCGTGAATGTTTACCTGTTACGACCGACATGAGCACAGCCATGGCCAAACGTCAACAGGCCGTCTTGAAATTAGTTTCTTTGGGGAATCGAAGCCACACAGTGCAGGAGCTCTGGAATGCCATCAAGCAGGAGAGCGATGTGTGGTTTGTGCCAGCGAATCTCCAGCCAGGCATGGTAGTGTGTGACAATGGCCGAAATCTGGTGGCAGCTTTGGCCCTTGGCAACCTCACTCACATCCCATGTCTGGCACATGTGCTCAATTTGGTTGTGCAGAGTTTTCTGAGGGACTATCCGGATCTTGATGCACTGCTGCACAAGGCCCGCATAGAGTGTGCTCACTTGCGGCGTTCCAGCTTGGCAAGATCGCGCATTGCTGCTCTGCAGCGCCGATTCCGCCTTCCGGAACATCGCATCATACAGTGGGGCAAAAAAGTATTTAGTCAGTCAGCAATAGTGCAAGTTCCACCACTTAAAAAGATGAGAGGCGTCTGTAATTTACATCATAGGTAGACCTCAACTATGGGAGACAAACTGAGAAAAAAAAATCCAGAAAATCACATTGTCTGTTTTTCTAACATTTTATTTGCATATTATGGTGGAAAATAAGTATTTGGTCAGAAACAAAATTTAATCTCAATACTTTGTAATATATCCTTTGTTGGCAATGACAGAGGTCAAACGTTTTCTGTAAGTCTTCACAAGGTTGCCACACACTGTTGTTGGTATGTTGGCCCATTCCTCCATGCAGATCTCCTCTAGAGCAGTGATGTTTTTGGCTTTTCGCTTGGCAACACGGACTTTCAACTCCCTCCAAAGGTTTTCTATAGGGTTGAGATCTGGAGACTGGCTAGGCCACTCCAGGACCTTGAAATGCTTCTTACGAAGCCACTCCTTCGTTGCCCTGGCGGTGTGCTTTGGATCATTGTCATGTTGAAAGACCCAGCCACGTTTCATCTTCAATGCCCTTGCTGATAGGAGGTTTGCACTCAAAATCTCACAATACGTGGCCCCATTCATTCTTTCATGTACCCGGATCAGTCATCCTGGCCCCTTTTGCAGAGAAACGGCCTAAAGCATGATGTTTCCACCACCATGCTTTACAGTAGGTATGGTGTTTGATGGATGCAACTCAGTATTCTTTTTCCTCCAAACACGACAAGTTGTGTTTCTACCAAACAGTTCCAGTTTGGTTTCATCAGACCATAGGACATTCTCCCAAAACTCCTCTGGATCATCCAAATGCTCTCTAGCAAACTTCAGACGGGCCCGGACATGTACTGGCTTAAGCAGTGGGACACGTCTGGCACTGCAGGATCTGAGTCCATGGTGGCGTAGTGTGTTACTTATGGTAGGCCTTGTTACATTGGTCCCAGCTCTCTGCAGTTCATTCACTAGGTCCCCCCGCGTGGTTCTGGGATTTTGGCTCACCGTTCTTGTGATCATTCTGACCCCACGGGGTGGGATTTTGCGTGGAGCCCCAGATCGAGGGAGATTATCAGTGGTCTTGTATGTCTTCCATTTTCTAATTATTGCTCCCACTGTTGATTTCTTCACTCCAAGCTGGTTGACTATTGCAGATTCAGTCTTCCCAGCCTGGTGCAGGGCTACAATTTTGTTTCTGGTGTCCTTTGACAGCTCTTTGGTCTTCACCATAGTGGAGTTTGGAGTCAGACTGTTTGAGGGTGTGCACAGGTGTCTTTTTATACTGATAGCAAGTTTAAACAGGTGCCATTACTACAGGTAATGAGTGGAGGAAAGAGGAGACTCTTAAAGAAGAAGTTACAGGTCTGTGAGAGCCAGAAATCTTGATTGTTTGTTTCTGACCAAATACTTATTTTCCACCGTAATATGCAAATAAAATGTTAAAAAACAGACAATGTGATTTTCTGGATTTTTTTTTCTCAGTTTGTCTCCCATAGTTAAGGTCTACCTATGATGTAAATTACAGACGCCTCTCATCTTTTTATGTGGTGGAACTTGCACTATTGCTGACTGACTAAATACTTTTTTGCCCCACTGTATGTGACCTACCTACCAGGTGGAATTCCACGTTACATATGTTGGAGCGGTTGTGTGAGCAGCAGCAAGCAGTAATGGAGTACCAGCTGCATCAGGCGCAAAGAAGTCGCAGTCAGCGCCGTTCAGACTTCACAACCACAGAGTGGGCCACTATGAAGGACGTCTGCCAGGTTTTGCATCCCTTTGATTGTTCCACGCGGATGGCGAGTGCAGATGATGCACTAGTCAGCATGACTATCCCCCTTATCTGCCTTCTTCAACAAACATTGCAAGTGCTAAGGGATGATGTTGCGGAAGAGGTGGAGGATGAGGAGTCACCATTTTCATCAGCTTCTGGACAGTCAGCGCCACGTGGTTCCTCACAAAGGCGTAGGCAGGGGACACTTAGTGAGGAGGATGAGGAGGAGTCAATGGAGGAGGAAGACCTCCATCCAGATGAGGGAGTTACACAATTGTCCAGTAGTCAGTGTGTACAGCGAGGGTGGGGTGATGAAGAGCGGGCAGAGATCATGTCTCAAGCAGGGGACAGCGTTTCTGGGCCAGTTGGCAGTCTGCAGCACATGGTTGATTTCATGCTGCAGTGCCTGAGAGACGACCGCCGCATCGACCACATTCTCAACATGCCTGATTATTGTGTGTACACCCTCCTCGATCCTCGCTACCGGGACAACGTCCAAAACCTCATCCCAGCGTTGACCCGGGAGCGTAAAATGCGGGAGTACCAAGACACACTGGTGAATTCCATCATCTTCTCCAGTCCAACTGAGAGGAGTGCTGCTAGTGCTTTACAAAGCAGCTCAGTGCATCGAGGCAGTGGAGGAGGCTCTGCACAAAGTGGGAGCAGAAGCAGTGCCTCTTCCCAAGGCAAGACCAGTATGGCACAACTGTGGCAAACTTTTGTGTGCCCTCCCCAAATGTCTACACCATCACCGGTGGCTCCAGTCAGCAGGAGGCAACAGTTCCGTCAGATGGTGACAGACTATATGTCTTGCCCTCTTACTGTACTCCCAGACGGCTCTTCCGCTTTCAAGTTTTGGGTCTCTAAGCTGGATACATGACCAGAGCTTAGCCAGTATGCATTGGAGGTGCTGGCTTGCCCTGCGGCTAGTGTCTTGTCGGAACGCGTCTTTAGTGCCGCAGGTGGTGTACTAACAGACCGTCGCATGCGACTATCCTCCGATAACGTTGACTGGCTTACTTTTCTGAAAATGAACCAGGCCTGCATCTCGCAGGAATTTGCCACTCCTCTGCCTGATTAAGTAATTGGGTGTCATCCAGGTCTCCCGATGAGTTCATCTTTCTACCACCTGAACTGCAATTCCTGGGCTCCAACACCGTCAGTTGAGGCTCAGAAGTGCAGGCTGCACAGTAAAAACATACGACCCAGTGTTATTAGGTTTCAGTAACGTCAGCTGATCCCCAGCTGTGTAGCCGGCAATGTGTCCTGCGACCGCCATGCTGACACAACAACCGAAATGTAAGGGAACCTGTCCCCCCCCCCCAGCGTTTGTTACTGAAAGAGCCACCTTGTGCAGCAGTAATGCTGCACAAGGAAAAGGTAGCTCTTTTAGTTTAGCTCCTTGCTCACGCAGAACTTAACACTTATAAAATGTGTCCACTGATACCGTTATACCGTCCCGGAGGTGGGACTTTCCTTCGTAATGTGACGCAGCACAGCCGTCATTCCGACCCCCTTGGTGCCGTGCACCGCCTCCTCAGCGTTGTTTTAAGCTGTCACGGAGCCTGCGCTGTGCTGTTATCCCTTGGCCATGCCCACTTAGCGCTGCCTGTCTTCTGACATAATTTGGTGTCAGGCTGGCTGCGCCAGTGCGGCCGCGCTGCGCGAGATCCCGCCTCGCAGTGTCTTCTGATTTAATCACACTGCGGGCCTGGGATCCATGGGCATGTGCAGTGCATATCTTCACCTCAGGCTCTAGCTCATCTCCCTCCGCCTTCTTCAGACTGTGCGCCGTCAGCTGATCCCTAATAGCATGCCACGGCCGTGACGCCGCACAGTCTGAAGAAGAGGGAAGGAGGGGAGTGAGAGTCGAGGATATGCACTGTGCATGCCCATGGATCCCAGGCCCGCAGTGGGATTACATTAGACGACACTGCGAGGTGGGATCTCGGGCAGCATGGACGCACAGGCACTGCCAGCCTGACACCTAAATGATGTCAGAAGACGGGCAGCGCTAAGTGTGCATGGCCAAGGGATAACATTACAGCGCAGGCTCCATGACAGAATCAAACAACGCTGAGGAGGCGGTGCACGGCAACCAATGGGGTTGGAATGACGGCTGTGCTGCGTCACATTACAAAGGAAAGTCCCACCTCTGGGACGGTTTTACGGTGTGACGGGACACATTACATGAGTGTGTACTTCAGTGGTTGCAAGGAGCATAATTTAAAGGGCCACCTTTTCCTTTTGCAGTATTATTGGTGTACTAGATGGCTCTTTCAGCAACAAACGCCTGGGGGGGGTTAAAGGTTCCCTTTCAACTTGCTCCAGTGCATGCTTCGGCCTACACTCTGCTCCTACTGCAGACCCTGGGCTCTAACACCGTCAGTTGGTGCCCGGAAGTGCTAGCTGCACAGAGAAAAACACACGCCAATGTGTCAGTGGGGTTCAGCAAAGCCAGCTGTTCCCCTGCTGTGTAGGGGGCAATGTGTCCTGCAAACGCCACGCAGACACAACAGACCTAAAGCTGCCACCAGTGCAGGCTTCGGCCTACACTCTGCTCCTCTCCTCCTCCTACTGTACCTGGGCTCTAACACCGTCAGTTGGTGCCCGGAAGTGCTAGCTGCACAGAGAAAAACACACGCCAATGTGTCAGTGGGGTTCAGCAAAGCCAGCTGTTCCCCTGCTGTGTAGCCGGCAACGTGTCCTGCAAACGCCACGCAGACACAACAGACCTAAAGCTGCCACCAGTGCAGGCTTCGGCCTACACTTTGCTCCTCTACTCCTCCTGCTGTACCTGGGCTCTAACACCACCAGTTGGTGCCCGGAAGTGCTAGCTGCACAGAGAAAAACACACGCCAATGTGTCAGTGGGGTTCAGCAACGCCAGCTGTTCCCCTGCTGTGTAGCCGGCAACGTGACCTGCAAACGCCATGCAGGCACCTGAACTGAAATTAAAGGGAACCTGCTCCCCCCAGGTGTTTCTATGTATAACAGCCACCTTGTACAGCAGTAATGCTGCATTTGTACAAGATGGCTGACTTTTTCTCCTTGCCCACGTCGAACTCAACACGTACAAAATGTGTCTCATTAGAGACCATTACACTGTCCCTGAGGTGTGACTTTCCTTTTTAATGACACGCAGCACCCCCCTTGGTAGCGCTGCCCGTCTTCTGACATCATTGGTTGGCTGGCTGTGCCTGTGCGTCCGCCCTGCCCGACACAACACCCCTCGGTGTCTTATTTATTTTGACTGCGAGGGTGTGATTGATGGGCATGTTCAGTGCATCTCTTCGCCTTTCTTCACTCATCTACTTCCGCCTTCTTCAGACTGTGCGGCCTCTTGGCCGTGGCATGCGATAAGGGATCAGCGGAGGCCGCCCAGTCTGAAGCAGATGTAAGGACATTTGTGAGAGGCGAACATATTTACTGCGCAAGGCCATGAATCCAAGCCCCGCAGTGTGAATTTATGAAAACACACTGTGGGTCTGGGATTCATGGGCATCGCTAAACGCACCGGCCGACATGAAATGAGGTGAGAAGACAGGCAGCGCTCACAGCGCATGGCCAAGGGATAACACAAGAGTGCAGACTCCTGTACAGCAAATAACGATGCTCAGGAGGCTGTGCCCAGCACCAAGGTGGGATTTTTTGACACCTGTGCTGCGTCTCCTTAAAAAGGCAAGTCACGCCTCCAATACAGTTAGACTGTATAATGGGCTAAATTGTATACGTGTTTCATTCAGCGTGTGCAATGAGCAAAATTTAAAGAGCAACCTTTTACTTGTGCAGCATTACTGCTGCACAAGGTGTGGCTCTTCTAGTTTGTAACACCTGAAGGGGGTTAAAGGTTACCTTTGAAATTGGTTCTACTAGGCTTCGGCCTACACTCTGCTCCTCCTGCAGACCCTGGGCTCTAACTACGCCAGTTGGGGCCCGGAAGTGCTGGCTGCACAGAGCAAAACACCCGCCATTGTGTCAGTGGGGTTCAGCAACGCCAGCTGTTCCCCTGCTGTGTAGCCTGCAACGTGTCCTGCAAACGCAACGCAGACACAAAGCTGTCTCCAGTGCAGGCTTCGGCCTACACTCTGCTCCCCCTGCTTACCCTTTGCTCCAACACCGCTAGTTGGGGCTCTAGGAAGACAATCTTGAATAGGTCCACATCCAGGTTCCAGTACCGTCAGCTGGTTCTCTGCAGTGTCTTTGTCATGGGCACTCCCTCGTGCCCATCCTGTTTCCAGCACCGTCAGCTGGTTCCGGGTAGTGTCAAGGTAACTTTGACTACAATACGTTGTCCCGTCGTGTTGCGGTCGGGTTAGCCAACTCCATGGTGCCTCCAGTTTAGGAGCTTCCTATGTGGGCTGCGGGAATTGGCAATCAAGACTGGTTCTGTAGTGCCAGTAGGCCAAGCTCCCCCTGTAGGACTGTTGGTGTTTGGTAACTGCGGCAGCCTCGCGGCAAAGCTGTTCTCTCTTCTCCTGTGGACCTTCTGGTCCACATCCTGGTTCCAGCACCGTCAGCTGGTTCCGGGCAGAGCCTTTGGCTTAGGTGCCTCCTTCTGGGTATCTGAGTTCCTCCAACGCCAGGCGGTCCTTGGTATGCTTTTTAGCGCAGGTACCTCCTGCTTAGTAAACGGGTTCCAGCACCATCAGCTGGTCCTCGGTCCTGCCATTGGCTCTTTCACACTTGGGCAACGCATCCAGGTTCCAGTACCGTCAGCTGGTTCTCGACAGTGTCTTTGTCACGGGTACTCCCTCGTACCCATCCTGGTTTCAGCACTGTCAGCTGGTTCCGGGTAGTGTCAAGGTCACTAAGACTCCAATACGTTGTCCCGTCGTGTTGCGGTTGGGTTAGCCAACTCCATGGTGCCTCCAGTTTAGGAGCTTCCTATGTGGGCTGCGGGAATTGGCAATCAAGGCTGATTCTGTAGTGCCAGTAGGCCAAGCTCCCCCTGTAGGACTGTTCGTGTTCGGTAACTGCGGCAGCCTTGCTGCCTTGCTGTTCTCTCTTCTACTGTGGACCTTCTGGTCCACATCCTGGTTCAAGCACCGTCAGCTGGTTCCGGGCAGAGCCTTTGGCTTAGGTGCCTCCTTCTGGGTATCCGAGTTCCGTCAACGCCAGGCGGTCCTTGGTAGTGCTTTTTAGTGTGGGTACCTCCTGCTTAGTAACCGGGTTCCAGCACGGTCAGCTGGTCCTCGGTCCTGCCATTGGCTCTTGCACACTTGGGCAACGCATCCGGGTTCCAGTACCGTCAGCTGGTTCTCGGCAGTGTCTTTGTCACGGGTACTCCCTCGTGCCCATCCTGGTTCCAGCACCGTCAGCTGGTTCCTAGTAGTGTCAAGGTCACTAAGACTCCAATACGTTGTCCCATCGTGTTGCGGTCGGGTTAGCCAACTCCATGGTGCCTCCAGTTTAGGAGCTTCCTATGTGGGCTGCGGGAATTGGCAATCAAGGCTGGTTCTGTAGTGCCAGTAGACCAAGCTCCCCCTGTAGGACTGTTGGTGTTCGGTAACTGCGGCAGCCTCGCGGCAAAGCTGTTCTCTTTTCTCCTGTGGACCTTCTGGTCCACATCCTGGTTCCAGCACCGTCAGCTGGTTCCGGGCAAAGCCTTTGGCTTAGGTTCCTCCTTCTGGGTATCCGAGTTCCGCCAAAGCCAGGCGGTCCTTGGTAGTGCTTTTTAGCGCGGGTACCTCCTGCTTAGTACCCAGGTTCCAGCACCGTCAGCTGGTCCTCGGTCCTGCCATTGGCTCTTGCACACTTGGGCAACGCATCCGGGTTCCAGTACCGTCAGATGGTTCTCGGCAGTGTCTTTGTCACGGGTACTCCCTCGTGCCCATCCTGGTTCCAGCACCGTCAGCTGGTTCCGGGTAGTGTCAAGGTCACTAAGACTCCAATACGTTGTCCCGTCGTGTTGTGGTCGGGTTAGCCAACTCCATGGTGCCTCCAGTTTAGGAGCTTCCTATGTGGGCTGTGGGAATTTGCAATCAAGGCTGGTTCTGTAGTGCCAGTAGACCAAGCTCCCCCTGTAGGACTGTTGGTGTTCGGTTAATGCGGCAGCCTCGCGGCAAAGCTGTTCTCTCTTCTCCTGTGGACCTTCTGGTCCACATCCTGGTTCCAGCACCGTCAGCTGGTTCCGGGCAGAGCCTTTGGCTTAGGTGCATCCTTCTGGGTATCCGAGTTCCGCCAACGCCAGGCGGTCCTTGGTAGTGCTTTTTAATGCGGGTACCTCCTGCTTAGTAACCGGGTTCCAGCACCGTCAGCTGGTCCTCGGTCGTGCCATTGGCTCTTGCACAGTTGGCCAATGCATCCGGGTTCCAGTACCGTCAGCTGGTTCTCGGCAGTGTCTTTGTCACGGGTACTCCCTCGTGCCCATCTTGGTTCCAGCACTGTCAGGTGGTTCCGGGTAGTGTCAAGGTCACTTTGACTACAATACGTTGTCCTGTCGTGTTGCGGTCGGGTTAGCTAACTCCATGGTGCCTCCAGTTTAGGAGCTTCCTATGTGGGCTGCGGGAATTGGCAATCAAGGCTAGTTCAGTAGTGCCAGTAGGCCAAGCTCCTTCTGTAGGACTGTTGGTGTTCGGTAACTGTGGCAGCCTCACGGCCTAGCTGTTCTCTCTTCTCCTGTGGACCTTCTGGTCCACATCCTGGTTCCAGCACCGTCAGCTGGTTCCGGGCAGAGGCTTTGGCTTAGGTGCCTCCTTCTGGCTATCCGAGTTCCGCCAACGTCAGGCGGTCCTTGGTAGTGCTTTTTAGCACGGGTACCTCCTGCTTAGTAACCGGGTTCCAGCACCGTCAGCTGGTCCTCGGATGTGCCATTGGCTCTTGCACAGTTGGCCAACGCATCCGGGTTCCAGTACCGTCAGCTGGTTCTCAGCAGTGTCTTTTGCTCTTGTACCTTCGGCTCCCCATCCTGGTTCCAGTACCGTCAGCTGGTTCCGGGCAGAGCCTTTGGCTTAGGTGCCTCCTTCTGGGTATCCGAGTTCCGCCAACATCAGGCGGTCCTTGGTAGTGCTTTTTAGCATGGGTACCTCCTGCTTAGTAACCGTGTTCCAGTAACGTCAGCTGGTCCTCGGTAGTTCCATTGGCTCTTGGACCTTCGGCTACCCATCCGGGTTCCAGTACCATCAGCTGGTTCTCGGCAGTGTCTTTTGCTCTTGTACCTTCTGCTCCCCATCCTGGTTCCAATACCGTCAGCTGGTTCCGGGCAGAGCCTTTGGCTTAGGTGCCTCTTTCTGGGTATCCGAGTTCCGCCAACATCAGGCGGTCCTTGTTAGTGCTTTTTAGCACGAGTACCTCCTGCTTAGTAACCGTGTTCCAGTAACGTCAGCTGGTCCTCGGTAGTTCCATTGGCTCTTGGACCTTCGGGTAGCCATCCGAGTTCCAGTTCCATCAGCTGGTTCTCAGCAGTTTCTCAGCCTTCTTGTACCTTCTGCTACATTTCCAAGTTCAAGACCCTAAAGACGACGACCCGGAAGACCACCCCTAAGATGACAATGACACCAGAGACGACGACCACTGAGATGACGATGACCCTGGAGACGACGACCCTGAAGACTACCCCGATGATGACGACGACGACGTCGACGACTACGGAGACGACGACCCTGGAGACGACGACCCTGGAGACGACGACATGGAAGACCGAGAAGCAGAAGAACAAGTGGCTGCAGAACAAAGAGCAGAAGAACATTAAGCATAAGACTTAATATCAGAGCAAAAGATATTATCTAAATTATATGCAGAATAAGACTAAGCAGTGTATGGGGGTGAGTCCGTTCCTCCTCATGGTGCCCCTGGATAAAGCCTGATGCTGCAGGCCAAACTGAACGCGGACAAATGTAACTCTTTTGTGACAGGCAGAACGGAAGGTGTAATGTTCAAACTTTTATAGATAACAACTACGGGAATGCCTGTCACAAATAAGAATATGATGAAGAAGTAGAATAGGAAGAATAATAATAGTTGAATAACATGAATATGAAGAATGCAACAAAAAAAATAGGTAGAAGATGAAGAAGAAGATGAATAAGGTGAAGAAGAAGTTGATGTCAAAGATGCTGATGATGATGAAGATGAAAGTTTGGGAAAAGTGGAAGGGCGTGGAAGTAGTGAAACATCAATATCTGACAAAATAAAAAAAATCTTAACATAGTCAATATCTTTGTAACTCCGAACGTCTTAAAAAAAAAAAATCATGCTATTCTATTTGATTGGGCTAAACCTCTATGCCTTTAATGTCTCCGCCACCTCCCCAAATACATCCTACATTATTCTTAGTTGTTTTCCTTCATGTAGAATGAACCTACAAGGAAAGAAAGGGTTTATTTTAATTCCGATATTTTGGTCCCATTGACTTGCATTGGGATCGGGTATCGGTATCGGCGATATCCGATATTTTTTGAATATCGGCCGATCCAATCCGATACCGATACTTTCCGATATCGGAAGGTATCGCTCAACACTACTTAATATAGAAATATTCATGCCAAAAATATAAATTTAAAAACTGATGTCAATAATGTTTTATCAGTGTTCAGCAAGCATGTCTGTGAAGTGACTTTTTTACAACATACATTCTCAATGGAAATGTCATGTGAGGAGATGAAACAAATTAATGTAAGATAATCATTTAAGATGATTTTATATGTGAATTTACAGCAATTCGAAAAATCTGATGAATACAATATACATTGATGTTTAAAAGGCACAAATTATGAATTGCATAAATGCACCAAAAGTACATACTACATACCAAAAATATAAAAACACATTAACCAAAATCCAGACAGTATAACTTTGCTTTTACTATATATCTATGTTCACATCATGTATTTGCAACACATCTGTAGCTCCATTGAAGCTGCTGTCTGAAGCCCTACAAACAAGAATCAGGCATATGCAGTGATGGGGCCATTGATGTTAATGAAGCAAAGTCAAGTTGTGCTTTGTCAAACATAATTTTCAGCAGTATCAAGCCTATTTTATCTGTTTCACTAAAGTCAATGCGTACTGAGACTGAATAGAGAGGTGACTATGCTGTCTTCCATTCAAGTATATAAGAGTGATAATTAGCGTCCAACAAGCTTTCATCTCCATCTGTCCCATGTTGCAACACAAAGTTCAAGGAGCCACAATTCTTCAAAATTGTAAAAGTTCAAAAGTAAACGTCTTTTTACATATACTGTAGATGTAGGGTGCTTGCTGCTAGACATTTAGGCTATTGATATAATGTATTTAGATGGGAAACAGATAGGTACCTGTCCTTGGTTAGCCATTACCCATATCCCGTTAGATTCCCTCATTGCTTTGCAAGTTAGGATAGTTTTCACAAGTCCACTTCTGCCCGCCCAGGGTTAGTGCCTTGTTGATGTTTCTCTTATATTTTGTCACCTCTGTTTTCACTGTTTTCAATCCCTTCCCTTGCAAACCCCCTTGATTGGCAACTGCCCCCTATGACTATTCATGTGAAGGTAGTGATAGAATCTGTATGTAGCATCACTCACACTGCTCCTGTTACTGCCCTATGATGACGATTAAAAAGGGTTTTGCACAATGGAAGTCCATTACGCTCAAGACTATGGATGCAAGCACAAGAATCTGGATGTAAGTACCGAAGCTTTGAAAATGTCTGTCTGTCTCTCTCACTGCAGTCTGTACTCTGTGTAGGGTGGAGAATCAAGCTAACAGTCTCTCCTGCGTGTCTGGGCCAGAACCATTGGGGCTGTCACCCCTGTTTCAGGGGGAAGAGATTGTGGACCGGAGCAGTTCAGGGCACCTGACTGATGGGGGTGGGTCCGACATTAATAGCAGTTTGAGAGGAAAGATGGGACATTTGGCGGGGATGAGCTTGTGAGTAGTGAGATGGTTAACTCCCTCCCCATGAACCCACGCTCGCTAGCTGCGCCTATACCCCCAGCTAGCCAGACTGCCGACACATCCTACCCTCAGCCCAGAGAGACTTCTGCACCAGGTAGTGACCAGGATAGAGTTTGTACCTTGGCTCTGCTCACCACTGCAGAGGCACCGCTTAGTCCCATCCTTGCAGTGTCTGCTAAGGACCGGCCCATGCCTGTGGTTGTGTCCGCTGGACTGTGTGCTTCTACTGCGGCCTTGCCTACTGAACTTTCTGCTTCTTCTTCTGTACCACCGACCATAACCTCTACTCCACCATGTGCATGGATCAGGAGATCATGTGCCAAAGAACCCGGAGGATTCGTCATTGAAAGGAGAAAGTGCATCGCTCATCTGCGGACCGGATCGGAGACATCTCGAACCGTTTGCAGCACCGCCGAGGGATCTCCCTGCCACCTTCCTCTAGCGCACAGAGACTGATAAGTTAATCTGTTATATTCTATTGCATTTGACTTTTCACTCATCCTCCAATCAGTTTCTTCACCCCCCTGCCTGTAGCATTACTGTTCCAATATATAAAGAACCTGTTAACCCTTGCTCTGCCTCCTGTGTGTCAATGCATCCTATGCACCTACTAGCATCTTACATCTGTACTTATGTTTTGCTTTTCTGTTCCTTCTAGACTGTGACATGTTCCTGTACTGGACTCTTCCTTGCCTGGATTGCTCCTGCCTGTCCTGGATTACCTGTCATGGATTGCTCCTGTGGCTCTGTGTAAGTATGAATGTGTGTACTTTTGCAATTATTATGTTGCTCTGCCCAGTCTCACACTCTCTTTTTTTCTCCTTGTAGACTGTGCGGTTCTGCTGTCCCCGAGTTGTGCTGTTGTTCCGGTGTTGTGGTGCTGTCCCGGTGTTTTGTTGCTGTGCTGCTGTCCTTGTGCTGTGCTGCTGTCATGGTTCTGTGCTGCCTACTGTACTGCTGGACTGCTGCCTGCAATGTAAGTATTGGCCTTTAAAAAATTTTTTTTTTGCTTTGGCTCTTTTAACAAGTTCAATTTTTCTTATCTATTCTTTTCTGTAGTGCTTCACTTGACTGCTGCCTGCTGTTCCAACATATCATCCAGTGAAGACCTGAATGCTTCCCAGAGTGGACATGACACTCATTATGTAATCACATTTGATATACTGATTGGTATGTACTGACTGGCATTACTGCACATGTGGTAACTCATGTATTTTCTTTACAGGAACCTTCCAGTGCGGAAGAGCAGGAACAGTCAAGTGGAAATTAATCTTCCCAGTGTCGTCGGGTTCAAATTCCTGAGGAAGAAAGATGGGGTGTAAGTATTCTTTTCATTGTCAGTCTTGTACCTTTAAAACTATATGACTTATTCATTTTTTTAAATTATTTTATTTAATCTATAGGTTTGACAACATGAAGAGGGCCAACCTGTTATTGACAATGACATGTACTCATTACACTGGTGCAAGAGCGAGTAGTGTTGTGGGACCCCTTTGATCATAATCATTCCGACTCAGTATTGAGTCGACGACTCAGGGAAGAAGTGGCCAGATTGCTGATGGATGATTAGGACCATGCAAGGCCACAAGTCAGAAAGGATTTTCGTAAGTATTGCAATGTGGTGTGATGCGTCTGTTTTGCTCTAAATGTTGGTGTCTCTTTTTACAATTACCATATATACTCGAGTATAAGCCGACCCGCATATAAGCCGAGACCACTAACTTAGCCACAAAAAACTGGGAAAACTTAATGACTCGAGTATAAGCCTAGGATAGAAAATGCAGCAGCTACCAGTAAATTTCAAAAATAAAAATAGGTACCAATAAAAGTAAAATTAATTGCGATATCAGTAGGTTAAGTGTTTTTGAATATCCATATTGAATCAGGAGCCCCATATAATGCTCCATACAGTTCATGATGGACCCCATAGGATGCCCCATACAAAATATGCCCCATATAATGCTCCATAAAGTTTATGATGGGTCCCATAAGATGCTCCATATTAAAATATGCCCCATATAATGCTGCACAAAGGTTAATAATGGCCCCATAAGATGCTCCATAGACACATTTGCCCCGTACAGTGCTGCATAAAGGTTAATAAGGGCCTCATAAGATGCTCCATAGAGACATTTGCCACATATAATGCTGCACAAATGTTAATTATGGACCCATAAGATGCTCCATAGAGATATTTGCCCCCATATAATGCTGCACAAATGTTGATTATGGCCCCATAAGATGCTCCATAGAGATATTTGCCCCATATAATGCTGCACAAATGTTGATTATGGCCCCATAAGATGCTCCATAGAGATATTTGCCCCATATAATGCTGCACAAACGTTGATTATGGCCCCATAAGATGCTCCATAGAGATATTTGCTCTATATGCTGTTGCTGCGATTAACAAAAAAACTGACATACTCACCTCTCATCACTCAGGCTCCCAGCACTTGCAATATTCACCTGCCCTCGTTCCACCACTGGGCGCAGCTCTGTCTTCCGCGTCCTCTGCACTGACGTTCAGGCAGAGAGCGTGCACTAACCACGTCATCGCGCCCTCTGACCTGAGATTCACAGCAGAGGACGCGGAAGATGGAGCAGCACCCGGCGGTGGAACGAGGACAGGTGATTATCGCGCAATGCTGCTCACCCTCCCCATTATACTCACCTGCTCCCGGCGCGGTCCCTGGCAGCTTCCCTGATGGTCTTCTCTGGGTGCTGACAGCTTCTTCCAGCATTGAGTGGTCACTGGTATCACTCATTACAGTAATGAATATGTGGCTCCACTCCTATGGGAGTGCAGTCACGTCCATATTCATTACTGTAATGAGCAGTACCATGTGACCGCTCAATGCTGGAAGAAGCTGTCAGCGCCCGGAAACCATCGGAGATGCAGGGACCATGCTAGGAGCAGGTGAGTATGTCACAGCCGCCGCTCCCCCTCCCCCGCCGACCCCCCTGGGACAATGACTCGAGTATAAACTGAGAGGGGCACTTTCAGCCTAAACGAATGGGCTGAAAATCTTGGCTTATGCTCGAGTATATACGGTATTTTTTTTTCTTCTCCCTTCACAGTGAAGAGAGTAAAAGTCAGTTGGCATTTGATGAAGGATCGCTTCAATAAAGATATCAGAATAGAGATTCGGGTTAAAAGTGGTGCTGATCCAAAGCTCTCCAAATATAAATACATTCATATGCTGTCTTTTCTGAGGCCTGCAGTTGCTCAGTGAACGTGAGTATCGTTTCTGTTGTCTTACTATTGTATAAACTATAATTTTTTTTTAAATGTTTTCTTGTATTTTCCACACAGAACCACAGAGCATCACAACACAACCTGGATCTTCCTCTGTTGGACCGGCCTCTCATAGACCAGCCAACAAACTCTCCCAATCATCCACCAGCGATGGAGAAACCAGGCAGGCTTCACAGACTAGGGAACAGGCAGCCGGTCCATCAGGTTTTTCCCTCTCCAAGCAGCCCTCTGACACAGGTTTTGTTGGGACTTCTCGTCAGCGGCAAAGGGCCTGGAAGAGGTCAGTCATGCCCAAGTTTATTCACTTCAGCTTGGTCTTCCAGGATGGGATGAAATTCATTGGAAATAGACTGGACAGTGGGTTCACTCAGGCAAACACACTTTTCCAGTATGTCCACAGTTGCCTTGACTGCCTCGAAGCTGACCTTCAGAGACCGGTATGACTTTTTTTTCAGCACTATAGCAGGGCGTGTCGGAAAACCTGAACTCTAGCTGAACATCATGAAGGCTTGTCAGGCTGGTTTACACCCAGCAATTGCCGCAGTCCCGAAGCTACAATCTACAGGCTGGATTTTACCTGCAGGACAACATTTCTTTTCCGACACAGTAACAAGGCGAAGCACAGCATCAGTGGGCGAAGACGCCAGCACCGAACTATCCTCCACCACCACCGCTGAACATTACAGCTGTTCCCTCAGTTCACAGCTACACCACGCTCCAGAGTGCAGCACCCCTGCAGCAAGCAGCATCCACCATGCTCCAGAGTAAAGAACTCCTGCAGCAAGCTGCATCCACCATGCTCCTGAGTGCAGCACCTCTGCAGCAAGCAGCATCCACCACGCTTCAGAATGCAGCACCCCTGCAGCAAGCAGCATCCACCACGCTGCCATGTGCAGCACCCCTGGAGCATGCAGCATCCACCACACTCCCCAGTCCTGCACTACGCCAGCACACTGCTACAGAGGCCACCACTCCCAGTCAGCCAACCAAGAAACGCAGAGGTACTTACAAAAAATAGACTACCACTAGTGCCTCTGGGCCGCACAGGAAAAAGACGACATGGAGCAAAAAATGTTGGCCAACAGTGGACCCACCACCTCCACCCTCACCTCCAAATGTGTCTATGTTGTCAAATCTGCAACAACATGAGTGGGAAAAAGAAAGGTCACGTAGAAGGGGGAATAGACTTAGGGTTCAATGTGTATGTGGGTTTGGTGTTAATGTTAATGAAAGCTCTACTAAACAAACGCCATCTCATCCTATCCAAAGACCACTGGCAACATCTGTTACTGGATGGGCTACTCAACTCCCTTTATTTGGCAGCTGCACAGTGGTACGACTTGTAGATGAGGTTCAAAAGAGCATGTGCTCCAGTTGATGGCAAGTGTTGCATCAAATGGCCTCTCCTCCTCTTCCTCCATCTTAACATCACACAGTACAATCCTCAGAGGTGGCACCCCAATCACCCTTGTTTCCCCCACGTCACAAATTTCCAAACACCCAACTGACTGTGGGGTTCCACAGAATGGCCATTCTGCAGTGCTGTTCACACATTCTTTACCATGGGCATCAGAGGTTTACTCCGAAGAATCACAGAATCCAGAGGAGGAAAGCATCTGCACTAATGCTCCCAATTTTTTCATATTGGATCAGGGGCCAGATGAAGTAGTGTTTGAGCAGAATCCAGACCCTCATCACCAGACATTAACCACCGGGCATGGGGTTGTAGATCTCACTTGGTGTGACCGTGAGAAGCATAGCTGAGTAGCTCAGCAGAGGAGATGGAGGAGGAGGAAGACAAGGAGATTAAGTTATGGCTTCCACACAGACACAAAGTGCATCAACCACAACAAGCATAGCAGCCTCAGCCCCTATTCTGGCTGTGGCCAGCATCGGTTGTGAGTGTGATGTTCGCAGTGACTGCAAGGGTTGCCTAGCTTGGGCCTTTTTTGAGACAGCAAAGGATGACCCAACTAATGTTATCTGCCAAATTTGCAAAGAAAACTCAGTAGAGGCAAAAATTGCAATAGTTTGGCAACTACATGCATGAATCGGGACATGTGGGATCAACATGTCTTACTGTGGGAAACTAACTGCACTGAAATGTGGACTAGTGGGCCTTGTCGACCACCTGCCATCCCATCAACCACATCTGCTGTTTCTTCATCCTCCGTCAGCATGCCGAGTCTTTTCAAACAGGTCTCCGGCCACAGGACCTCCACCTGTTTACCCCCTACAGTCGGGGTGAGAGCCTGTCAGCTGTTACAAATGATGACATGACTGCTGTTTTGTGTCACCTAGCACAAAACATAATTCTCAATACACCATAACATCTCTGCCTGCACCTCACTCACTGTCCAGCAGTTTTCGCTGTTCTCTGTACTCCACCTTCTTTCAGCACAGCAGTCAGCCGTTGGTCCCGCAGTTGTGGTCACATAAAAGAATGTTCCTTCATACACATGCAAAGCTAAGAGCTTGAACTCTACTGTCTCCATTCTGTTGGCCACGGAAATGTAGACTTTCCAACTGGTGAATACAGACGGTTTCAGAATGTTGATGACCGTCACAGTCCCCCAGTATCAGTTGCTCCGTCACCATTACTTCTGTAAGAAAGTTGTGTCTGCGGTACACCAGCATATCACAGACAACATCACCCACTCCCTGAAAAAATCTATGTCTGCTAGGGTGCATTTCACCACTGACACCTGGACAAGCAAACATGGGCAGGGGCATTACATCTCACTGACTGGTCACTGGGTGACTTGACTGGTGGATGTGGGGACAGGCGGTCAAGAGGCTGCTCCACAAGTCTTTGAATCCTCAAGGCTTGAGAAACAAACCTCTTTATATAACACTTCCTCCACTGCTTCTGGCTCCTCCACCTCCTCTAGGGCCTCCACCTGTGCCCTCAACCCCTCCCTTAACCAGACACAAATTCCAACACTGCACATAGAATTCCCATCTACCTCCTCACTGCGCAGCCATGGCTCACTGCAATTGGTCAGTGTTCAAATTAATATGCTTTAGAGATCGCAATCGCACAGCTCAAGTTGTGGACAGCTAATTTGTGATGTTCCAACATGGTGGAATTCCACACTGCACATGTTGCAGCATCTGTGGCAGCAGCAATGACCCCTGGTGCAATATATTCTTTTGCATAGCATGGGCCAACGCAGTGCGGATGTGGAACAAATCATACTTACTGAGTGGGCACAGATGAAGGACCTCTGCACCCTTCTGCACAGTTTTGAAATGGCTATTTATATGTTTAGTGCTGGTGATGTTTTCATCAGTATCACTGTTCCAGTCATCTACATGCTGGAGAACCCTTTGAATATTCTGTGTGAGGAGGTGGTGGTCCCACAGGAAGAGGTGGAAGCAGAGGAGGATGCTGAAAGGATAACAAAATCTCACATTTCTGGACTGTCATCACCCAGGTGGGTGTCATAAAGGGGTAGTTTACAGTGATCGAGGGGGGCTCATGGTACCAGACAAACTGTTAGTGACGGTGCAGGAGCCAAGGGACAAATGGAGGAGGACAAAGTGATGAACATGCAACGGTCCGATGATGAAGAGGATTACAATCCCCTCTCTGTTGTCCGTGGTTGGTGGAAGGGGATGGGGGAAGCAACCTTGAGGGTTACCCAGCCACCAACACACTATGGACTTGGACTTCATGGAAGCACCTGACACCTGAGCACCTTCTTGCTGCACTATGTTCAACACTATGCCTGTATTCTTAGGGTTAGAAAAAATGCTGACTACTGGGTTGACACTCTGTTAGATCCATGGTACAAGAGTAAATTTAGCTAGATGCTTTACCCCTGTAAAGGGATGTGTGCATGCTGGAATATCTGAACACGCTTGTAGACAAATCTTAAGATTGGTTTTCCCCAAGACAGCAGTGATGTACACAGTGTGTATCTCAGATCTAGTCGTCCAACCCCTGGAATGTCAAGCCATGATCACAAAAACATTAGCAGAAGTATAAGCAGCATAATGATTTTCTAAGTCATTTCAAACACATTTTTTAGATCAGATTGTGCACCATCAGAACAGAGTACAAGTCTGATACATTGTGATCGACTGGAGACGATGGTGCAGGAGTATCTGGAGCTCAAAATCAATGAAATGTAGGTGGGTTTGGACCCTTTTGCATTTTGGTCTTCAAAAGTGGATGAGTGGCCTGAGCTCACCTGTCATGCCTTGGAGGTTTTATTATGTCCAGCAGCCAGCATTCTCTCAGAACGTGTCTTCAGCACTGCTGGTGGTGTCCTAGTGAATAAGTGCATCTGGCTGTCTCCTGAAAGTGTAGACCACCTAACTTTCATCAAAATGAACAAGTCATGGGTCTCCAATGACTTTTGCATCCCAGTTGCAGACCTGTCAGACTAAGCGAAGGTGTAGTTTTTAGTGTCATGCATTGATCTCAATAGACAAAAGAAAAAAAAAGTTGCACTCTATCGTGCCAAAGCATGTTGAATATGAATTACATGAAATATGAATAGCAGAATGACTTTTTGAACATTAGAAAAAATATTTATGAGATGCTTTGCACAGAACTTGGCCAAATAGTGTGAGCTTATCAACCATCGTCAAGGTGGCCTCATTAATCTGATTGGTCCCTGTCCAAATGTGAACACTTACCGAAGGCTAATGTCTGTATGCATGGGTGAATTTGGACACCTCTCTTAGTAAAGCCTACATATATGGGTTGGCCGGAACCAAGTGTAATTAGATGTAATTAAAAACCACATGGTGAAGGGAGGAGTGCTCAGTCAGTAAGCTAACATAGAAATGACAGAAAGACGACTGGCACATCCAAACTAGTGTTAATAGTTGCATACCAGGAGCAGCTACCTCCATATACAATATACAAAAAAGGTAGCACTCTATCATGCCAAAGCATGTTGAATATGAAATACATGAAATATGAATAGCAAAATGACTTTTTGAACATTAGAAAAAATATTTATGAGATGCTTTGCACAGAATTTGGCCAAATAGTGTGAGCCCATCAACCATCATCAAGGTGGCCTCATTAATCTGATGGGTCCCTGAACTCCCTGTCCAAATGTGAACACTTACTGAAGGCTAATGTCTGTATGCATGGGTGAATGTGGACACCTCTCTCGTTAAGGCCTACATATATGGGTTAGCCGGAACCAAGTGTGATTAGATGTAATTAAAAACCACATGGTGAAGGGAGGAGTGCTTAGTCAGTAAGCTAACATAGAAATGACAGAAAAACGACTGGCACATCCAAACTAGTGTGAATAGGTGCATACCAGGAGCAGCTACCTCCAAATACAATTTACAAAAAAAGGTTGCACTCAATCGTGCAAAAGCATGTCGAATATGAAATACATGAAATATGAATAGCAAAATGACTTTTTGAACATTAGAAAAAATATTTATGAGACGCTTTGCACAGAATTTAGCCAAATAGTGTGAGTCCATCAACCATTGTCAAGGTGGCCTCATTAATCTGATGGGTCCCTGACCTCCCTGTCCAAATGTGAACACTTACCGAAGGCTAATGTCAATATGCATGGGTGAATGTGGACACCTCTCTCAGAAAAGCCTACATATATGGGTTGGCCGGAACCAAGTGTGATTAGATGTAATTAAAAACCACATAGTGAGGTCAGGGACCCATCAGATTAATGAGGCCACCTTGACGATGGTTGATGGGCTCACACTATTTGGCCAAATTCTGTGGAAAGCGTCTCATAAATATTTTTTCCAATGTTCAAAAAGTCATTTTGCTATTCATATTGCATATATTTCATATTCAACATGCTTTGGTACGATAGAGTGCAACCTTTTTTTGTATATTGTATATGGAGATAGCTGCTCCTGGTATGCACCTATTCACACTAGTTTGGATGTGCCAGTCATTTTTCTGTCATTTCTATGTTAGCTTACTGACTGAGCACTCCTCCCTTCACCATGTGGTTTTTAATTACATCTAATCACACTTGGTTCCGGCCAACCCAAATATGTAGGCTTTACTAAGAGAGGTGTCCACATTCACCCATGCATACAGACATTAGCCTTCGGTAAGTGTTCACATTTGGACAGGGAGATCAGAGACCCATTAGATTAATGAGGCTACCTTGACGATGGTTGATGGGCTCACACTATTTGGCCAAATTCTGTGCAAGGCGTCTCATAAATATTTTTTCTAATGTTCAAAAAGTCATTTTGCTATTCATATTTCATGTATTTCATATTCGACATGCTTTGGCACGATAGAGTGCAACTTTTTTTGTATATTGTATATGGAGGTAGCTGCTCCTGGTATGCACCTATTTACACTAGTTTGGATGTGCCAGTCGTTTTTCTGTCAATGCATTGATCTCAAGTTATTGCAGTTTGTGCCATCTCTGTCATGGCTTCTGTGCCTGCTGTTGCTACTGTTGCTGTTGTTACAAACAATTGTTTGAAATGACGAGACTCCAAGATGGGTCTCCATATGGTGGGTTGCCTGTAGTGGAAGGTGTGTCAGAAGACTATTGTCCTGTTTTTTCTTCTTAGTGGAAATTGATGCCACTTTAGTGGTGTGTGACAATAATTTATTGAAATGTGGAGAATTATTATTATTATTTATTATTATAGCGCCATTTATTCCATGGCACTTTACATGTGAGGAGGGGTATACATAATAAAAACAAGTACAATAATCTTAAACAATACAGCTCACAACTGGTACAGGAGGAGAGAGGACCCTTCCCGCAAGGGCTCACAATCTACAAGGGATGGTTGAAGATACAGTAGGCAAGGGTAGAGCTGGTCATGCAACGGTTTGGTCGATTGGTGGTTGCTGCAGGTTGTAGGCTTGTCGGAAGAGGTGGGTCTTCAAGTTCTTTTTGAAGGTTTTGATGGTAGGCGAGAGTCTGATATGTTGTGGTAGAGAGTTCCAGAGTAGGGGTAATGCGCGAGAGAAATCTTGTATGCGATTGTGGGAAGAGGAGATAAGAGGGGAGCAGAGAAGGAGATCTTGTGAGGATCGGAGGTTGCGTGCAGGAAAGTACCGGGAGACGAGGTTACAGATGTATGGAGGAGATAGGTTGTGGATGGCTTTGTATGTCATGGTTAGGGTTTTGTGCTGGAGTCTCTGGGTAATGGGGAGCCAGTGAAGGGATTGACAGAGGGGAGAGGTCGGGGAATAGCGGGGGGACAGGTGGATTTATCAGGCAGCAGAGTTTAGAATAGATTGGAGGGCTGCGAGAGTGTTAGAGGGGAAGCAACAGAGCAGGAGGTTACAGTAGTCGAAGCGGGAGATGATGAGGGCATGGACTAGGGTTTTTGCAGATTCTTGGTTTAGGAATGTATGGATCCATGAAATATTTTTGAGTTGAAGGAGGCAGGAAGTGGAAAGGGCTTGGATATATGGTTTGAAAGAGAGATCAGTGTCAAGGATTACCCCGAGACAGCGAGCTTGTAGGACTGGGGAGAGTGGGCAGCCGTTTACTGTAATGGATAGGTTTGTTGGGGGGGTCGCGTGAGATGGGGGATAGATGATGAATTCTGTTTTGTCCATGTTAAGTTTTAGAAATCTAGCGAGAAGAAGGATGAAATAGCGGACAGACATTGAGTGATTCTGGTTAGTAGGGTGGTGATATCTGGTCCAGAGATGTAGATCTGCGTGTCGTCAGCATAGAGATGATACTGTAAACTGTGAGATTCTATGAGCTGTCCCAGGCCAAAGGTGTAAATGAAGAAGAGCAGGGGCCATAAAACTGAACCTTGCGGGACTCTGACAGATAGGGGGCGAGGTGAGGAGGTGGTGTGTGAGTGGGAGAAGCTGAATGTCCGATCTGTTAGATATGATGAGATGCAGGATAGGGCCAAGTCTGTGATGCCAAGGGATGAGAGGGTCTGTAGTAATAGGGAATGGTCCACTGTGTCAAAGGCAGAGGACAGGTCCAGGTGGAGGAGGACAGAGTAGTGTCGCTTGCTCTTGGCGGTTAATAGGTCATTGGTGACCTTAGTTAGGGCAGTTTCAGTGGAGTGGTGTTACCGGAAGCCAGATTGTAAGCAGTCGAAGAGGTAGCAGAAAGAGAGATGTTAGGACAGTTCAAGATGGACGTGTTGTTCCAGTAGTTTTGAGGGATAGGGGAGAAGTGATATAGGGCGATAGCTAAATACAGAGGATGGGTCAAGAGAGGGCTTTTTGAGGATTGGTGTGATTGAGGCATGTTTAAAGCTTGAGAATCCAAGTTAGGACTCCGTCATGTGTGTTGCCTGTAGAAGTAGGGCTCCCAGACAGGCAGGTCTGTACTTACTTTCAGTCAAGTGCCTGTGTTACTATCCTTACATTTTTCTACCATTAGCTTTCTATGAAACCTATGTTTGTGCCATCTGATGTGGCTGGGAAAAAAACTAGCTTTTGCAAGAGGTATCAAGGCTCCCTGCAAAGAAGGCTTACACGGCTCCTTTAACCAACAGGTCCTCATTGAAAATTCCATTCCAAGCTATAAATGCTGGGCCAGACTCTGATACCTCATGCCCATGGCTGACTGCTACTGTGCTATTTTCACATTTCTACTGTGGTTTAAGTGATGCCACTTTTCATGGTGCCTGCCCCTAATTTTAGCTGTTTGGAAAGCTTTTTGTCACTCCTTAAGGCGTTATGTATGTGTTTGGTTTGGCCTCCAATTGAATCTAATGGGGTTCAGGTACGTTCATCAAACCATTCCGCTAACATGTTTGGCAAACATCTAAACGTTTGGCGAATCAAACCAACCCAAACATTGAAAGCGTTTTCTCAGCTCTAGTGGGAACCCTGTGATTCTTGATGACAAGCCAAGATAAATTTGACAGCTGAGGGCAGATGCCAGCTTTAACTGCAATAGCTATTAAGAATAGATGGGAGGCTGTTATGAAAGGTAATTCAGTACCACAATGGACATAGAGGTCAGCGCACATACAGTGACCTGGCAATAACCCAAAAAACAAGAACGAGCTCTGAGACGTGGGAACTCTGTTGACCGCAATCCCTAATCCTCTCCAACCACACTAAAGGCAGCCGTGAATTGCGCCTAACGCTCCCTATGCAACTCGGCACGGCCTGAGAAACTAGCTAGCCTGAAGATAGAAAATAAGCCTACCTTGCCTCAGAGAAATACCCCAAAGGAAAAGGCAGCCCCCACATATAATGACTGTGAGTTAAGATGAAAAGACAAACGTAGAGATGAAATAGATTTAGCAAAGTGAGGCCCAACTTTCTGAACAGAGCGAGGATAGGAAAGGTAACTTTGCGGTCAACACAAAACCCTACAAAAACCACGCAAAGGGGGCAAAAAGACCCTCCGTACCGAACTAACGGCACGGAGGTACACCCTCTGCGTCCCAGAGCTTCCAGCCAGCAGAAAAAAACAAATTGACAAGCTGGAAAGAAAAAAACAGCAAACAAATAGCAAAGAGGAACTTAGCTATGCAGAGCAGCAGGCCACAGGAACGATCCAGGAGGAAACAGGTCCAATACTAGAACATTGACTGGAAGCCAGGATCAAAGCACTAGGTGGAGTTAAATAGAGCAGCACCTAACGACTTCACCACATCACCTGAGGAAGGAAACTCAGAAGCCGTAGTACCACTTTCCTCCACCAACGGAAGCTCACAGAGAGAACCAGCCGAAGTACCACTTGTGACCACAGGAGGGAGCTTTGCCACAGAATTCACAACAGTACCCCCCCCTTGAGGAGGGGTCACCGAACCCTCACCAGAGCTCCCAGGACGACCAGGATGAGCCATATGAAAGGCACGAACAAGATCGGGAGCATGGACATCAGAGGCAAAGACCCAGGAATTATCTTCCTGAGCATAACCCTTCCACTTAACCAGATACTGGAGTTTCCGCCTTGAACCACGAGAATCCAAAATCTTCTCCACAATATACTCCAACTCCCCCTCCACCAAAACCGGGGCAGGAGGATCAACAGATGGAACCATAGGTGCCACGTATCTCCGCAACAATGACCTATGGAATACGTTATGTATGGAAAAAGAATCTGGAAGGGTCAGACGAAAAGACACAGGATTATGAACCTCAGAAATCCTATACGGACCAATAAAACGAGGTTTAAACTTAGGAGAGGAAACCTTCATAGGAATATGACGAGAAGATAACCAAACCAAGTCCCCAACCCGAAGTCGGGGACCCACACAGCGTCTGCGATTAGCGAAACGTTGAGCCTTCTCCTGGGACAAAGTCAAATTGTCCACTACATGAGTCCAAATCTGCTGCAACCTGTCCACCACAGTATCCACACCAGAACAGTCTGAAGACTCAACCTGCCCTGAAGAGAAACGAGGATGGAACCCAGAGTTGCAGAAAAACGGTGAAACCAAGGTAGCTGAGCTGGCCCGATTATTAAGGGCGAACTCAGCCAAAGGCAAAAAGGACACCCAGTCATCCTGATCAGCAGAAACAAAGCATCTCAGATATGTTTCCAAGGTCTGATTGGTTCGTTCGGTCTGGCCATTAGTCTGAGGATGGAAAGCCGAGGAAAAAGACAAGTCAATGCCCATCCTACCACAAAAGGCTCGCCAAAACCTCGAAACAAACTGGGAACCTCTGTCAGAAACGATATTCTCAGGAATGCCATGTAAACGAACCACATGCTGGAAAAACAATGGCACCAAATCAGAGGAGGAAGGCAATTTAGACAAGGGTACCAAATGGACCATCTTAGTGAAGCGATCACAGACCACCCAAATGACTGACATCTTTTGAGAGACGGGAAGATCTGAAATAAAATCCATAGAGATATGTGTCCAAGGCCTCTTCGGGACCGGCAAGGGCAAAAGCAACCCACTGGCACGAGAACAGCAGGGCTTAGCCCGAGCACAAATCCCACAGGACTGCACAAAAGTACGCACATCCCGCGACAGAGATGGCCACCAAAAGGATCTAGCCACTAACTCTCTGGTACCAAAGATTCCAGGATGACCAGCCAACACCGAACAATGAACCTCAGAGATAACTTTATTCGTCCACCTATCAGGGACAAACAGTTTCTCCGCTGGGCAACGATCAGGTTTATTAGCCTGAAATTTTTGCAGCACCCGCCGCAAATCAGGGGAGATGGCAGACACAATTGCTCCCTCTTTGAGGATACCCGCCGGCTCAGATACACCCGGAGAGTCGGGCACAAAACTCCTAGACAGAGCATCCGCCTTCACATTTTTAGAGCCCGGAAGGTATGAAATCACAAAGTCAAAACGGGCAAAAAACAACGACCAACGAGCTTGTCTAGGATTCAACCGCTTGGCGGACTCGAGATAAGTCAAGTTCTTATGATCAGTCAAGACCACCACGCGATGCTTAGCTCCTTCAAGCCAATGACGCCACTCCTCGAATGCCCACTTCATGGCCAGCAACTCTCGATTGCCCACATCATAATTTCGCTCAGCAGGCGAAAACTTCCTGGAAAAGAAGGCGCATGGTTTCATCACCGAGCAATCAGAACTTCTCTGCGACAAAACAGCCCCTGCTCCAATCTCAGAAGCATCAACCTCGACCTGGAACGGAAGCGAAACATCTGGTTGACACAACACAGGGGCAGAAGAAAAACGACGCTTCAACTCTTGAAAAGCTTCCACCGCAGCAGAAGACCAATTGACCAAATCAGCACCTTTCTTGGTCAAATCGGTCAATGGTTTAGCAATACTAGAAAAATTGCAGATGAAGCGACGATAAAAATTAGCAAAGCCCAGGAACTTTTGCAGACTTTTCAGAGATGTCGGCTGAGTCCATTTATGGATGGCTTGGACCTTAACAGGGTCCATCTCGATAGTAGAAGGGGAAAAGATGAACCCCAAAAATGAAACCTTCTGAACACCAAAGAGACACTTTGATCCCTTCACAAACAAAGAATTAGCACGCAGGACCTGAAACACCGTTCTGACCTGCTTCACATGAGACTCCCAATCATCCGAGAAGATCAAAATGTCATCTAAGTACACAATCAGGAATTTATCCAGGTACTCTCGGAAGATGTCATGCATAAAGGACTGAAACACTGATGGAGCATTGGCAAGTCCGAATGGCATTACTAGATACTCAAAATGGCCCTCGGGCATATTAAATGCAGTTTTCCACTCATCGCCTCGCTTAATACGCACAAGATTATACGCACCACGAAGATCTATCTTGGTGAACCAACTAGCCCCCTTAATCCGAGCAAACAAATCAGATAACAATGGCAAGGGGTACTGAAATTTAACCGTGATCTTATTTAGAAGGCGATAATCTATACAAGGTCTCAGTGAACCATCCTTCTTGGCTACAAAAAAGAACCCTGCTCCTAATGGCGACGATGACGGGCGAATATGCCCCTTCTCCAAAGACTCCTTCACATAACTCCGCATAGCGGCGTGCTCAGGCACAGATAAATTAAACAATCGACCTTTTGGGAATTTACTACCAGGAATCAAATCGATAGCACAATCACAATTCCTATGCGGAGGTAGGGTATCGGACTTGGGCTCATCAAATAAATCCCGGTAATCAGACAAGAACTCAGGAACCTCAGAAGGGGTGGATGACGAAATAGTCAGAAATGGGACATCACCATGTACCCCCTGACAACCCCAGCTGGACACAGACATGGATTTCCAATCTAATACTGGATTATGGACTTGTAGCCATGGCAACCCCAACACGACCACATCATGCAGATTATGCAACACCAGAAAGCGAATAACCTCCTGATGTGCAGGAGCCATGCACATGGTCAGCTGGGTCCAGTACTGAGGCTTATTCTTGGCCAAAGGCGTAGCATCAATTCCTCTCAATGGAATAGGACACTGCAAGGGCTCCAAGAAAAACCCACAACGCCTAGCATACTCCAAGTCCATCAAATTCAGAGCAGCGCCTGAGTCCACAAATGCCATTACAGAATACGATGACAAAGAGCAGATCAAGGTAACAGACAGAAGAAATTTTGACTGTACCGTACCAATGGTGGCAGACCTAGCGAACCGCTTAGTGCGCATAGGACAATCAGAGATAGCATGAGTGGAATCACCACAGTAGAAACACAGCCCATTCAGACGTCTGTGTTCTTGCCGTTCAACTCTGGTCAAAGTCCTATCGCACTGCATAGGCTCAGGTTTAAGCTCAGGTAATACCGCCAAATGGTGCACAGATTTACGCTCGCGCAAGCGTCGACCGATCTGAATGGCCAAAGACCTAGACTCATTCAGACCAGCAGGCATAGGAAATCCCACCATGACATCCTTAAGGGCTTCAGAGAGACCTTTTCTGAAAATAGCTGCGAGCGCACCTTCATTCCACTGAGTGAGTACGGACCACTTTCTAAATTTCTGACAATATACCTCTATTTCATCCTGACCCTGACACAGAGCCAGCAAATTCTTCTCTGCCTGATCCACAGAATTAGGCTCATCGTACAGCAATCCGAGCGCCAGGAAAAAAGCATCGATATTACTTAATGCAGGATCTCCTGACGCAAGAGAAAATGCCCAGTCCTGAGGGTCGCCACGCAAAAAAGAAATAACGATCCTAACTTGTTGAACTGGGTCACCAGAGGAGCGAGGTTTCAAAGCCAGAAATAGTTTACAATTATTTTTGAAACTCAGAAATTTAGTTCTATCTCCAAAAAACCAATCAGGAATAGGAATTCTCGGTTCTAACATAGAATTCTGAACCACAAAGTCTTGAATACTTTGTACTCTTGCCGTGAGCTGATCCACACATGAAGACAGACCTTTAATGTCCATTGCTACACCTGTGTCCTGAACCACCCAAATGTCTAGGGGAAAAAAAGGCAAAACACAGTGCAAAGAAAAAAAAATGGTCTCAGAACTTCTTTTTTCCCTCTATTGGGAATCATTAGTACTTTGGCTTCCAGTACTGTTATGAAAGGTAATTCAGTACCACAATGGACATAGAGGTCAGCGCACATACAGTGACCTGGCAATAACCCAAAAAACAAGAACGAGCTCTGAGACGTGGGAACTCTGTTGACCGCAATCCCTAATCCTCTCCAACCACACTAAAGGCAGCCGTGGATTGCGCCTAACGCTCCCTATGCAACTCAGCACGGCCTGAGAAACTAGCTAGCCTGAAGATAGAAAATAAGCCTACCTTGCCTCAGAGAAATACCCCAAAGGAAAAGGCAGCCCCCACATATAATGACTGTGAGTTAAGATGAAAAGACAAACGTAGAGATGAAATAGATTTAGCAAAGTGAGGCCCAACTTTCTGAACAGAGCGAGGATAGGAAAGGTAACTTTGCGGTCAACACAAAACCCTACAAAACCACGCAAAGAGGGCAAAAAGACCCTCCATACCGAACTAACGGCACGGAGGTACACCCTCTGCGTCCCAGAGCTTCCAGCAAGCAGAAAAAAAACAAATTGACAAGCTGGAAAGAAAAAAACAGCAAACAAATAGCAAAGAGGAACTTAGCTATGCAAAGCAGCAGGCCACAGGAACGATCCAGGAGGAAACAGGTCCAATACTAGAACATTGACTGGAAGCCAGGATCAAAGCACTAGGTGGAGTTAAATAGAGCAGCACCTAACGACTTCACCACATCACCTGAGGAAGGAAACTCAGAAGCCGCAGTACGACTTTCCTCCACCAACGGAAGCTCACAGAGAGAACCAGCCGAAGTACCACTTGTGACCACAGGAGGGAGCTTTGCCACAGAATTCACAACAGGAGGCCCCACATCTTTTTGTTTTTTAATTTATTTATTTTTTTACATTGTGTGCATGAGCTTACTGTGCATGTATTTTTGGAATAAATAAATAATTTTAAAAAATGGCATTGTGTCTTCCTTAATTTTTGTAACCAGCTGAGGGAAAGCCAATGGTTGAGGGCTGATGTTGATATTCTGGGAAGGTTCCCGGGCTATTAATATATGTTTTCTTAGCTTTTATTGCCTATTAGAGGGGAGACCCCCACAAAAAAATGACGGGAGGTCCCACTAAATTTCATAACCAGCAAAGGCTAAGCAAGACAGCTGTGGGCTGATATTAATAGCCTAGGAAGGGGTCTTTGCCCCTCCTGGACTAAGAACATCTGCTATCAGCTGCAGCATAAATCGTGCATCCATAAGATGCTCCAATTCTGACACTTAGCCTCACTCTTCCCACTTGCTCTTGTGCAGTGGCAAGTGGGGTAATAGTTGTGGGGTTAATGTCAGCTGTTTTATGGACACCAACATCAAGCCCAAGGGTTAGTAATGGAGATGCGCTTATAAGACATCCCCATTACTTAACCTATAGACAAATGTAATAAAGACACAGACAGAGTATAGTCCTTTAATTGAAATAAACACACAAAGTCATTTATTTCAAATAAAAGCCCCCAGACCATCTTTGACTTATTTATTCAACAAAAATAAAAATGAAATGCAAAATTATGCTCACCTTTCTGCCCATAATCCTTTAAGCCCATGTCACATGATGATCTGTGTGGTTAAGTGAGCGGTCACATCAGTAATGCGACCTCTGACCATGCCAGCCGGAACACACTGAGCTGAGCACGAGAATGTGGCTGCAGTATCCTTAATAAAGTCACTGCCGGGCTCACTGCAGCTGTGTTCTCACTCTCAGCTCAGTGTGTCTTGGCTGGTGAGGTGGGAGGTCGTATCACTGATTTCACTGCTCACGAAACCATCTGGAACGTTGTGGGACATGGGCTTAATGGATTAACAGCAGACAGGTGAGGTTAACTTTGCTTTTTTATTTTTGATGAATAAATGGGTAAAAGAGGGTCGAGCAGTTTTTATTTCAAATAAAGGACTTTGTATGTTCATTTCATTTAAAAGACTTTACTCTTTCTGTGTCTTTATTAAATTTGATTACGGGGTCAGAAATGGGAGTGTCTGTGACTCATGTTCCCTCCCATCCTCAAGACGACAGAAAGAGAAGATGAATAGACCTGTATAGCATTGACAAAGATAGCCAAACACTAATTCAGAACACCCCTTTGATTCATTAGAATAATGGAATTCTAGGTTTTACATCCATAATACAAATTTTATGTTCTGGACAAATTATGTCCATTGAAATCCTTGAGGTTTCGTTTTTTATGCTTTTGTCTATTTTAAACATGATGTTAAAATTATTAATGAAGATGCACAATTATTTAAAGGAGTGTTTTCAAACTTAAAATATTCAATAGTTTGATTTGTAGAAAAATGACAAAATGATGATATGCTCACAGATTGGCTACATTTGTCATGATGGTATGACATTAGTGCTGCAGTCATGTCAAGCAAGGAGTGGCAACAAAGGTGTATGTGAGGAAAAACACATCTGAGTGAACCCTTATTTTCGGTAAAGATGCTAACAACTAATTATAATGGGTGAAGAGGAACTTCAGCAGATGATCGTGCTGTTCCTGAAAAAAAAAATCGCTATACAAAGACCAAGACCAAGTTTATTGTCATATGATGACCATATTGTGGTAAATTCCAGCAATTCAAAACATATTAAAGGACTAGGGCAGTAATATATTTATTGACTTATAAGTGACATAAGGGACATTCTTTCTGATGAGGTCATTCACTTCTATCTTTTTTATCTGGCTCAGCCAGGACTCTTAGGGTAAGTTCACACAGGGCAGTTTTTGCCACGTTTTTGGTGCGTTTTTTTTTCATGTGTTTTTTTCTTTTCGTGCATGCCAATAAAGTTGAGTGCACACAGAGAAAAAAAACAACTTCCTGTAGATAGAATGAATAGATAGGATAGATTGATAGAATAGATAGATAGAATGAATACATAGAATAGATAGATTGATAGAATAGATAGAATTAATTGATTGATAGAATAAATAGAATGAATAGATAGAATAGATAGAATGAATTGATAGAATATATACCTATCGTTTACTAACCCCTTGGATTCATGTCAGTGAATATAAAATCTGACATCAACCCCACAACCATTACCCCACTTTCCACTGCACCAATATAAGTGGGAAGAGTTGGGCAAAGCACCAGAATTGCCACATCTAATGGATAAATATAGCTGTGGGCTGCTATTTTTAGACTGGGGAGGGCAAATATCCATGGCCCTTTCCCAGTCTGAGAATACCAGCCCCCCGCTATCTACTTTATCTTGGCTGGTTATCAAAAATATTATTTTTTTGTAACCAGTCAAGATAAAGCTGGCAGCTGGGGCTGCAGCCAGCAACTATTGGTTTTGTCTGCACTGGTTATCAAAAATAAGCAAGAACCCACATTATTTTTTTACACTGTTTGCCGGACAATCAAAACCATGCCAGCTTTTCAACAAGCTTTGTTTTGGCTGCCGAACCCGAATAGTAACACGGACTTCCGGGAGAGGTCTGTGTGCGGGATCTATCCACAGACTAGGTGTCCGGTGCGTACCCCGAACTTTACCGTTTGGGTTTGCACATCTTTATATATGGATGACAATACAGAGAAAACATGACTGTCTTTTTCTGAATGAAAATCAGACAAATTTGTGTTATTGTGTGATTATACAATAAGTGCACACTAAACGTACTAAGGTAGTCACCAATGGGTTAACAGTATAGGGGGGACTCCATATGTGTAGAATAATTTAATTTATTATAAATATTATTCCAAAAGACCATCAACCCTAGGGCCTAGATCGCAAAACACTCTTGTGCTATTTTTATAAAGAAACATTTTCATTATTAAAAGAGTTTATGGAAAGCTGATATTACATCAGTATACAGTGTGTGTAATGTCCCATTATAGAAAGAAAAAAATCTTCAAGAGCCTTACATTGCTTTCAAAACTGCAATGAAATGTCGTTCTCACATCACAGAAGAACACTGTAATCTTCCAATCTGACAGACGTTATTTCTGAATATTTTCGTGCCATTAATTCAAATCAGTGTAGTGTATGAAAACATTTCATGCCTTCAAACAGCTGATGAGGGTGAAATTCAATTATAACAAATTGCAACATACTGTCAACTCTTTTTAACAAGTCATTAGTCAAAGAATTTTTTTTAAGTCACACTAGTACCAAATGGAACAAGTCTGCCTGAGAGCTGTAATTGTTGGAACCTACTAAAGGCTTACTAATGAACTAAAGATCACTTGGGTCCGTGACTTTCTTCAAGGCTGATTTTTTTTAAAGTAGAAAAAAAAATATATAGATCAAAGCCGTGAAACACTGGCCATTTGCTAATTTGTCATCTGTTTTAAGCACAATGTGAAGAACTGACTTCTTTATTTGAACATCAGCTTAAAGAGCCAAATATACCTATACCTCAGCCCATACCTTTCACACTTTGTACGGTATACGTTGTAACAGAGAGTGATACAAATGTAGCATGTGATAAATAGTGTTGAGCATTCCGATACCGCAAGTATCGGGTATCGGCCAATATTTGCGGTATCGGAATTCCGATACCGAGTTCCGATATTTTTGTGATATCGGGAATCGGTATCGGGATTTACATTAATGTGTAAAATAATGAATAAAAATAAAAAATATTGATATACTTACCCTCGGACGGGCCCTGGTTGTCACCGCTGCAATCGCCATGTTTTCCTTCCTATGAATGAGCTTGTTAAGTACCTTCAATGACGTCGCGGCTTGTTATTGGTCGCTGAGTGGTCATGTGACCGCTCACGCGACCAATCACAAGCCGCGACGTCATCGAAGGTTATTAACGCGCTCATTCCTAAGAATGCTATCTTCTGACAGCGGGAAGCCGCGGCTCTCTGACCGGCGGGGATGACTACCCCGTCAATCAGAAGTGGGTGTTTGCCGTTCTGTCATGCATATGACAGCGTGGCAAACACTAATTTCAGGTGGGGGGTCCGCTGCTGGACGACAGGCTTCATGAACGCATTATGCAGCCTGTCATCCAGATGTAGCAGAGCTGGGTGTGATGATGTCACATCCGGCTCTCCTGCAAGAAAAGTCAACTTAGCGTATTTGCAGCATTTTTTCACCACCCAAGTCAATGGGTAAAAAACGCTGAAAAAGCGCTGAAAGAAGTGACATGCCCTATGTAAAAAAAAACGCTGCAAAGCACAAAATACTGACCAAACAAAAACCCAATGTGTGTGCATGAGATTTCTGAAATGTCATAGGATTTGCTGGTACTGTAAAAGCAGCGGAAAATTAGCATAAAAAAACGCTGCAAAAAAAAAAACGCAGCAAAAACGCCCTGTGTGAAATTACCCTTATGAAGACTTTGCAACAGAGATGTTAAATTTCTCACATTTCTAGCACTGTCTTCATTTACAGTACATCCAATATGCACAAACTTGTCATACTGATGATACCCCAATGCTCAGCCTGCTGCTGTTTTTTTCCTTATTACTAAGCCTGCTGTACCCATAACTGGGCCACTAACACAATAAAATGCCCATTTTGCAAATTCCAGATGATAAGAAATAATGATTCCTGTGAGCCCCTATGACTTTTACAATACCATAAGAGTTCCCCTATAATGTAAAAATGACACTTAAATACCCACTTAACATTTACATTTGAATCATGGCTTTAAAGACAGTATTATGACTCCTACATAGCTACACAACTGATTGGCATGGAGCAGAAGAGATGTATTATTGAAGTCAGTATGACATTGTATTTTTCGTACCATAAGGCACACTTTTTTCAAAAAACTTTGGGAGAAAAATGAGGGTGCGTCTTATAGTTTGAATGTAGTTTACCAGTGAGATCAGTGAGGTCAGTGATGGAGCAGTGTCACAGGAGGTAGGGTCATTCCTGCAGGAAGCCAGTGGCAAATGTGGGGTGATGCTGCTGTCCCTGGGTTTGGAGAAGGGGGTGTCCTGTGAGTTAGAGGCTGTGGTCCCTGGGCTTCAAGAAAATGTAGTTGGGGAGGCAGAAGTGAAGTCCCTGCTCTGCATATTGATTTCCGGTGGTGGAAAATTGCCGGTGCATGCACAGATTTATATCTTGGCACCTTCCAGCCCAGGGCCCATTGCATCGCCTCACTCCTGCCGCTGCCAGCTTCCTGCAGCAGTGACCCTGCCTCTTGTGCCCCTGGTCCACCGCTGCCATCCCCCAGTGAGCTAAATTCGACCTATAAGACGGACCCATTTTGACATTAAAATTTTTTTTGCTCTTTTCCTCCCCAAAATTTGGGGTGCGTCTTATGATTCAGTGAGTCTTATAGTCTGAAAAATATGGTACTACCTGTATATTTCACCTGACTGTGCATGTACAGGTAATACCTATGTACATCATGTGACAAATATAAAGTATGACACAATCTTATTTATGTAAGATTCATATGGAAGTACTGAAAAATCTCCTTTATGCTTCTATCTATTACTTTCTCAAACACATGCCAAAGTAAAAAATATTGCAATATTGCAAAATAAAACTATTTTAAAACACACACACAAAAAAATAAGAATATTACCATGGTGAATAAGTCTTTAGAAAAAGACACTGACATTTGAATTTGGCAGTTTTAAGCAAAGTTAGCCATCAAATTTATGATATCTGAATTCATTGTTCCTTATTATGCTCTGGTATTTCTCCTGGCCCCATAGCATAATAAATGTAAGGTGATAAGAAAAGGAAACAGTGCTCACCTCACTGCTCACTTGCCCTACTGCTGAGACCCCCTACAAATCTGTCCCTGGATTGTTATTTAAATGTACATCACAACTTGAGGCCTCGCCTACGCATTGGGCATCCCATGCCCCACCATAGCGTTAAGGTGGAGAAAGAGGACATCCAACACAGTGCAGAAATGAAGAAGAGGCAGATGCTGGCTGTGCGGTGGAGAGGACCATGGGGTTAAGTAGTCGACAGGTGAGCAATTAAGTATTATTACTTTTTTAGTTTCAATATATTTTTATTTAGAAACTTAGAAAACCAAGTTTAAATTTGTATTTTGTCCCGTGCAAGGGACTTAAGAATTACAGATTCACAAACATTCCCATAACTACTATTAAAGGGGAAGACAAGACAGAGACGGGGAAAGGAAAAATACATAGGATTTATCAAATTATAATCTGAAAAGTACATCTGCCATCGGGTACCATTAGATGAAACGATTACATATATTATTCTTTACCACAACTCTTTACAAGTTTCAAACATTTCTGAAATGATAAATTATGGAGAGTGCCTCAGAGCCCGAACAAGTCAGATTCCAATGTGCCGCAATATGAATTTTAGTAGCCATGCATAAATAGTTTATTTTTTAACACATTTTCTGGACTCCTGAAAGTCAGCAAAATGGTGGTTAAATTCACACAAAGCAAATCACAATTTTGATTGAAGAGAATCTGATTTTTTTTGTGAAATTCAAGGTGAATTCAGTTCGCCACAAAATGATTCGATCACCTCTAGCCACTATGATTGTGCCTACGAAGCCCCCAAATCATGTGCTATGATCAAACTTAAATGAGCAGAAATCAACAATTAGGCATTTTATTTATCACATGAACTATTCCAGTGACAAAAGGGGCTATGTTAAAGTGGTATCAATAGTTTGATTTGGAAGTATATAAAATGTTGAGATTTGCCTTCAAAAGACATTATTATTTCAATCAAATTTTTGTGTTGCATATTTAAAAAAATTCAGCTTTTTTTTTTAATTTTAACTCTCTCAACCCCCAGCCTGTTTTCCCTTTCTTGACCAGGCATTTTTTTTTCAATTCTGACCAGTGTCACTTTATGAGGTTATAACTTTAGAACAAAGATGAGCGGACCTGTGGATGTTCGGGTTTGTCGAGTTCTGTCGAACTTTTAAAAAAAGTTTGACTCGGGTACCAGAACGGTACCTGAACTTTATCCCAAACCAGAACCCCATTTAAGTCAATGGGGGGCCCAAATATCTCATGGTTCCCATGCTGTCTTCTGTGTGACAGCATGGAAAACAGCAGCTGTAACCAGCAATAATCTTAATGAAGTCACCGCCAATGACAGCAGCTGGGTATCGCGGTTCCCACGCTGTCATACTGAGGACAGCGTGTTAGTACTGACCATAGCATTATCATGAGCCGGTGAGAAATTCTGGCATTGCGATTCCCTTCTTGGGTTTTCAATTGTTTTTAATTGTATGTGCTATCTCTCCTTTTTTCATCTGTACTGTATATAATCAATAAACATTTGTCAATTTAAGGTGAATCCCCTCTTTGCCATGTCACATTTTCTTGTTCTTTCATTTTGGACTATTAAGTCCCTTTGCGCCGGATGCTTCTTATTTTTACACCCACTCATCTGTTCTTTCTTTATGATAACAGATTCATTGCTACTATTGTCAGGCAAGTTTATATATATTATTTATGTGTTTTTTCCCAGCATCTTCTGACTCTGGTACTAGGCTACATATATATTCCTGAGATTCGTTCTCCTTATCTCCTTGGTTTATTTAATAAACTACACTGTATTTTGATGGTGCAATCCACTATTATTGTGTCTGTATATAACTCATGTGCTATATGGTTGGTTTACAGTTAAAGGGAACCTGTCACCCCGTTTTTGATGGCCGCGCCCACTGAGAAACCGCTGAATAGCGGAGAGCGCGCTCTTTTTCTACAGCTGCACAGTGCATTCGGCATTTGCGCATGCGAGAAGCACTATGCCACCAACGGGAACATAAGCAAGATGTGGGGGAGAAAGAGCACTGTGGCCACGCCCTTTTGGCCAGACCAGCCTGATTGACAGGCGAAAACGGCGACTTTTGTAAGGTATTTCGGCAGCAAAACTGGGGAATCAGGGGACAAAAAATACACTATTGTAAAGCACAGCTCAGGACCTATTTAATGGTATTTTTATCTCATACTGAAAAAACGGGGTGACAGGTTCCCTTTAACTATAATTCTAGTATGACTAATAAATCAGCATTGAATACCCTTGGGCCTTTTTAAAACGTTTTTTATGAATTTCTTGGCTTGTTTTGTATTAATACAATTTGTTTTATTTTCAAGTGATCCCTATTTTTGCATATCTTCTCTATTTTCTTGGCAAAGTGACATTTATACTGCAAGAAAATCATGAACGAGAGTTGTTAAAAATATTATTCATTTCAGGTTTAGTCTGCCATGAAAACAGGCTGCCGATCTCCCAATGAAAGATCAGAACATTCGTTCGTCAGGTAAAATGATCTTCTGTGTAGCACAAAAGATTATCGTTCTCGGGAGTGAATTGATCTTTTTAAACAGGACTTGCACTGCTGAGGACTATAGCATCTTATGCACACTGAGTGATCCACTATAGATTGCTTGGTTCATATCCATTACTTTGGTACTTTGGGCTGCTGTAATGTAACGAACCTTCATTCTATTATAAGGCTAACACTTCCTCTTCTTTAGAAATGTTTTTTCAGATGTCATTTCATTATTATTACAGGCAGCAAAACAATGACAAATAACTATATACAGCGGATAACAGAAGTTCACTTCTTTCACAATATGGGATTGTTACAATGACCTCTTCACAGACCAGAGAACATGCCTAGAAAGCTCTCCTATATAACTGTGATCCATATTATTGCTGTCCATGGTTAATGTAGTTGAAGTTAAGGTACCGTCACACTAAGCGACGCTGCAGCGATACCGACAACGATCCGGATCGCTGCAGCGTCGCTGTTTGGTCGCTGGAGAGCTGTCACACAGACAGCTCTCCAGCGAAGACATCGCTGAATCGGCGTCACACACACCGATTCAGCGATGTCAGCGGGAGATCCAGCAACGAAACAAAGTTCTGGACTTTCTGCCCCGACCAGCGACATCACAGCAGGGGCCTGATCGCTGCTGCCTGTCACACTGGACGATATCGCTAGCCAGGACGCTGCAACGTCACGGATCGCTAGCGATATCGTCTAGTGTGACGGTACCTTAAAGCTGATCTTAAAGAGCATCTCGGCCAGTAAGGTTACCTATATAACTAAATGCAGAAAATAGAATTAAAAAAATCCACAATGAGAATTGTTTTTTTAAATGAATGGATTAATTGAAAAAAAAAAAGAAAATAAATGTTATATGCCTATAATGTCCATTTCTTTTTTGAACTTGCAATAAGAGAACCTATAAAAAGGCTAACTGTTGATATTTCCTATAACTAACAGTTATAAAAAAATGTATGCAAATTCTTTCATGCAATTGAATGAACCTTAAAAATGCATCATTAAGGTTAAATGCTTGGGAAGCGTATGGTACATTTGTCAGTTATCATTTTAAATGGACCCTCGGATCTCACACAGCTGTTTATAAAAACGTTTTCCATGTAACACAGCTGCAAAGAAGTGGAGGTGTTGAAGGAAATATTTACACCACCCTCAAGAAACCTCTTACACTTGTGAGAATCACTCATGTCCATTTCTTATGGATTGTAATGTCCTGTCGTGTACTTTAAATATGCACTATAATGCTACAAGGATATCTGATTTCAGATGGGGTCAAGGTAAAAATGTGCAGCTAGATTATAAAGAATGAATTTACTAAACACAACTGTAGTGATTAAATAACAAGGAAAATTTACAATCAAGAATGTACAATTAAAATAAAGAAAGGAATAACGCAAATTTATCTATCAATAGTTTTCAGTAACTTCCTGATGATATTATTAAAATTGACAAAGATGCAAATTTTACATTAAAGGATTTGTCTGGGCAAAATAAAATGTTCACAGGTGGCTTTGAGCAGTAAAAAAAATAACAAGCTAATTGATTTTCTCACTAACCAGCACTTACTTGGACCCAGCACAGATTGCTCCATAGCCTGCATTTACTTACACAGGAAAAGGAGACAATATACTTTGACCAGCAGCAGGACTGTTGTGCCTGTGATTGGCTACAGTGGTCAGGTGACTTGAGCAGCGTGTCCTTGGACGTTTTGTAATAAAGTGCTACTCAAAGTCACCTGACCACTTCAACCAATCAAAAAACAGCAGCAGTCCGAAAGCTGGTGGAATGAAGACATTAGAGCTCCCCATCTCTGTGCAAACAATGGAGGGTCCTCCCCTGGAACCAGGTGAGTTTGTTTGTTATTTTTTACACATCCAGTCCATTCTGCAAAGTTTTAATTTGCCAGGACAAACTCTTTTATTTATAGCTTCAAGCTGTCATCACCAACAAAGGCTTTTGCATGAACTATTAAATACATTTCAGTAAGCATCTTCAATACTTTGTTCCTGTGCTATTTTTCATTATTGCACAAAACTTAATTTACATCTATGGTTTGATTTCCTTGCCTGTATAGATTGGATGGGTTGTTACCGACATAAGGTGTTTCATGTCAATAGCACCTTTAGAAATATATTTACTTAGAAAATTGGTTACATGTTCAATATTTATTTCACCCGCTGTATATACAGCTTGGTAGATTGCTGTAAAAGAGATATTAAAGGTGGATGCCATAGTTTATATTGGGAAAATTAGGGATAAGTGTAAAGTAGTGACGAAGCTATTGATGCGCCCATTGAAAAACTTATGGTCATATAATGCATTTTGGTGTTTTAAATGTTGTTTAGTTTATTTTGTGGCCTGCAATGCTTGGCTAACCAATGGACAGGGTTTACTATTTGGGGCCAGCCCATGAATAGAGGAGTTACCTTGGTAAAGGGATCTCAGTTCTTGTTAGGCAGATAGTGGAAAGCAAAGAAAGGAGAAGGACATATGGTCCTAATGTTAGCAGACCTGCATTGAAAAAGATAATGTGTAAAGAAGGAAGACCATACTCAGACAGCACATTCTACATAAACAAGCATTTAGTGACAGAATGATTCCTTACCTCAGGCAAGTGGGGGCCTACAGCAAGCTTTATCTATTCTACATAAGAAGTGTAAGTGTAGTCAAACTCAAGGGTCAAAGGGGAGAAGATGGCAAGGCTGGGACACATGTTCTTCTATGGGGAATTGATGATGCAGTGACTAACCAAGGGCCATTTTGCCCACATTAATTGGAAGTTGACAAAAGTTGTGAGGTGTCACAGTGAAACACCTCTTGGCATACGTCCTACTCAAGGGAAGATAGAGGTTTTGATTGTGATTTGTGTATTGACTGTAACATGTAACATGTACAATGGAAGAAATGTACCGCTGCATGTAATCATGAAGTACCTGCCTGTAGATGATGATGTATTCTTAAAGTGTCATGTCTGCTTTCTGATGCATATATGTTTCATCTGTTTATTCAGTAAAGAAAAGTTTATTTTTGGAACTTGGTCTCTTTCATTGATCTCTACTTCATCAGGTGCCTGCCATGTCAAGTGGCAACAAGCAGTCTGCAATGTTGTATTGCTAAGGTAACAGCGCAATCAGCCTGGATCCCCTTTTTCTGTAGTGTAGTGGGGCATGGACGTGACCCTTGGCCATGGCAGCCCAACCTGTTGCACAGGTTACCTTTAAGAGTAGTTTTTTTGTCTTATCAATGAGAAACCTTTCATGGATCTCTAAAAAGCTTTCAGACTATTGAAATTATTAGTGAACAGTTTTCCCCAGCGCCCTTTTTCATGTGGATCAGTAAGAGGGGAAGCTTTCAGAACTGTGATTATAAAACACTTATAGACAGTCAAAGATTAGGGATGAAGGAACCTGAATGTTATAGTTCAGAGTTAGTACCGGACACCTAGTGTCCGGTTCCAAACCTAGACTTCCAGAATTGAAGTCTGTGTTACTGTTTGGGCTAATAAAGCTTGTTGAAAGGCTGCAGCAGAGCCAATCAACAAGCTCAAAGTGATTGGGCACTTCTGGCCAAATCACAGCCATACCAAGTATTGACAAGGCTGTGATTTGCCGGTGCACCACTTGATCCGGTCTGTAGAAAGGCTGGATCACGTGTTGTGCCACCATTCTGTTTACAGAGCCTGGTGTCCTAAGAGCCTGTTGCAGTGTTTATTAAAAACAAATTCTCTAGATTGCCCTAACAGCCTTGTGTAGAGTGCCATAACAGCCTGGTGCAGCGTGCCCATAATCCAGACTGGTTAGGAAATGCCTGTAATACAAGATGGTGTAAGGCGCCCTTAATACAGCTTGGTGCACCATGCCCATAATACAGACTGACATAGTGTGCCCCTAATTTAGGCTGGTGTAAAGTGCCCGAAATACAGGCTGGTGTAGCATGCTCGTAATGCAAGCTGGTGTGGCATGTCTGTAATAAAGACGGGTGTAACGTGCCCCAATACAGACTGGTGTTCCATGCTGGTAATACAGGCTGATGTAGCGTGCCCATAATACAGGCTGATGTAGCATGCCCGTAATTAAGGCTGGTGTAGCATGCCCCTAATACAGGCTGGTGTAGTGTAACCCTAATACAAGTTGGTGTCATGTGTCTGTAACTAAGGCTGGCGTAGTGTGCCCGTAATACAGGCTGGTGTAGTGTGCCTGTAATACAGGTTGGTGTAGTGTGCCCATAATACAAGCTGGTGTAGCATGACCATAATACAGCCTGGTACATACTGCCCTAACAGCCTGATGCAGAGTGCCCTAATCTAGTCTCTTCTCTACTGGTAATTTTTTTAAAAGGAAAAAATATGAGGAGAGCATCAAATAGGGGACATGGATGTGGTAGTGGTGCTGCTGGTGGTGTAGCTGCTGCAGGGAGAGGACGTGCTCAATCTGTGCCTGTTATGTGTCCAAGTGCAACATCTTCCGCTGGTGCATGCAAGCGGCAGGACGTTCTGTGTCATTTTATAGGCCCAGATGGGGAGAACAGAACATGGTGAGGTGGTGATAGAATGGATGGTTGAGAGAACCTCCAGCTCCTTCACATTCTCTTCCACTCAGTCACCTGCAGAAAGTGCAGAATTGGCACCTGAGGACCATGGACATCTTTCTTCCTCCTCACCCCCTTGGAAATCAGCCAAGCAGTCTGAGCCCAAAGGCTTGTAGCAGTTTCTTCTGCATTTGGATTACTTCACTAGCTGGGGTTTTGGGGCCCATCCACCTGGTCCTAGCCCACAAGCAGAAGAGACAGAGTGCACTGGTTTCCAACCACTTATTATGTTGGATGATGAGCACATGGGAAGGCTAGTGTACACGGTCAGTGGAACACCACAATGCATCTCAAAGGATGACAAAACTTAGATTCCAATTACTGCATCTTTCTGATGTGTGCAGGCGAGCAAGGATGTAAGGGGCGAGGAATGGGTGGAAGATGAGGCTGGGGATGATGATCCCACAAGGGGCAAAGTTTCTGGCCTCGTGCAATATACTAATATTGAGCATGCCAAAAAGAGTCTAGTCAGGTCCCGGCCCGGAGTTTGCATAATGCATACTTGCACTCACGTGACCGCTGTTCCCGGTGCTGACATATGAGAATCCCCACAGCGCTAAGTGCATGCACTGGGAGAATTTACAAGTCTGCAGTCACACAGACTGACTACAGACTTGTCATTTTAGACCAGACAACACCTTTAGCCCTTTCACAACATATGATGTATGTATATTTGTTGATAAGGAAAAACGTCCTCAATTGTAGACATTGTTTTAATAAGTATCAAGATTGGCCCACGACTTTGTCCAAGTTTTTAATTTTACTCCTCTGTGTATTTGAGTTTGATATCCCTGTTGTAGAGTGTCTCAAATCTGTATTTCCCTGTTTGGAGCCATACTACCCTGGCTTCTATCATGTAGAGTCTTAAATCTGTATTCCTCCAGTTGGAGGCATGGTTCCCTGGCTGCTGTTCTATAGAGTCTCAAATCTATAGAGTTCCCTGGATGATGTTCTGTAACGTCTCAAATCTGTATTCCTCCAGTTGGAACCATGGTTCCCTGGCTGCTGCTCTGTAGAATCTCACTGCAAAAGGATAGAGGTTCCTTTAATGCCCGCATCTTTCCTTCAGGCCATCATCCACAGGTCAGGGGGAAGGTCGAATGAGGTCAACTGTAATTTTTCATGTATTCGATCAATATGCATCTTTGCAGCGGCATGGACTAATGCAATGGGTAATCAACACATTAGCAAACATCGATTGTTGAATGAACCTGCATCGTTGTACTCAAAAGATAGCAGCACAATAAGCTGCAACAAACATCAATTCAAGAGGCAATGTTCAGGCTCATATGAAAATTGTCTCTTGATCCACTGGAAAATACATCTGGCATAGTTAAGAATAAATGCTGTGTCATCACAGCCTCCATGCGGAACTTGTATGCCGTGCTGTACTGCTCTGAATTCTCCAACAACATGGCCAGTGCTGATGATGCCATCATGAGCATTGCTACAACACTTCTATGCCTGCTGGGGAAAACACTTAAGGTGATGATGAGGTCGTGGAGGAAGAGGAGCAGGAGGAACAGGGACCATTCACTACATTATTTGGCCTGACATCCACACATGGCTTGGAGGGTGGGTTCCACTACCAACAGTGGTAAGGTACACAACTGTCCAGCCAGGTGACAGTTTTGGAGGATGAGGAGAAGGAACCAAGTTCATAGCAGAGTGGCACTCAAAGCAGATCACTGGCATCACTGGAGTATGGCTGGGGTTATACAGAGGACATACATAATACACTTCCCACCAAGGACAACTTGCCGTTGCCTCTGGACTGCCTGGTATGCATGGGCCAATACATGCTGCTCTGCCTGGTGCCTGTGCAATGACAACCGAATTTCCTAAATTGTTACTATTGCTGATTACTGAGTGGCTACCCTGCTGGATTCCTGCTACAAGGACAAAGTACAATCAATACTTCCATCAATGGAGAAGGGTTGGAAAATTGTGAATACAAATTTATGCTGGTCGAGGCACTACTGATGGCATTCCCACCTGATAGCGAGGGCTCAGTGAAAGAACTAGGCAGAGGAGGATGTCACCAATGCAGCTGGAGCCCCAACAGCACCTCAAAAGGCAGGGTTAGCATGGTCAAAATGTAGAAAAACTTCCTCAGCATGCCACAACATCTGTCACCACCATCTACTACGGTCCTTATTAGTAGGAAGCAGTGTTACAACAATATGATGGAAGAATACACCCATCTCCATGTACTAAGTGATGGGTCTGTACCAGTTAACTTCTGGGTCTCCAAATTGGACATTTGGCCTGAGCTTAGGGGTACTGGCCTGCCCTGCAGCAAGTATACTGTTGGAACATGTTTAGCACAGCAGGGGGTGTGATCACAGACAGGCATATCCACCTGTCAACAGCCAACGTAAAGAGAGGGACACTTAAAAAAATGACCTGGGGTCCTCCCGTTTTTGTAGCCAGTCAAAGGAAAGCAGGCAGCTATATGCTGGTCTTAATATGCTGGGAAAGGACGAATATGCATGGACCTTCCCAGCCTATTAATATCAGCCCCCAACTGTCTGCTTTGCTTTTGCTGGTTATTAAAAATGGGTGGGCCTCCTCTATTTATTTCTATTTGCTAAGCCTAGCCTAGTAAGACCAGCCCACAGCCTCCTCAGAAAAGATGCATACATTAGATACAAAAAATTCTGGATCTTAGCTTTGGCTCTTCTTGGTTGCTTTGGTGCGGTGGCAATTGGGGAAAAAGTTGTTGGGTTTAAAGTCAGCATCAAGCCCACGGGTTAGTAATAGAGAAGCGTCTTTCAGACACCCTCATTACTAACCCAGTAAGTAAAAAAAGGTAAATATATGGGGAAAAAAATCTTTATTTAAAAAAAAATCCCTAACAACTTTCCTCTTTCAACAATTTATTAATAAAAAATCCCATACAAGTCTGCCATAGTCCACATTGAGGTCCCAAGCTGGTCGACTGTAGTACACATGGACGTCCCACAATGATTCCTGGCTCCATCTTCCAGTGTATTGAACCTCGTTCAGTGACCTTGACTCCATACACTGGAGCAGCAGCCATTGCCAGGTCTCACACTGTACTCTGCAAGACCCGGTGGAGTACAGTGTGATACCCAGTAGTGGCTGTTTGTCCAGTGTATGGAGCTTCATTCTCTGAACAGGACTCCATACAGTGGACGAAAAAGACAGGGATCATTATGGGACCTCCACTGGAATTGTGGTGGATCGGGGTGGATTTTTTTTTTAATAAATGAGTAAAAAAGGGAAATTGTTGGGGAGTGATTTTACAAATAAATGACTTTTGTGTGTATTTTTATTTCTTTTGACTACTGGGTTAGTAAAGGAAGTGTCTGATAGACACATCTCCAGTGCTAACCCATGGGATTAATGTCAGACCCAGCTTCTGACATCACCCCATTATCCCGATTTCCAAAGCACCAGGGCAAATGTGAAAGAGCTGAGGCTAAGTGTCAGAATTGGTCCCTCTAATAGATCTGATATTTATGGGGTGGCAGACCTCTGGTCTTATTCAGCTGGGAAGGGGCCAATATCCATGGAATTTTACAACCTATTAATATCAGCCTCAGCTGTCTTCTTTTCCTTAACTTGTTATTATAAGTAGGGGGACCTCATGTCATTTTTTTTAGAGTCCCACATTTTTAATAACCAGTCAAGGCAAAGTATTCTGCTAGGCTGATATTTATAGGCTGGAAGGGTCTATGGATATTGTATCCTTCCCAGCATAATAATATCAGATCATAGCTGTCTCCTTTCCCTTGGCTGTGTCACACCGCTGCTGCTTGCGGCGCCCTCTCATACTTACGTATCCTCGGCATCCCGGCGCGGCTCCTCTGCTGCAGCATCTCTCCTCCGGCACTCGCTCCCAGGCTCTGCTGCTCGTCAGGTGCATGCACACGCCAGGCTCAGTTCTGTGTGCGCGCACTTCTGATCTCTCTCCTGCACTTCCTGCCCTGTCCTCTTTATCATACTGGAGGACTCTCACCTGGAGGTAATGTGCAGCGCTGCTACAAATTCCAACCTCTTCCTCAATCCTGTGTCTATGGTCATTTGTGCATTCAAGCGCTCTTGGCTGCCCGTTGTCTCTGTGCATCCCTGTGCTCTATGACTTTGGGTTTCTTTCTCAGTGTCTCTGCAGTACCCCGCCAGTTCCTGTGTCTCTGCATTGTTCCTGCCATTTTCTGTGTCTCTGCGGTGTTCCTGCCAGTCTCTGTGTCTCTGCGGTGTTCCTGCCAGCCTCTGTGGCTCTGCGGTGTTCCTGCCAGTCTCTGTGGCGCTGCGGTGCCCCACCGGGTTCCTGTGTCTCTGTGGTGTTCCTGCCAGTCTCTGTGTCTCTGCCGTACTCCTGCCAGTCTCTGTGTCCCAGCATTCCTGTGTTCCTGCTGGGTCCTTGCCAGTCCTTAGCCCCTGTCGCTCTCGTCAGCCTAGTGTTCCTTCCTTTTTCCATCTTGGTCCCTCACGGGCCTGCCCCTAACTCTCCCTGTATAGGGGGTGGTCCATCTGGTTAGCTCATCCACGGGGGGTTCGTTGCCGCGGTCCAGAGGGTCCACTTTTGTTTTCTACCTTAACCCCTTCCCGACCTGTGACACAATGTATGCGTCATGAAAGTCGGTGCCAATCCGACCTGTGATGCATATGCTGTGTCACAGAATGATCGCGTCACTGCAGGTCAGTTGAAAGGGTTAACTCCAATTTCACCTGACCTACAGGGACAGGGGGAGTGGTACTTCAGCCCAGGGGGGTGGCTTCGCCCCCCGTGGCTACGATCGCTCTGATTGGCTGTTGAAATTGAAACAGCCAATCAGAGCAATTTGTAATATTTCACCTATGAAAAGTGGTGAAATATTACAATCCAGCCATGGCCGATGCTGCAATATCATCGGCCATGGCTGGAAACCCTGATCTGCCCCCCCACCGCCACCGATCTCCTCCCCAGTCTTCCGTACTGTGTTCCGCTCCCCTCCGTCATCCTGTCCACTTCCCCGTCCTCCTGCCCGCGCCCCCATCCTCCTGTACACTCCCCCCGTGCTCCGATCCACCCCCCCATGCTCCGATCTTACCCCCTCATACTTACCGAGCCTCCCGGTGTTCGTCCGTCTTGTCTATGGGCGCCGCCATCTCCCAAAATGGCGGGCGCATGCGCAGTGCGCCTGCAGATTCATTGCAGGTACATTTTGATCACTGTGATAAAACCTATCACAGCGATCAAAATAAAAAAAATGTAAATGAACCCCCCCTTTATCGCCCCCATAGGTAGTGACAATAATAAAATAAAGAAAATATATATTTTTTTCCACTTGGGCTAAGGTTTTAGGGTTAGAACTAGGGTTAGGCTTAGAGTTAGAACTAGGGTTAGGGTTAGAACTAGGGTTAGGGTTAAAAGTAGGCTACGTGCACACAGTGCAAATTTGGCTGCGGATCCACAGCGGATTCGTAGCAGTTTTCCATCAGGTTTACAGTGCCATGTAAACCGATGGAAAATCAGATCCGCTGTGCCCATGGTGCGGAAAATACCGCGCGGAAACGTTGCATTGTATTTTCCGCAGCATGTCAATTCTTTCTGTGGATTCTGCAGCGGTTTACACCTGTTCCTCAATAGGAATTCGCAGGTGAAATCTGCACAAAAAACACTGGAAATCCACAGTAAATCCGCATGTAAAACGCAGTGTCTTTTACCTGTGGATTTTTCAAAAATGGTGCGGAAAAATCTCACACGAATCCGCAACGTGGGCACATAGCCTTAGGGTTAGGGTTGGAATTAGAGTTAGGGTTGGAATTAGGGCTAGGGTTGGAAATAGGGTTAAGATTAGGCTTGTGGTTAGGGTTATGGTTATGTGTGTGTTGGGGCTAGGGTTGTGGTTAGGGTTGGGATTAGGGTTAGGATTAGGGTTAGGGTTGGGATTAGGATTAGGGGTGTGTTGGGGTTAGGGGTGTGGTTAGGGGTGTGTTGGGGTTAGGGTTGTGATTAGGGTTATGGCTAGAGTTGGTCTTAGGGCTAGGGGTGTGTTGGGGTTAGTGTTGGAGTTAGAATTGAGGGGTTTCCACTGTTTAGGCACATCAGGGGTCTCCAACCGCGAAATGGCGCCACCATTGATTCCAGCCAATCTTGCATTCAAAAAGTCAAATGGTGCTCCCTCCCTTCCGAGCCTTGACGTGTGCCCAAACAGTGGTTTACCTCCACATATGGGGTACCAGCATACTCAGGACAAACTGGGCAACAACTATTGGGGTCCAATTTCTCCTGCTACCCTTGCAAAAATAAGAAATTGCTTGCTAAAACATAATTTTTGAGGAATGAAAAATGATTTCTTTTATTTTCACGGCTCTGCGTTGTAAACATCTGTGAAGCACTTGGGGGTTCAAAGTGCTCACCATAAATCTAGATAAGTTCCTTGGGGGGTCTAGTTTCCAAAATGCAGTCACTTGTGGGGGGTTTCGACTGTTTAGGCACATCAGGGGCTCTGCAAACGCAACGTGACGCCCGCAGACCATTCCATCAAAGTCTGCATTTCAAAACGTCACTACTTCCCTTCCAAGCCCCGACGTGTGCCCAAACAGTCGTTTACCCCCACATATGAGGTATCAGCGAACTCAAGACAAACTGGGCAACAAATATTGCAGTCCAATTTCTCCTCTTATCCTTGAGAAAATAAAAAATTGCTTGCTAATACTTAATTTTTGAGGAAAGAAAAATGATTTTTTATTTTCACGGCTCTGTGTTGTAAACTTCTGTGAAGCAATTGGGGGTTCAAAGTGCTCACCACATATCTAGATAAGTTCCTTGGGGGGTCTAGTTTCCAAAATGGGGTCACTTGTGGGGGGTTTCTACTGTTTAGGCACATCAGGGGCTCTGCAAACGTAACATGATGCTCGCAGACCATTCCATCAAAGTCTGCATTCCAAAACATCACTACTTCCCTTCTGAGCCCCGACGTGTGCCCAAACAGTGGTTACTCCCCACATATGGGGTATCAGCGTACACAAGACAATCTGGACAATAACATTTCTGGTCCAATTTCTCCTGTTACTCTTGTGAAAATAAAAAATTGCTTGCTAAAAAATAATTTTTGACGAAAGAAAACTATTTTTTCTGTGAAGCACTTGGGGTTTAAAGTGCTCACCACACATCTAGATTAGTTCCATGGGAGGTCTAGTTTCAAAAATGGTGTCACTTGTGGGGGAGCTCTAATGTTTAGGCACACAGGGGGCTCTCCAAATGCGTCATGGTGTCTGCTAACAATTGGAGTTAATTTTTTTTTTCAAAAAGTCAAATGGCGCTCCTGTCCTTCCAAGCCCTGCCGTGTGCCCAAACAGTGGTTTACCCCCACATGTGAGGTATCAGTGTACTCAGGAGAAATTGCCCAATACATTTTAGGATCCATTTTATCCTGTTGCCTATGTGGGAATGAAAAAATTGAGGCTGAAAAAATGTCTTGTGAAAAAAAGTACTTTGCATTTTTACGGATCAATTTGTGAAGCACCTGGGGGTTCAAAGTGCTCACTATGCATCTAGAAAAGTTCCTTGGGGGGGTCTAGTTTCGAAAATGGGGTCACTTGTGGGGGATCTCCATTGTTTAGGCACACAGGGGCTCTCCAAACGCGACATGGTGTCCGCTAAAGATTGGAGCCAATTTTTAATTAAAAAAGTCAAATGGTGCTCCTTCCCTTCCGAGCCTTGTCGTGCGCCCAAACAGTGGTTCCCCTCCACATATGGGGTATCGGCGTACTCAGAACAAATTGTTTAATAACTTTTGTGGTCCAGTTTCTCCTTTTACCCTTGGGAAAATAAAAAAAATTGTTGCTAAAAGATCATTTTTGTGACTGTGACTAAAATGTTAAATGTTCATTTTTTCCTTCCATGTTGCTTCTGCTGCTGTGAAGCACCTGAAGGGTTAATAAACTTCTTGAATGTGGTTTTGAGCACCTTGAGGGGTTCAGTTTTTAGAATGGTGTCACTTTTTGGTATTTTCAGCCATATTGACCCTCAAAATGACTTCAAATGTGAGGTGGTCCCCAAAAAATGGTTTTGTAAATTTCGTTGTAAAAATGAGAAATCGCTGGTCAAATTTTAACCCTTATAACTTCCTAGCAAAAAATATTTGGTTTCCAAAATTGAGCTGATGTAAATTATACATGTGGGTAATGTTATTTATTAACTATTTTGTGTAACATAACTCACTCGTTTAACAGAATAAAAATAAAAAATTTGAAAATTGCGAAATTTTCAAAATTTTTGCCAAATTTTCATTTTGTTTACAATAAATGCAAACATTATTGATCTAAATTTACCACTAACACGAAGCCCAATATGTCACAAAAAAACTAATCTCAGAACCGCTAGGATCCGCTGAAGCGTTCCTGAGTTATTACCTCATAAATGGACACTGGTCAGAATTGCAAAAAACGGCCAGGTCATTAAGGTCAAAATAGGCTGGGTCATGAAGGAGTTAAAAGCATCACAGGCTGGTTATCAAAAATAATTTATTTATTATTAAGTAAGGACCCTTGACGTGGGTTGGCAGCTTAAATATTGTGGCCATAATATCGACCAATACCTTGCATACATTGTTATGTTTTTGGTGAACTTTATATTTTTCCATGGTGCGGCTGGGCCCTAGATGGCTCTGTATACTGTGGCCTCTGTTCACACAGGATGCATTATGGTTAGCCCGCTTTATGGCGTCATTAATAGGCTTTGAGCCATATATTTTGCATTCCTGTGTGAACACGCCACATACAGACTATTTGTTTGCACAGGTGCCCCAAGTGGCCAATTCCTGATTGTAGGGTGGCTGCCTTATCGGTATTATTGCACCTGTGTATCTGCCATCTTTATTTGGGTCCGCTGCACCTTGGCTAGTGCAATTGTTGGAGGCCTTGGACAGGTAAGCATCTCTGCCTGTGTACTGGTGTTTTTTTTTGTCTAGAATAGTGGAGGTTTTTCCTCTTATGGTGTATTTATTATTAAGTACAGTAAAGTACATACGCAAGGCACTGCTTCACTTGGACCTTTGCCTCCTGGTTCAAGATTATTATTATTTTCTTATTATATGTAATTTTATGTAATCTTCCAATCCACATTTGTTTCCAGGGCAATTGTCCTGCTCTAACCCTCATTTTGCTTTGTTTATCAGCCCCCTACCCCTTACTACGACCATTTTAAAGCCATTTTACAGCACCAAAGTTCAGGTACCCATAGACTTATATGGGGTTCAGGTCTAGGGTTAAGTTCGGATCAAGTTCTTGTACCTGAACCAAATTTTTCACTAAAGGTCGACCGAATGTTATGAATCCAAACTTCCACGGGTACGCTCATCCCTATCAAATATCGATTATGTTGCGAGAAAGGGAATCAAAGTGATCTTCTTGTAACTGCATTTCTTTTTTTTAAACTGAGTAGAAATGAGTTAGTATGCATACTTATCAGCACCATATTGGTCAATATATATTTGTTGTGTAAGGGGTTATATTTAGAATTGAGCAGATCTGACAAAAATTTGAATTTACCAATTTACACTGGACATTCAATGCGCAGAGAAGTTATTCTTCATGAAATGAATGTTCCCATTAACACACTGGTGTTTTCACTCTAGAGCAGAACTTCTAGCCATGACCAGACGACTTTGGTGGTCAAAGCCTGATTTGACGACCTGACATTCTAATGCAATGTTACCTTTATACCCTCGTGACGGCATAACCTCCAAGGCCTGGTCATAGCTGGAAGTCCTGTTCTAGAGAAAAGACACCGGCATGCAACTGTGGAAAGAAGAGGCCCTGAAAACTGATGGCAGCAGGCAATGGAGGCAGCGGGGGTGTTGGGCAGGAGAACACTGAGGTAAGTAATAGGTTGTTCTTTTTAATAAAGTTTTGCCTGCTCTCTTCAGTTCAGATCATATACCATAATCTGATACACCATCATATGATAATAAAAAAATAGTGATTTGTTTGTTACCGTTACAAAAGCATTCTTGCCACTTAAAATATTTTAGAGTGGCATGCAAAAAGCGGTTGGATGCTAAAGTGCGGTATATTCAAATAGTTTATTGCATTCATTGTAAATGACCCTTTGAAAGAAAAAACTATGTCATGGATAAAACAGAACTTAAAAGCAAAGCCACAAAAAGAGGAATAAAAATCCTTCAAAAAAATTTAGGAATTGATACAGGAAAAAGGGGCAGCAGTGTTTATCTGCCCAGATGCTGGCTTAGTCTTAAATTACACAAAAGCAGCTTGTATAAGGCACTGGTCACACATACGTAATGCACAGTGTCTGGCTTACAGTGTATTAGTGATGACCATACTATTAGATCAGGCAGACTGCCTAGCACTAAATAAGTGCATCCATGAAAACAGACACCCTAGTTTACAAGGCCAAAATGCCCGGTCTGACTGCAGCCTGAAAAATGAAGTGCAAAAATAAAAATATATATATGAGGTATTGGTCTATATTTTGGCCAAGATATGCAAGCTCGCAACCAGCATCAATGGTCCTTGCAGTTGTGAGTCCTAGCACATGTATAAAACGGCTTCATAGTGCTATTGCGCTTTAACCTTCTTTCTTTGGGCCTGGAAGCAATAATAGCTCAATCCCAATGTTAGCTTCTGACACTATTTTGCAGCATTATAAATTGACTATGTAGATATACTATATTTTATGAGCAATGTATAGCCGTGCTAGCTGTTCACTGTATGAGATTTTTATATAAGAATTGACAAAACATAAATACATGGCAGTACTGTGTAGGAACAGATTGTTGTTAATATTATTAGCTATTTATTTGGGTTAAGTACCCTATGTGTTTTTATCACCTAACATTTCCATTCTCTTTTTTTAGAGCACTTTTTTCCTTAAAGGAACAGGACAACAAGACAAACAGGACAAATCACTCACATTGCCATTTATTACAATAGTTTAGGGGAAGAAATGATAATTTAAGCATTTAATTCTCCATTGAATTTCATTTCCCTGTTGGTGAATTAAACTGAAAAAATATCCAAGTACAAAAAAAACACAACTTTTCTATCTACTGCTAGTAAATCTAAACAGCTGACAATTTGCATTTCATTTAGTTTATTACATTATTAAAATAATTCAGTCATGTAATGCATGGAATTGACAATTTCTGGAAATCACTAAAGAACATTCATTAAAGGACAGTCTTTTAAGCAGTAAATCTATCATGATTTCCTTGTAATCATTTATAAACAATATTTATGCAAATATGAAACAATTCAGCAATTTGGGCCATTCTGCTAGAGGCAGCAACAGATGGTGCAATGTAGAGACAAAATGTTTGAGGAAGGTCTCATGTTATCTCTTGATAAAAATAAATCCCTAGTGGCACTGCTTTCCAGTTCTGAAACGAAATTAAACAGAAATATTAACATATTGCTTGTGTAGTTTAAAACAAAAAACATAATACAGGATTGAATATAAAATACGTATGTGTCCGTTGCTTTATACAACAGTAAAGATGGACAGGAACACAACAGAAATAGAAGCTTAACAATGAAAAGTATTCTGAAAACTTTTGAACAGACATCTGCCCACAGGATAAGTTGGTCATTAAAATTACCATAAACTATCTTGTAGACAAAGTCACATGAGTAATGTATCTAATTTCATCATGTAAGACTTGTCTTCAAGATAATATTTCATAAAAACTACACTCATCAACATTAAAATTGCAGCACCATGAAGAAAAAGTTGTGGAAATATAGAAATCACAGGAACAGTCAACATTTTATTGATATGCAATTTATGAAAAAATGGAGACTTAATTTTAAAACCATTGCAATTTATTCAGTTTTGAGTATGAGTGCTTATTAATGGTCGCCTGAGTAATGTTCTGCTATGCTGAATGCATTTGATCTTGCAAAGCATCATGATCCACTACTGGTAGCTCTCTTTGTATTTGGCGGCCAATGATGTCCCAGATGTGTTCAATGAAAGACAAGTCTCGTTTAGACCACACACGCTGTGTACAGAAACACTAGTAGCCGGCGGCCTGGCACTGTATTGATAAAAAACTGCCCTTGGGACACTTTGAAGAAATGGACGTACCTTTGATGTAACATTATGTAATGGGAAATATGATTAGGAGGTATGGTTATGATAAATTGTACTACTGCACACGATAATCCCGGAATTTGGACTGATGTGATTTTCTTTCATGAAGAACTCTTCATTGTGTTACCAACAGGGTCTCAAGATAGAGAATGGAGGCTGAAATGGAGAAAATGAGGCTGGAATAAAGGTCTATCCTTTACATCAATGAGTCCAGCTGTAGTTTTGGATGTAATGATAGTCAAAGATTTGTCATTAGACCACATAGGCAATACCATGAAGAGGCCTTTACGAGGGAGCATCATACCAGTCCTACTCCTAGTACTATGGTGAGGAGTAGCGTAATGTATCATAGTCAGTCTTCATTCTAGGTACAATAACAGCTCGGCTTTGCATTGATTTGGCAGTGAAACAAGTGGTGCAGCCAATACTTCAAAGTGTCCCAGGAGCTGTGAGCAGCCTGTGTATATGTGCTACCATGGCCTTCATTGTCTCTGAACTTGTTTCCGGTCAAGCACATCAGGGACATCAATAGCAAAGGTAGTATTTCTGGGACTGGTGCTCATATTCAATACTGAATAATGCAAAATGTTTTTAAAACGTTATTTCCTTTTTTTTTCATAATTTTGCATATCTTTGAAATGTCCATTGGTCCAGTGCTTTCTTAATTCCATTCCTTTACCTTATTGGTATTGCAATTTCAATGTTGAGGAGTGTATTTTACCTAATATACAGTGGGTACGGAAGGTATTCAGACCCCTTTAAATTTTTCATTTTGTTTCATTGCAGCCATTTGGTAAATTCAAAAAAGTTCATTTTTTCAAATTAATGTACACTCTGCACCCCAAATTGACTGAAAAAAACAGAAATAGAAATTTTTGCAAATTTAATAAAAAAGAAAAATGTAATTATCACATGGTCATAAGTATTCATACCCTTTGCTCAGACACTCATATTTAAGTCAAATGCTGGCCATTTCCTTGTGATCCTCCTTGAGATGGTTCTACTCCTTCATTGAAATCCAGCTGTGTTTAATTAAACTCATAGGACTTGATTTGGAAAAGCAAACACTTGTCTACATAAGACCTCAGAGTTCACAGTGCATGTCAGACCAAATGAGAATCATGAGGTCAAAGGAACTGGCCAAGGAGCTCAGAGACAGAATTGTGGCAAGGCACAGGTCTAGCCAAGGTTACAAAAAAATTTCTGCAGTACTCATGGTTCCTAAGAGCACAGTGGCCTCCATAATCCTTAAATGGAAGAAGTTTGGAACCACCAGAAGTCATCCTAGACCTGGCCGTCCAGCCACCCTGAGCAATCGTGGGTGAAGAGTCTTGGTGAGAGAAGTAAAGAAGAACCCCAAGATCACTGTGGCTGAGCTCCAGAGATGCAGTAGAGAGATGGGAGAAAGTTCCACAAAGTCAACTATCACTTCAGCCCTCTAGCAGTCCGGACTTTATGGCAGAGTGGCACGATGAAAGACTCTCCTCAGTGCAAGACATATAAAAGCATGCATATATTTTACTAAACAACACATGAAGGACTCCAAGACTATGAAAAATAAGATTATCTGGTCTGATGAGATGAAGATAGACCTTTTTGGTGATAATTCTAAGTGGTATATGTGGAGAAAACAGGCACTGCTCATCACCTGCCCAATACTATCCGAACAGTGAAACATGGTGGTGGCAGCATCATACTATGTGTTTTTTAGCTGCAGGGACAGGACAACTGGTTGTCATTGAAGGAAACATGAATGCGGCCAAGTACAGAGATATCCTGGATGAAAAACTCTTTCAGAGTTCTCTTGACCTCCGTCTTGGCCGAAGGTTCACCTTCCAACAAGACAATGACCCTAAGCACACAGCTAAAATAGCAAAGGAGTAGCTTCAGAACAACTGTGAAAATTCTTGACTGGCCCAGCAAGAGCTCTGACCTAAACCCAATTGAGCATCTCTGGAAGGACCTGAAAATGGCTGTCCACCAACATTCACCATCCAACCTGATGGAACTAGAGAGGATCTGCAAGGAAAAAAGGCAGAGGATCCCCAAATCCAGGTGTGAAAAACTTGTTGAATCGTTCCCAAGAAGACTCATGGCTGTACTAGCTCAAAAAGGTGCTACTACTCAACACTGAGTAAAAGGTCTGAATACTTATGACCATGTGATATTTTAGTTTTTCTTTTTTAATAAATTTATAAATTTGCAAAAATTATTTTTTCAGTAAAGATGGGGTGCAGAGTGTACATTAATGAGAAAAAAAAACTTTTTTGAATTTAACAAATGGCTGCAATGAAACGAAGAGTAAAAAAATTAAATGGGTATGAATACTTTCCGTACCCACAGTATATAAACAGCTATATAGAATAAACATATTCTAAACTAAGTGATCAGGGCCGTATTTGGTGTTTATGCTATTCTTGTGGTTGCGTCCCTTATTGACAAGTCGTTGTTAAAATCACCGTACACAAAAGACTAATGTTGGCCAAACTCGATTGTATCAAACAGGTTTGACTGACAGTTTAAGAGCACCTCCAGATGAGTGTATGAGAAATGAAAGTTTTTTTCAAAAAAGCTATAACTTTCATCAGATTCTAATCCATGTGCCATCCGTGTATCCATTTTTAATGTCCGTGTGACATCCGTGTGTGATCCATTTTTATACAACTTCTTTATAAAATGATCACATACAGTTTCCTAAGTTTATAAATAGAAATCTATCCGTGAAAATCGAATGTCACTTGAATAGTGATGAGCGAGCATGCCGCCACTACTAGGTACTCGCCAGAGCATCTCACTGCTTGAGATGCTCGGAGCTCGCTGAGTATTTCCGGGGTTGCTCGGCAGGAGCTCGGGTCCCCTCTCTGTATTTTTGATTTTTGATGAGCAAGCATGCTCTCCACTACTAGGTACTCGCCTGAGCATCTCACTGCTTGAGATGCTTGGAGCTCGCCGAGTATTTCCAGGGTTGCTCGGTGGGAGCTCAGGCCTCCTCTCTGCATTTTTGGCTCTCTTTAGAAAGCCAATGAACATGCAGGGATTGTCTGCCACACACTGTAATGCCACAGCCATGTTGGTTGTGGCATTACAGTGATTGGCGTCCCGCACAGGGTCATCAGGTCTATATCAGACCGGGCAACCCCCTTGCTCGTCACAGTCTACTTCGGAATCAGGCAGTGTAGGGAGAGGTGTTGCTGACTAGGGAGTGATTTGCTTGTTTCTTAGTTATTGTAGGCATACCACAATATATAATACACATATCCATCTCAACTAATAGTCGTTCTGAGGACTAATCCAGCTGCATAGATATCAGTGCTAGACAAGCAAGCAGTGTATGTAGCAGACTGCAGTGCATATAGCAAAACAGTCCATTCCAGTGATGTCTGCTGCTGTAGATATTTCTAGACATAGCCCCAGCTATCAGGGGCCAGGAATAATGTTTTTGGGATCTTAATCCTGATTATTTGCTTAAAAAGCAATCCAGAGAACGTTTTTCTGCTCCATTTGCTTGTTGGCACTGCAGAATACAGCGAGATCCTTTTCATATTATAGCTCTAAAAATTCATCTATTTAAAACTGTGGTTTGTCTGTCACACGGATCACATAGTGTGCTGAAAATTCTGCCCTCCATTTAAATTTTGTTGCAGTGTGTTAGCGAAGTTATTGACACCAGTTTGCAGTTAAAAATAGTTACCTACAGGCTCTCACTCCTACAATTGGGAGGTCCCTCCCACATTCCAAATTGTTAGCTAGAGAGTGGAATATATATTCCCCATTACATTACAATGCCAGCTAAAACATGCCCATTTGAAATTTGGGCTTTGCCCGCCACCACCGCCACCATGTCCACCACCATGTGATTATGTGACCCTTGCTTGGCAGTTTCTGAGGGACAGCAGGTGCTGTGAAACCTGGGTTTGGGAAGGACCCTCAGGTGGCCCTATATCATACATTTGGGAGAGCTCTCACTCCTACATATAGGAGGTCCCACCCTCATTCCAAATTGTTAGCTAGATAGTGGAATACATATTCCCCTCTGCTTTACAATGCCAGCTAAAACATGCCCACTTGAATTTTGGGCTTCGCCCACCACCACTACATCCACCGCCATATGATTATGTGGCCCTCGTTTGACATTTTCAGGGGGCCCGCAAGTGCTCTGAAACCTGAATTTTGTGAGATCCACAGTTCATTTTGGCCACCGGATTCCCATGGAGCCACTGTTATAGTGGGTGACGTTGCTGTAAGGTGAATATAATACAGGAGTTGGGGAGCTGTATGCTCAATGTCAGTAAATTGGATTCTACCAGACACCAAAAGCATTAGAATTACATTCTGAATACAGTGTATGCAAGCAAGAACCTGTATTGTGATCTGTCTGTCAGGCCTGAAACCCATGTCAGGAATATGTACAAGCCTCATTTTACTTGGAAGTAACCACCTCAAGGGAAAGAGACAGGAGTGCCATTGACCAATCTGTGCAAGCCTACGTACTTCTTCTGGAAGCTATGCAGCCAAGCAGAATTTATTTTTTGCACGCTTTGATCAACATTGGAATTACAGGATATCTGTGGGGTATATTACTCAGGTGAAAGGCAGTGCTACAGAACTTAGGTAAAGGCCTTAGAGTGGCAATGACCATCTTCCAATATGTGTAAGGCTGCGGCCTGAATAGGTCTGTGGAGCATACTAATCCAGTCTCTTAGATGTTCTTAAATGTACAGAAACTGGGCAATACCCCACCACCATTTATTTTACCTAAATTTAGAAAATTTAAGGGAAGAGAGTTTAAAAAAGAGACCCAAGTCTCATTTAGGAGCCTGGAAAAGCCAGCAAGGGTCTTGTCCAACACCGGACAATGTAAAGTGCTAAGGAATATGTATGCCCTATCTAACTAAATTTGTGAAGAGGCATATATGCTGACAAGGAACAACTAAATGCTGCACTGGGACAACGAACTGGATGTGGTTGCTGACTGTTGTATCTGTGCAACTGCAGGTTGTGGACATGAGCCATCAGCACTTCCTTCCTAGACAGCAGTTTGTGAAGGACATAACAGGGGAAGGGCCAGTAGTTTCACCCTCAGACACAGATTTCGTACCCAGGCATTCCACCCACCTTCTGGCTTGGTGCATATGTCAGCAGTATATGGCATATGCTAACAGAAGTTTTATGTCTAGTTTCCCTTTATGAAGGGACTAGCTATTGAACCCATTCTATGCCCAGGTGGTGAGCATTTATATTGGTATATGGTCTCCATCCTGGTATGTGCTGCTTCTATCCTGCACCCTAATCTTGTCATGTGCTGCTACTATCTTGCGCCCCCATCCTGTCATATGCTGCTCCCATCCTGCGTCCCCTTCCTGTCATGTGCATCCCCCATCCTGTGCCCTCATCCTATTTTGTGCACCTCCATTTTGTCATGTGCTACTCATTTCCTGTGCCCTCATCCTGTTATGTGCTCCCATCCTGTGCCCCAATCCTATCATGTGGTGCTCCCATCCTGCGCCCTCATTCTGTCTTGTGGTGCTCCCATCCTGCACCCCCATGCTGTCATGTGCTGCTCCCATCCTGCGCCCCATTCTGTTATGTGCTGCACCCACCCTGGTATGTGCTACTCCAATTCTGCACCCCCATCCTGTCATGTGGTGCTCCCATCCTGCACCCCCATCCTGTCATGTGCTGCTCCCATCCTGTGCCCCCATTGTGTCATGTGCTGCTCCCATCCTGCGCCCCTATTCTGTCATGTGCTGCACCCATCCTTCGCCCCATCCTGTCATGTGCAGTAGAAAGTCACTGACTTGCTGCGCTGACTTATTTTCTCTATATATATAGTAGAAAGTGGCTGGATTGGCACAACCCTCCTGGGCCACAATCCTCATCCCCGGATGCGTAACTTACAAAATGGCACCTGAAGTGTGCTATACGAATGGTCCACTTCCAACAGAGGATTCATGTCCCGGCCTCCGGCCCAAAGAGATCCCGCGGCAATACCGGATAGGTACCGTATATTCTCAAGTATCAGCCAACCCGAGCATAAGCCGAGACCCCTAATTTTGCCACAAAAAAGGGGAAAACTTATTGACTCGAGTATGAGCCTAGGGTGGGAAATGCAACAGCTACTGGTAAATTTCAAAAATAAAAATAGATGCCAATAAAAGTAAAATTGATTGAGACATCAGTAGGTTAAATGTTTTTGAATATCCATATTGAATCAGGAGCCCCATATAAAGCTCCCTAAAGTTCATGATGGGTCCCATAGATGCTCCACACAAAAATATGCCCCATATAGTGCTGCACAAAGGTTAAGGATGGCTTCATAAGATGCTCCATAGAATAATATGCCCCACATGCTGCTCCATAAAGGTTGCTGGCACCATAAGATGCTCCATAGCATAATATGCCCCATATGCTGCTCCATAAAAGGGGATGGCCCCATAAGATGCTCCATAGCATAATATGGCCTATATGCTGCTCCACAAAGGTTGATGGCCCCCATAAGATGCTCCATATCATACTATGCCCCATATGCTGCTGCTCCATAAAGTTGATGGCCCCATAAGATGCTCCATAGCATAATATGCCCCAGATGCTGCTCCATAAAGGTTGAAGGCCCATAAGATGCTCCATAGCATAATATGCCCCACATGCTGCTCCGTAAAGTTGATGGACCCATAAGATGCTCAATAGCATAATATGCCCCATATGCTACTCCATAAAGGTTGATGGCCCCATTAGATTCTCCATATCATAATATGTCCCACATGCGGCTCCATAAAGGTTGGTGCCCCCCATAAGATGCTTCATAGCATAATATGCCCTGTATGCCCCCTGAGTTGCAGCTGGTGTGCGTGTCCCTTCCCTGTAAACTTTGTGGGTGAAAGGAGACAGTACCTCTTACACCAGTGTTGTCTTAGGGTAATCTTTTCAGCAAGTCTTCCGCAACGTCATTCTGGGATGCATGCACTGAAAATGGCACGTCTGTCTCTTACATGAGAGAAGGAAATTTCTCTTTCTACTGTTGGCCAAGAAAGGTGCACAGCCAGCCTTTCATGCTGGGCAAAATGACTTTCATGCAAGGGTCTTGGAAAAGGCATCTGGACATGAACTGTGCCATGTGTGACAAACTACAAAAAGTCAAACATTCAATTTTTTATATTGCCTTTAAGGCTACGTTCACATTAGCGTTACGCTAATGTGCGTCGCTGTTGCGTCGGCGACGCAGCGGCGACGCAGCGGCGACGCGCCCCTATGTTTAACATAGGGGACGCGTGCGTCTTTTTGCAAGCGTTTTCCGACACGTGCGTCGTTTTAGACGCTAGCGTCGGACGCAAGAAAACGCTACAAGTTGCATTTTTCTTGCGTCCGATTTCGGCAAAAAACGACGCACGCGTCGCAAAACGCGCGCGTTTTTGCGCGCGCGCGTTTTTCCGTGCGTCGCCGCTGCGTCGCCGACGCAACAGCGACGCGACGCTAATGTGAACGTAGCCTAAGAGACATGTCAACAGCAGACTCAGTAAAATTATTGGCACAGGTTAATAGTGATGTTTGTGTGTCTCAGCAGGCTTTTTATCAGTTGCACAACTGCTAGATAAAAACTGTATATGCTATTTATTTAACCAATAGAATTTTTTTATATCACATTTATGACACATGGCAAAAGCAGACTCAGAGAAATTACTGGTAAATTGTGAAGTTTGCTTATCTCAGCAGGTTTTACGCCAACCGTACAACTGCTAGATAAATATACGCTATTTATTTAACCAATAGCAGAGTAATTTTTTTATCATAATGCCTTTATGACACACGCCAACAGCAGACTCAGGAAAATTGTTTGTAAATTGTGACATTTGCATATCTCTGCAGACTTTGCGCCAGTTGCACAACTGCTAGATAAATATATGCTATTTATTTAAACAATAGAAAATTTGTATTTTTATATCACCTTTATGACACATGTCAACAGCAGAGAAAGGAATATATTGGCACTGGTAAAGTGGGATGTTTGCTTATCTCTGCAGGCTTTGCGCAACTTTGTGTAACACAACTGCTTGATAAAGATATGCTATTTATTTAACCAATGTTATTTTTTTTCTACATCACTTTTATGATGCATGCCAACAGCAGACTCAGGGAAATTACAAGTAAATAGTGACACTTGCGTTGCTCAGCAGGTTTTGAACCAGTCGCACAGCTGCTAGATAAATATTAGCTATTTCGGCCATAGGCGAGAAATAATATTTAGCAATTAGCTTTTAAAAAAGTTGTTTACAATGTTGGCGCTGATGAATATTATTTAGCTGTAAAAAAGTTTTTTTTAAATGCTGGTAAGCAGGAATATTATGTAGCTCCAAAAAAATTTGTTGAGTATATGCTGGTACTAAGTAATATTATTTGGCTTTGTATATTATGGTAGTGGAGAAAACCATGCTTATCTCTCCCTAATCCCACAGTCTGTTCCTTCACTAAACAAAACAATGCAAACTAGCAGAGATCTGCAGCATGTATTTGCAATGATAACACCCAGGTGCTTGCCATTCCTTCATATTAAATCTATCCCTACGCTGTCTCCACCTGAGAACTAACCTTCACTCTCAATAGCTCTTAAAAGAGCTTTTTGCAATCAGAAACTCTCCCTATATGCTGCTTTCAGTCTACCTATGCTCACAATATGCTGTTTTCAGCTGTAAAGTGCGCAAGATGGTGCTGGCAGTGACTAAATGTAGCTTCCGCATCTCTGCCTGCAGTCCCTCTCTCCATGCTGAGACACCAGCGTACTCACGGCCGAGGCTAACGTCCTGCTCCTGCTGCAGCTCGTTTGCATGCATTCCTAGCAGGTTTCCAGGCACTATGCTTAGGGTGCACACACACTTCCTCTTTCTTAAAGGCACCACATTCCTTCCTCTAAAGTGTCCCCAACCAGTAGCTGGAGGTCACTTACTATTTAAGCACCTACTCAAACATGTAGGTGCCTGTGCAATGTTGTGTGTTTGTTCCTAACACACTTGTCAGTTTTCAGGTCTCAGTACTTGTATCTTAGCTTGCTGCACTTGCCATTGCTTTCTTCAATGGCAGCAAAGTCGGCTGTATCTGCCAGAGCTCACCTCAATGGCAGCTGAGCTAGCTGCACCCGCCAGTGCTCACCTCAACAGCAGCCAAGCCAGCTGCACTCGCTAGTGCTCACCTCAACAGCATTTGAGCCAGCTGCACCCGCCAGTGCTCACCTCAATGACAGCCTAGCCTGCTGCATCTGCCAGTGCTCATCTCTCTATCAGACTGTCCTGTCTGCACTTGCAGTTCCTGTTGTTATCTTCTCTACCTGCCTGCATCTATTAGACATTCCCCTGGGCCATCCCAGCTACCCATTACTAGGGGTCAGCTGCCATTTACCAAAGGTCAGTCCTGGAGTAGCACCTGGATCACCTCCCTTGTCTCTCCATGGACCTCAGTGTCATTAGCTGATGGTCAGATTAGGTGAGGCTCCTAGTCACACCCCTCCAGGTCTTCCTTGGGCTTTGGCACAGTGGTTCCACCACTCAGCCCGTTACACTAAATATCCCTTATGACGCTGTAAGGCCAGAAAATCACAGTAATGCCACACCAAAGATGGCGCCGGCATTACTGTGATTGACAAACAAGCTTAGCATGTTCATTGGCTGCAAATAAAGCGCCAAACATGCTGGGCGGGTCACTCAAATATACCGAGGCGAATAGCAAATTACTCACTGAGTAAAGAATAGCTCGAATACAGTACTATCTGTGCAAGTAACGAATAGTGCCGAATGAATTAGCTCATCACTTATGAGGACACTTCTCCCAGAGCTGTCTGATTCAGAAAAGTCGACACAGAATGTGACTGTTAAACTAATGAGATCCACGGTCGACAGCAACAGTGGTATTTAAATTATTGCAAGGGGGTCACAAGTTACTCTTAGTAACCACCTGACCAGTGCAATGAGAATAATGAGTCCCGATGGTTACCATAGCACCCTGAGGTCATGTGATGAAAAAGGGTATGGTGGCCTGTGAGATCCAGCAATAAGCTGAGTCCCACAGGCACAGTCAGTGATTCACTGACTGCTCTAATGTACTGCTGTACATGAGTACAGCAGTGTATGAGACAAGGGATCAAACTGAAAATTATACATTGCCCACAGTGAGACTAAGTAAAAAAGTCATAAAAGTAAAATAAAATATGTAAAAAAAATTTAAAAAAAAGCGCACAGAAATCACTAAAATTCGTTTTGCCCCTACAAAACGCAGCGTTTGTGATCAATAAAAATTAAAAATAAGTACGTTTCCTTAACATCCTGCTCTATAAAACTGCCACATCATTTATTCCACTTGGCGAACTCCGTTAAATAAAAATAATAAAAAGCACACCAAAAATGTCACTTTTTCATAATACTGACATAAAAAAGTTACAGCTCTCAGAATATGGTGATGCAAAAACAAATTCATTTTTGTAAAGTATTGTTTTTAGTCTGTTAAAAGAACAAAGCATAAAAAATATAATTCTGGTATCGCTGTAATCGTAATGACCCGATGAACAAATTGGTCTTATCTGCAACTCGTCTTGCAAAAAAAGTCCTTATACAGCTGTTTACCACAAAATAAAAGAAATTACAGCTCTCAGACTGTGGTGACAAAAAAACCTACATTTTATAAAAAAAAAAAAAACATTTTTACTGAGTGATAGCAGTAAAACCTAAGAAAAACCTACAAAAATCTTGTATCACTGTGATCACACCGAAAAATAAATCCACCATATCACTTATACCACACGGTGAACTGCGCAAAAATAAAAACTATTCTTGTACTGCTGTCTATTTGTTCATTCTACCTCCCAAAAATTGGAATAAGTCTCAGCTCACATTTCTCCTGCACTCGCCGCTGAGCGCTTACATTGGAGTTTTCGTGTAAATTGCCCTAAACCGTGATTCATACAAAACCTCAAATGAAACCACTTACTTATTGTTAGGGCTGGTGGAATGCACCAAATAATTATAAAGATGGAATAAGGTGCGTTCGCAGCCCGGGGTCCACCGTGCAGGGATGATACCTGCTGCTAGGTAATGGCGGACAGTAAATGGAAGTATAATGAAAACACATACGGGTTAGCTACACCCGGTATGAATGATGTGAACACTGTTGTGCCACAGGACCGCAATACCACAGAGGAAACACAAGTATTGAGTCACAAAACTCTGCCCCAAGACCTGGGGTTAGAGTCCCTTTAGACTACTTGAATTGCATGCATACAGGATAGGGGAACCATGCATACAGGGTGGGAGGATGGGTGAGCCGAGCCATGCATACAGGATGGGAGGATGGGGGAGCCGAGCCATGCATACAAGATGGGAGTATGGGGGAGCCGAGCCCTGCATACAAGATGGGCATATGGGGGAGCCGAGCCCTGCATACAAGATGGGAGTATGGGGGAGCCGAGCCATTCATACAAGATGGGAGGATGGGGGAGCCGAGCCATGCATACAAGATGGGAAGATGGGGGAGCCTAGCCATGCATACAAGATGGGGGAGCCAAGCAATGCATACAGGATGGGAGGATGGGGGACATGCATGAGGAAACAGTACTGGGGAATGGGGGCATGTATGAGGAAACAGTATGGGGAAATTGGGGGCATATGTGAGGAAACAATATGTGGGGATGGGTGCAGACAGTATGGGGAGCGAAGAAGGGAATGTGTGTGGACACAGTAATGAGTAGCGATGTGAAAAATAGATGTGGACAGAGTACAGGGAGTGCGGGTGATGGGATGTGTGCAGACAATGTATGGGGAGTCAGGTGAGCAGGCAGTATAGAAAGTGAGGGGGTAATTATATGAGGAGACAGGATGGTGAACAGGGGGATGTGAGAGAAGACAGTATGAGGAGGGAGGGGAATAGTGTGAGGAGACAGTTTGGGGCAGAAAAGTGAGTGGGCACAGAATAGAAACTGAGTAGTGGGGGGCGTCGCATGGAGGGACAGTGTAAGGGCACAGCCAGGAGGGGACAGTATACCAAGGAGGAGGAGTGTGATGAGAGAGTACAGTATAAATACTGAGCCCTATGGGGGGACACAGTGCGAAAGGACAATGTGAAGAGGGGGGTTGGTATGGAAAGGAGAGGTCAGTGTGAAGAGCAGGTACCGTAAGAGGGACAGTGTGGGGGTCATATTTTGTGCAGACAATATAGTGAGGGGCAATTTTTTATTCAGGAGCATTATAATGACACTTGTATCTTTAAAGGCGTCATGTGGAGATTTTCTGCAAAAGAGCGGAGAAGATGGAAGTCTGCAGAGACAGCTATGGATGAGAAAACTCATCATGGGGACTGGACAAGATGAAGAAAAGAAGAATGTCTCCAGAGACAACATCATCTATAAGGTACCTGCATGTAAATGTTATTTGTGATACTAACTAACTCTCATGTTTTTATTTATATTAGGAGCATTAAAGGGGATGTCCAGGTTTGTGATGAGTCTGCAATAATTCTTTGTGACTGCCGACTTCTGAATTCTCACAGTGCACCCTGCATGCTGTCAGGATTCTCTCGTGCTGGCGATTTACATTAATGCGGTCACATGCTCACTAGACATATGTGGCCTCCGTCAATGAAAATGAACTGAGCGAAGCCGGGCACGTCTAGTCAGAATGTGGTCAGAAGTATACAAATCACATGCTTGTACTGACATGACTGTCCACCAGCAAGGGAGAATCCTAAAAGTGTGCAGTGCATTAGTTGTGAGAATTCAGAAGCTGCGATGTCAGGACTCAGCTCTGCAGGTTCCAGTAGTTGTCACATGGACACTTCACTCATATGCGATTTTCATACTTATGGTCCTGTGACAACGAGATTCTCTTCTGCTTCTCTGTTTTTTACTGAATATTGAGAGCATTAGGGAGTAGTGTTGAGCATTCCGATACCGCAAGTATCGGGTATCGGCCGATATTTGCGGTATCGGAATTCCGATACCGAATTCCGATACTTCCCGCGTATTGGATACCGGAATCGGAAGTTCCCAGAATTCAAACAGAACGCAGCAGCCAATGAGGAATGATTGGAAGTGTGGGCACATCCTGTTTAGCATGGTGGGCATGTAAGTACTGGCAAGGCTGTGATTGGCTGCTGAAATGATGTCACTCTGCACTATAAAAAACGCTGCCGCCATTTTGCGCTCACTCTGCTGTGATTTCAGTTAGGGACAGGACGCTGTGTTCTAACTGAGGGCCAGTTGAGCTAGCTAATTGCTTTATTTTCCTTTCCAAAGGCTAATTTAGCAAAACGCTGTGTGTTCTTCACTGTTCACCTTGCTCTTGCCTTGCAGCGCTGTTTTAACAGCGTTCTGCAAGGTCTCTCTGTGTGTGTGTGTGCAGCTCACTCTGTAGTCTGTGTGCAGCCATATACCCGGTTGTATTCAGCTCAGGGGGGGTTCACACTGCCTCACACAGTTGTCCTTTTTTGCTCATAGTGCAGCCTGCTGCACATTTTTTCTCAAATTTCCTATTAGTGTTTTTCCACCCGTCTCCAGCTAAATTGTGGAAAAACACTACATAGGATAACCTAGAGGGGGGTTTTTGGGCCTTGCAGCGCCGTTTACGGCTGTCTGCACGGTCTCCGTGTGAGCCCAGCTCGCCCTGTAGTCTGTGTGCAGCCATAGCCGGTTGGATTCAGCTCAGGGTTCGTTACTGGCTCATACCTTGAGAAAAATTTTCCTTTCTTTCAAATAGTGCAGCCTGTTTAAAAATTTAAAAAAAAATTCCCTATTAGTGTTTTTCCACCCGTCTCCAGCTAAATAGTGGAAAAACACTATATAGGATAACCTAGAGGGGGTTTATTGGGCCTTGCAGCGCCGTTTACGGCTGTCTGCACGGTCTCTGTGTGAGCGCAGCTCGCCCTGTAGTCTGTGTGCAGCCATAGCCGGTTGGATTCAGCTCAGGGTGCGTTACTGCCTCATACCTTGAAAAACAATTTCCTTTTTTTCAAATAGTGCAGCCTGTTTAAAATTTAAAAAAAAAAATTCCTATTAGTGTCTTTCCACCCGTCTCCAGCTAAATAGTGGAAAAACACTACATAGGATAACCTAGAGGAGGGTTTTTTGGCCTTGCAGCGCCGTTTACGGCTGTCTGCACGGTCTCTGTGTGAGCGCAGCTCGCCCTGTAGTCTGTGTGCAGCCATAGCCGGTTGGATTCAGCTCAGGGTGCGTTACTGCCTCATACCTTGAAAAACAATTTCCTTTTTTTCAAATAGTGCAGCCTGTTTAAAATTTAAAAAAAAAAATTCCTATTAGTGTCTTTCCACCCGTCTCCAGCTAAATAGTGGAAAAACACTACATAGGATAACCTAGAGGAGGGTTTTTTGGCCTTGCAGCGCCGTTTACGGCTGTCTGCACGGTCTCCGTGTGATTTAAACTAGCTCTGTAGCCCGATCTGCACAAAAAAAAAAGTAAAGTTCACCAAACACAACTTAACACTTGTGTAGGCCACATTTGAAAAATAATAAAGTTTAGTCCACACTTTACAACATTAGTGTTTCTTACACCTGTTAGAAGGAGCATTTCAGGAATAAGCACGCTAAGGCCTTAGTACTTTTCTGCTTATCTTTATCTGTCAACCAAGATGAAGAGGGCAGGGAGTAAGGCACGTGGGCGTGGGCGCGGAGCAGGGAGAGGAGCAGGGAGAGGACGTGGTGATTCTGTGCCTGCTGCGGGCGCCGGTGACTCGTCGTCACTCAGTTTCAGCAGAGAACAGTCCTTCATGTGCAGCTTTGTCGGAGAGCGCCGTGCACCGCTGCTGCGTGAAGACCAAATTGAAGCCGTTGTCGGGTGGATGGCAGCTAACGCCTCGGCATCGACTTCAGTTAGTGCCACATCCTCTCAGGCACAGAGCACTGGAGAGCAGCCATCTGTCTCTTCACCACCTGCCAAATTGGCCAGGCAGGCAGAGAGCCCAGGACAGGAGCCGTCTCTACTTCTGTTCTCTGAATCTCTTGGCTTGGAAACAGGGGGCCAGCCAAGCAGCATTGGAGAAATGGAAGAAGAGGCAGTGTGCAGTGATGCCCAACAGCTTTTTCTCTCTGACTCTGAAGAGGCAGGTGGGCCAGTGCCTCCGGTGACCACAGCGCAGTACGCATCTGATGATGAAACTCAGGTGCCGCTTTCTGATGCGTACTGTGCTGCCGAGACTACCCAGGAGGAGCAGTTGGTGGCAGAGGGTAGTGGAGATGATGAGGTCCTTGACCCATCGTGGCGTGAGGAACAGGAAGGTGGTGGGAGCAGCTCTGAGGAAGAGCTTCCCCTTACGGGCCAAAGAGGGAGAGGGAGGGGGAAGACTGCGGAGCCTGTAGCCTCCACTTTGGCACCCGTTAGGAGCCTGTCTCTTTCCAAAGCCAAAAAGGGCGCTCCCAAGATTTGCAGTGCCTGGTCCTTTTTTGACACAGTTGCAGATGACATTTGTTTTGTCAAATGCAAGCTGTGTCATCAGAAAGTAAAAAGAGGTAAAAGTGTCAGCAACCTCAATACCACAAATATGTGGAAACATGTGCGGACCAGGCACGCGGTGGAGTTACAGAAACACAGTGAAGACGTAGGCCAACCAACAGCGGCAGCTACCACCTCTTCATCTCGTGTTGCCTCTTCCTCCACTGTTGTCCAGAGACCTAGTGTAATTCCACCCACAGCACCACCTTCCCAGTCATCCTCACACTCCCAGTCTACTCTACAGCCATCGGTAGTACAGGCATGGGAGAAAAGGTGGGCATTCTCGGCCAACCACCCCCGAGCACAGGCTCTGAATGCAGGCATTGCCAAACTGTTGTCCCTGGAAATGCTCTCGTTCAGGCTGGTGGAGACTGACAGCTTCGGTGACTTGATGGCATTGGCAGTCCCACAGTACAAGGTGCCCAGCCGCTTTTACTTCAGCAGGCAGGCTGTCCCTGCCCTGCACAGGCATGTTGAGGCAAACATAAAACATGCGCTACTGAACGCCGTCAGTAGCAAGGTCCACCTCACCACCGATGCGTGGACCAGTCAGCATGGACAGGGGCGATATGTTTCCCTCACTGCCCATTGGGTTAATGTTGTTGAGCCAGGTACAGATCGTGCGAGTGGCGCAGGACGTGTCCTGCCCACTCCAAGGATTGCAGGAATCCAGTCTGTACGCATCGACTCCTCCTCTTACACCAGTTCCTCAGATTCCTCTCTGCAGGATCCGTCACAGTCCACCTCCACATGGACCCGTGAACGTTTACCTATGACCGACATGAGCACAGCCGTGGCCAAACGTCAGCAGGCCGTCTTGAAACTAGTTTCATTGGGGCATCGAAGCCACACAGCGCAGGAGCTCTGGAATGCCATCAAGCAGGAGAGCGATGTGTGGTTACTGCCAGCGAATCTCCAGCCAGGCATGGTAGTGTGTGACAATGGCCGAAATCTGGTGGCAGCTTTGGCCCTTGGCAACCTCACTCACATCCCATGTCTGGCACATGTGCTCAATTTGGTTGTGCAGAGTTTTCTGAGGGACTATCCGGATCTTGATGCCCTGCTGCACAAGGTCCGCCTAGAGTGTGCTCACTTGCGGCGTTCCAGCTTGGCCAGATCCCGCATTGCTGCTCTGCAGCGCCGATTCCGCCTTCCGGAACACCGCATCATATGTGACCTACCTACCCGGTGGAATTCCACGTTACATATGTTGGAGCGGTTGTGTGAGCAGCAGCAAGCAGTTATGGAGTACCAGCTGCATCAGGCGCAAAGAAGTCGCAGTCAGCGCCGATCAGACTTCACAACCACAGAGTGGGCCACTATGAAGGACGTCTGCCAGGTTTTGCGTCCTTTTGATTATTCCACGCGGATGGCAAGTGCAGATGATGCACTAGTCAGCATGACTGTCCCCCTTATCTGCCTGCTTCAGCAAACTTTGCAAGGGTTAAGGGATGATGTTGTGGAAGAGGTGGAGGATGAGGAGTCACCTTTTCCATCAGCTTCTGGAGAGTCAGCGCCACATGGTTCCTCACAAAGGGGTACGCAGGGGCCAATTTGTGAGGAGGATGAGGAGGAGTCAATGGAGGAGGAAGAGCTCCGTCCAGAGGAGGGAGCGACACAATTGTCCAGTGGTCAGTGTGTACAGCGAGGGTGGGGTGATGACGAGCGGGCAGAGATCATGTCTTAAGCAGGCCACAGCGTTTCTGGGCCAGTTGGCACTCTGCAGCACATGGTGGATTTCATGCTGCAGTGCCTGAGAAACGACCGCCGCATCGACCACATTCTCAACATGCCTGATTATTGGGTGTTCACCCTCCTTGATCCTCGCTACCGGGACAACGTCCAAAACCTCATCCCTGCGTTGACCCGGGAGCGTAAATTGCGGGAGTACCACGACACACTGGTGAATTCCATCATCTTCTCCTGTCCAACTGAGAGGAGTGCTGCTAGTGCTTTACAAAGCAGCTCAGCGCGTCGAGGCAGTGGGGGAGGCTCTGCCCAAAGAGGGAGCAGAAGCAGTGCCTCTGCCCAAGGCAAGCCCAGTATGGCACAACTCTGGCACACTTTTGTGTGCCCGCCCCAAATGTCTACACCATCACCGGCGGCTCCAGTCAGCAGGAGGCAACGGTTCCGTCAGATGGTGACAGACTACATGGCTTGCCCTCTTACTGTACTCCCAGACGGCTCCTCCCCGTTCAAGTTTTGGGTCTCTAAGCTGGATACATGGCCAGAGCTAAGCCAGTATGCATTGGAGGTGCTGGTTTGCCCTGCGGCTAGTGTCTTATCGGAACGTGTCTTTAGTGCCACAGGTGGTGTACTAACAGACCGTCGCATGCGACTATCCTCCGATAACGTTGACCGGCTTACTTTCCTGAAAATGAACCAGGCCTGGATCTCGCAGGAATTTGCCACTCCTCTGCCTGATTAAGTAATTGGGTGTCATCCAGGTCTCCTGCTGTGTTCATCTTTCTACCACCTGAACTGCTATTCCTGGGCTCCAACACCGCCAGTTGCGGCTCAGAAGTGCAGGCTGCACAGTAAAAACATACGACCCAGTGTTATTGGGTTTCAGTAACGTCAGCTGATCCCCAGCTGTGTAGCCGGCAATGTGTCCGGCGACCGCCACGCTGGCACAACAACCTAAATGTAAGGGAACCTGTCCCCCCCCCCCGTCGTTTGTTACTGAAAGAGCCATCTTGTGCAGCAGTAATGCTGCACAAGGAAAAGGTAGCTCTTTTTTTTTAGCTCCTTGCACACGCAGAACTTAACACTTATAAAATGTGTTCACTGATACCGTTATACTGTCCCGGAGCTGGGACTTTCCTTCGCAATGTGACGCAGCACAGCCGTCATTCCTACCCCCTTGGTGCCATGCGCTGCCTCCTCAGCGTTGTTTTAAGCTGTCACGGAGCCTGCGCTGTTCTGTTATCCCTTGGGCATGCCCTATTTGCGCTGCCTGTCTTCTGACATAATTTGGTGTCAGGCTGGCTGCGCCTGTGCGGCCGCGCTGCCCGAGATCCCGCCTCGCTGTGTCTTCTGATTGAGTCACACTGCGGGCCTGGGATCCATGGCCATGCGCAGTGCATATCTTCCCCTCGGGCTCTCGCTCATTTCCCTCCGCCTTCTTTAGACTGTGCGCCGTCAGCTGATCCCTAATAGCATGCCACGGCCGTGACACCGCACAGTCTGAAGAAGAGGGAAGGAGGGGAGTGAGAGTCGAGGATATGCACTGTGCATGTCCATGGTTCCAAGGCCCGCAGTGGGATTACGTTGGACGAGACTGCGAGGTGGGATCTGGAGCAGCGTGGACGCACAGGCAGTAACAGCCTGACACCAAATTATGTCAGAAGACAGGCAGCGCTAATTGGGCATGGCCAAGGGCTAACAGAACAGCGCAGGCTCCGTGACAGCTTAAAACAACGCTGAGGAGGCAGCGCACGGCACCAAGGGGATAGGAATGTCAGCTGTGCTGTGTCCCATTACGAAGGAAATTCGCACCTCCGGAACGGTTTAACGGTATAAGGGGACACATTTTTAGTGTTTACTTCGGTGTTTGCAAGGAGCATAATTAAAAGAACCACCTTTTCCTTTTGCATCGTTAGTGCTGCACAAGATGGCTCTTTCAGCTACAAACGTCTTGGGGGGGGGTTAAAGGTTCCCTTTCAACTTGCTCCAATCAGGCTTCGGCCTACACTCTGTTCCTCTGCTCCTCCTGCTGTCCCTGGGCTCTAACACCGCCAGTTGGTGCCTGGAAGTGCTGTGTGCACAGTCAGCAGTCGCTCCTCTGTTATTGGGGTTCAGTAACGTCAGCTGATCCCCAGCTGTGTGTGCGGCAATACCTCCAATCTGCTCCTCCTGCTGTCCCTGGGCTCTAACACCGCCAGTTGGTGACTGGAAGTGCTGTGTGCACAGTCAACAGTCGCTCCTCTGTTATTGGGGTTCAGTAACGTCAGCTGATCCCCAGCTGTGTGTGCGGCAATACCTCCAATCTGCTCCTCCTGCTGTCCCTGGGCTCTAACACCGCCAGTTGGTGCCTGGAAGTGCTGTGTGCACAGTCAACAGTCGCTCCTCTGTTATTGGGGTTCAGTAACGTCAGCTGATCCCCAGTTGTGTATCCGGCAACGTGTCATGCGACCGCCACGCTGGCACAACTAAAATGTAAGGGGACCTGTCCCCCCCCCCCCAGGCGTTTGTTACTGAAAGAGCCACCATGTGCAGCACTAATACTGCACAAGGGAAAGGTCGCTCTTGAAATTATGCTCCTTGCAAACGCTGAACTACACACTCATGTAATGTGTCCCCTCACACCATCCAACCGTCCCGGAGGTGGGACTTTCCTTTATAATGTGACGCAGCACAGCCGTCATTGCTACCCCCTTGGCACCGTGCGCTGCCTTCTTAGCGTTGTTTGATTCCGTCATGGACCCTGCGCTGTTATGTTATCCCTTGGCCATGCACAGTTTGCGCTGCCCGTCCTCTGACATCATTTGTTGTCGTCCTGGCTGCGCCTGTGCGTCCACGCTGCCCGAAATCACACCTCGCAGTGTCGTCTAATGTGATCCCACAGTGGGCCTGGTTTCCATGGCCATGCGCAGTGCATATACTAGCCTCTCACTCCCCTTCTTCACGCTTCTTCAGACTAGGCGGCGTTAGCTGATCCCTAATAGCATGCCACGGCCGTGACGCCGCACAGTCTGAAGAAGCAGGAAGGAGGTGAGTGAGAGGCGATGATATGCACTGCGCATGCCCATGGATCCCTGGCCCGCAGGGGACTACATTAGATGACACTGCAAGGTTGGATCTAGGGCAGCTTGGACGCACAGGCACTGCCCCAGCCTGACACCTACATGATGTCAGAAGACGGGCACCGCTAACTGTGCATGGCCAAGGGATAACATTACAGCGCAGGCTCCGTGACAGAACCAAACAACGTTGAGGAGGTGGCGCCCGGCACCAAGGGGGTTGGAACGACGGCTGTGCTGTGTCACATTACAAAGGAAAGTCCCACTTCCGGGATGGTTTGACGGTGTGAGGGGACACATTATATGAGTGTGTACTTCAGCGTTTGCAAGGAGCATAATTTTCGGAGCCACCATTTTCCATGTGCAGTATTACTGCTGTACAAGATGGCTCTTTCAGCAACAAATGCCTGGGGGGGGGTTAAAGGTTCCCTTTCAACTTGCTCCACTGCAGGCTTCGGCCTACACTCTGCTCCTCTTTGATTCCCTGGGTTTCAACACTGTCAGTTGCCACCTGGAAGTGTTGTCTACACAGAAAAAACACTAGGTGATGTGTCAGTGGGGTTCAGCACCGCCAGCTGTTCCCCTGCTGTGTAGTCGGCAACGTGTCCAGCACAAGCCACGCTGGCACAACAGAACAAAAGCTGCCACCAGTGCAGGCTTCGGCCTACACTCTGCTCCTCTCCTCCTCCTGCTGACCCTGGGCTCAAACACCGCTAGTTTTTGCCCGGAAGTGCTAGCTGCACAGAGAAAAACACCAGCCAATGTGTTAGTGGGGTTCAGCACCGCCAGCTGTTCCCCTGCTGTGTAGCCGGCAACGTGACCTGCAAACGCCACGCAGGCACATGAACTGAAATTAAAGGGAACCTGGCCCCACCCCCCCAGGTGTTTCTATGTATAACAGCCACCTAGTACAGCAGTACTGCTGCATTTGTACAAGGTGGCTGACTTTTTCTCCTTGCCCACGTGGAACTCAACACGTACAAAATGTGTCTCATTGAGACCATTCCACTGTCCCTGAGGTGTGACTTTCCTTTCTAATGATACGCAGCACCCCCCTTGGTAGCGTTTCCCGTCTTTTGTCATCATGGTTAGCTGGCTGCGCCTGTGCATCCGCCCTGCTAGAAACAACGCCCCTCGTTGTCATATTTATTTTGTCAGCGAGGGTGTGGTTTATGGGCACGAGCAGTGCATATGTTCGCCTGTCTTAACTCATCTCCTTCCGCCTTCTTCAGACTGTGCGGCCTCCTGGCCGTGGTAGGCGATAAGGGATCAGCTGAGGCCGCCCAGTCTGAAGCAGGTGTAAGGACATGTGTGAGCGGCAAACCTATTTACTGCACAAGGCCACGAATCCCAGCCACGCAGTGTGATTTTTTGAAAACACACTGTGGGTCTGGGATTCATGTCCATCGCTAACCGCAACGGCCGACATGAAATGAGGTCAGAAGACAGGAAGCGCTCACAGCGCATGGCCAAGGGATCACAATAGCGCAGACTCCTGTACAGCAAATAACAACGCTCAGGAATCTGCGCCCAGTACCTAGGTGCAAATTTTGACACCTGTGCTGCGTCTCCTTAAAAAGACAAGTCACGCCTCCACAACTGTTTGACAGTATAATGGGCTAAATAGTGTACGTGTTTTATTCAGCGTGTGCAAGGAGCAAACTAAATAGAGCAACCTTTTACTTGTGCAGCATTAATGCTGCACAAGGTGTGGCTCTTGCAACACCTGAGGGGGGGTTAAAGGTAACCTTTGAAATTGGTTCAACTAGGCTTCGGCCTACACTCTGCTCCTCTCCTCCTCCTGCTGAACCTGGGCTTTAACACCGCCAGTTTTTGCCCGGACATGCGAGCTGCACAGAGAAAAACACCAGTCAATGTGTCAGTGGGGTTCAGCAACGCCAGCTGTTCCCCTGCTGTGTAGCTTGCATCGTGTCCAGCACAAGCCACGCTGGCACAACCGACCAAAAGCTGCCACCAGTGCAGGCTTCGGCCTACACATTGCTCCTCTCCTCCTCCTGCTGACCCTGGGCTCTAACACCGCCAGTTTTTGCCCGGACATGCGAGCTGCACAGAGAAAAACACCAGTCAATGTGTCAGTGGGGTTCAGCAACGCCAGCTGTTCCCCTGCTGTGTAGCTTGCAACGTGACCTGCAAACGCCACGCAGGCACATGAACTGAAATTGAAGGGAGCCTGCCCCCCACCCCCAGGTGTTTCTATGTATAACAGCCACCTTGTACAGCAGTACTGCTGCATTTGTACAAGGTGGCTGACTTTTTCTCCTTGCCCACGTGGAACTCAACACGTACAAAATGTGTCTCATTGAGACCATTCCACTGTCCCTGAGGTGTGACTTTCCTTTCTAATGATACGCAGCACCACCCTTGTTAGCGCTGCCCGTCTTTTGACATCATTGGTTAGCTGGCTGCGCCTGTGCGTCTGCCCTGCTCGAAACAACGCCCCTCGGTGTCTTATTTTTTTGGACAGCGAGGGTGTGATTGATGGGCATGTGCAGTGCATATGTTTGCCTGTGTTCACTCATCTCCTTCCGCCTTCTTCAGACTGGGTGTCCTCTTGGCCGCGGCAGGCGATAAGGGATCAGATGAGGTCGCCCAGTCTGAAGCTGGTGTAAGGACATGTGTGAGTGTCAAACATATTTACTGCACAAGGCCACGAATCCCAGCCACGCAGTGTGATTTTTTGAAAACACACTGTGGGTCTGGGATTCATGTCCATCGCTAACCGCAACGGCCGACATGAAATGAGGTCAGAAGACAGGAAGCGCTCACAGCGCATGACCAAGGGATCACAATAGCGCAGACTCCTGTACAGCAAATAACAACGCTCAGGAATCTGCGCCCAGCAGCTAGGTGTAAATTTTGACACCTGTGCTGCATCTCCTTAAAAAGACAAGTCACGCCTCCACTACTGTTTGACAGTATAGTGGGCTAAATAGTGTACGTGTTTTATTCAGCGTGTGCAAGGAGCAAATTAAATAGAGCAACCTTTTACTTGTGCAGCATTAATGCTGCACAAGGTGTGGCTCTTGTACCTTGCAACACCTGAGGGGGGGTTAAAGGTAACCTTTGAAATTGGTTCAACTAGGCTTCGGCCTACACTCTGCTCCTCTCCTGCTGACCCTGGGCTCAAACACCGCTAGTTTTTGCCCGCAACTGCTAGCTGCACAGAGAAAAACACCAGCCAATGTGTTAGTGGGGTTCAGCACCGCCAGCTGTTCCCCTGCTGTGTAGCCGACATCGTGTCCAGCACAAGCCACGCTGGCACAACCGACCAAAAGCTGCCACCAGTGCAGGCTTCGGCCTACACTCTGCTCCTCTCCTCCTCCTGCTGACCCTGGGCTCAAACACCGCCAGTTTCTGCCCGGACATGCTAGCTGCACAGAGAAAAACACCCACCATTGTGTCAGTGGGGTTCAGCACCGCCAGCTGTTCCCCCGCTGTGTAGCCGGCATCGTGTCCAGCACAAGCCACGCTGGCACAACTGACCAAAAGCTGCCACCAGTGCAGGCTTCGGCCTACACTCTGCTCCTCTCCTCCTCCTGCTGACCCTGGGCTCAAACACCTCCAGTTTCTGCCCGGAAGTGCTAGCTGCACAGAGAAAAACACCAGCCAATGTGTCAGTGGGGTTCAGCACCGCCAGCTGTTCCCCTGCTGTGTAGCCGACATCGTGTCCAGCACAAGCCACGCTGGCACAACCGACCAAAAGCTGCCACCAGTGCAGGCTTCGGCCTACACTCTGCTCCTCTCCTCCTCCTGCTGACCCTGGGCTCAAACACCGCCAGTTTCTGCCCGGACATGCTAGCTGCACAGAGAAAAACACCCACCATTGCGTCAGTGGGGTTCAGCACCGCCAGCTGTTCCCCCGCTGTGTAGCCGGCATCGTGTCCAGCACAAGCCACGCTGGCACAACTGACCAAAAGCTGCCACCAGTGCAGGCTTCGGCCTACACTCTGCTCCTCTCCTCCTCCTGCTGACCCTGGGCTCAAACACCTCCAGTTTCTGCCCGGAAGTGCTAGCTGCACAGAGAAAAACACCAGCCAATGTGTCAGTGGGGTTCAGCACCGCCAGCTGTTCCCCTGCTGTGTAGCCGGCAACGTGACCTGCAAACGCCACGCAGGCACATGAACTGAAATTAAAGGGAACCTGGCCCCACCCCCCCAGGTGTTTCTATGTATAACAGCCACCTTGTACAGCAGTACTGCTGCATTTGTACAAGGTGGCTGACTTTTTCTCCTTGCCCACGTGGAACTCAACACGTACAAAATGTGTCTCATTAGAGACCATTCCACTGTCCCTGAGGTGTGACTTTCCTTTCTAATGACACGCAGCACCCCCATTGTTAGCGCTGCCCGTCTTCTGACATCATTGGTTGGCTGGCTGTGCCTGTGCGTCCGCCCTGCCCGACACAACGCCCCTCGTTGTCTCATATATTTTGACTGCGAGGGTGTGATTGATGGGCACGAGCAGTGCATATGTTCCCCTGTCTTCACTCCCCTCCTTCCGCCTTCTTCTGACTGCGGCCTCATGGCCGCGGCATGCGATAAGGGATCAGCTGAGGCCGCCCAGTCTGAAGCAGGTGTAAGGACATGTGTGAGCGGCGGACATATTTACTGCACAAGGCCACGAATCCCAGCACCGCAGTGTGACTTTAGGAAAAGGCACTGTGGGTCTGGGATTTATGGCCATCGTTAACCGCACCGGCCAACATGAAATGAGGTCATGAGACGGCCTGCACTAACAGGGTATTGCCAAGGGATAACACAAGAGCGCAGTTTCCTGTACTGCAAATAACAACGGTAAGGAATCTGCGCCCAGCACCTAGGTGTAAATTTGTACACCTGTGCTGCGTCTCCTTAAAAAGACAAGTCACGCCTCCACTACTGTTTGACAGTATAATGGGCTAAATAGTGTACGTGTTTTATTCAGCGTGTACAAGGAGCAAAATTAAGAGAGCAACCTTTGACTTGTGCATCATTAATGCAGTTCAAGGTGTGGCTCTTGTACCTTGCAACACCTGAGGGGGGGTTAAAGGTTACCTTTGAAATTGGTTCAACTAGGCTTCGGCCTACACTCTGCTCCTCTCCTCCTCCTGCTGACCCTGGGCTATAACACCGCCAGTTGTAGCCTGGAAGTGCTAGCTGCACAGAGAAAAACACCAGCCAATGTGTTAGTGGGGTTCAGCACCGCCAGCTGTTCCCCTGCTGTGTAGCCGATATCGTGTCCAGCACAAGCCACGCTGGCACAACCTACCAAAAGCTGCCACCAGTGCAGGCTTCGGCCTACACTCTGCTCCTCTCCTCCTCCTGCTGACCCTGGGCTCAAACACCTCCAGTTTCTGCCCGGAAGTGCTAGCTGCACAGAGAAAAACACCAGCCAATGTGTCAGTGGGGTTCAGCACCGCCAGCTGTTCCCCTGCTGTGTAGCCGGCAACGTGACCTGCAAACGCCACGCAGGCACATGAACTGAAATTAAAGGGAACCTGGCCCCACCCCCCCAGGTGTTTCTATGTATAACAGCCACCTTGTACAGCAGTACTGCTGCATTTGTACAAGGTGGCTGACTTTTTCTCCTTGCCCACGTGGAACTCAACACGTACAAAATGTGTCTCATTAGAGACCATTCCACTGTCCCTGAGGTGTGACTTTCCTTTCTAATGACACGCAGCACCCCCATTGTTAGCGCTGCCCGTCTTCTGACATCATTGGTTGGCTGGCTGTGCCTGTGCGTCCGCCCTGCCCGACACAACGCCCCTCGTTGTCTCATATATTTTGACTGCGAGGGTGTGATTGATGGGCACGAGCAGTGCATATGTTCCCCTGTCTTCACTCCCCTCCTTCCGCCTTCTTCTGACTGTGCGGCCTCATGGCCGCGGCATGCGATAAGGGATCAGCTGAGGCCGCCCAGTCTGAAGCAGGTGTAAGGACATGTGTGAGCGGCGGACATATTTACTGCACAAGGCCACGAATCCCAGCACCGCAGTGTGACTTTAGGAAAAGGCACTGTGGGTCTGGGATTTATGGCCATCGTTAACCGCATCGGCCAACATGAAATGAGGTCATTAGACGGCCTGCACTAACAGGGTATTGCCAAGGGATAACACAAGAGCGCAGTTTCCTGTACTGCAAATAACAACGGTAAGGAATCTGCGCCCAGCACCTAGGTGTAAATTTGTACACCTGTGCTGCGTCTCCTTAAAAAGACAAGTCACGCCTCCACTACTGTTTGACAGTATAATGGGCTAAATAGTGTACGTGTTTTATTCAGCGTGTGCAAGGAGCAAAATTAAGAGAGCAACCTTTGACTTGTGCATCATTAATGCAGTTCAAGGTGTGGCTCTTGTACCTTGCAACACCTGAGTGGGGGTTAAAGGTTACCTTTGAAATTGGTTCAACTAGGCTTCGGCCTACACTCTGCTCCTCTCCTCCTCCTGCTGACCCTGGGCTATAACACCGCCAGTTGTAGCCTGGAAGTGCTAGCTGCACAGAGAAAAACACCAGCCAATGTGTTAGTGGGGTTCAGCACCGCCAGCTGTTCCCCTGCTGTGTAGCCGACATCGTGTCCAGCACAAGCCACGCTGGCACAACCGACCAAAAGCTGCCACCAGTGCAGGCTTCGGCCTACACTCTGCTCCTCTCCTCCTCCTGCTGACCCTGGGCTCAAACACCGCCAGTTTCTGCCCGGACATGCTAGCTGCACAGAGAAAAACACCCACCATTGTGTCAGTGGGGTTCAGCACCGCCAGCTGTTCCCCCGCTGTGTAGCCGGCATCGTGTCCAGCACAAGCCACGCTGGCACAACTGACCAAAAGCTGCCACCAGTGCAGGCTTCGGCCTACACTCTGCTCCTCTCCTCCTCCTGCTGACCCTGGGCTCAAACACCTCCAGTTTCTGCCCGGAAGTGCTAGCTGCACAGAGAAAAACACCAGCCAATGTGTCAGTGGGGTTCAGCACCGCCAGCTGTTCCCCTGCTGTGTAGCCGGCAACGTGACCTGCAAACGCCACGCAGGCACATGAACTGAAATTAAAGGGAACCTGGCCCCACCCCCCCAGGTGTTTCTATGTATAACAGCCACCTAGTACAGCAGTACTGCTGCATTTGTACAAGGTGGCTGACTTTTTCTCCTTGCCCACGTGGAACTCAACACGTACAAAATGTGTCTCATTAGAGACCATTCCACTGTCCCTGAGGTGTGACTTTCCTTTCTAATGATACGCAGCACCCCCTTGGTAGCGCTGCCCGTCTTCTGACATCATTGGTTGGCTGCCTGTGCCTGTGCGTCCGCCCTGCCTGAAACAATGCTCCTCGTTGTCTTACTTATTTTGACTGCGAGGGTGTGATTGATGGGCACGAGCAGTGCATATCTTCGCCTGTCTTAACTCATCTCCTTCCGCCTTCTTCAGACTGTGCAGCCTCATGGCCGCGGCATGCGAGAAGGGATCAGCAGAGGCCGCCCAGTCTGAAGCAGGTGTAAGGACGTGTGTGAGCGGCCAAAATATTTACTGCTCAAGGCCACGAATCCCAGCACCGCAGTGTGACTTTATGAAAAGGCACTGTGGGTCTGGGATTTATGGCCATCGTTAACCGCACCGGCCAACAAGAAATGAGGTCATAAGACGGGCAGCTCTAACAGGGCATTGCCAAGGGATAACACAAGAGCGCAGACTCCTGTACAGCAAATAACAATGCTCAGGAAGCTGCGCCAAGCACCAAGGCGTTATTTGGGACACCTGTGCTGCGTCTCCTTAAAAAGCCAAGTCACGCATCCACTACAGTTTGACTGTAGAATGGGCTAAATTGTGTACGTCTTTCATTCAGCGTGTGCAAGTAGACAAATTAATAGAGCAACCTTTCACTTGTGCAGCATTAATACTGCACAAGGTGTGTCTCTTGTAGTTTGTAACACCTGAGGGGGGGTTAAAGGTTTCCTTTGAAATTGGTTCAACTAGGCTTCGGCCTACACTCTGCTCCTCTCCTCCTCCTCCTGCTTCACCACGGGCTCTAACATCGCAAGTTTTTGCCCGCAAGTGCTAGCTGCATAGAGAAAAACACCCGCCATTGTGTTAGTGGGGTTCAGCAACGCCAGCTGTTCCCACACTGTGTAGCCGGCAAAGTGTCCTGCAAACGCAACGCTGACACAAAGCTGCCTCCAGTGCAGGCTTTGGCCTACACTCTGCTCCCCCTGCTTACCCTTTGCTCCAGCACCGCTAGTTGGGGCTCTAGGAAGACAATCTTTAATACGCAACGCATCTGGGTTCCAGCACCGCCAGCTGGTTCTCGGCAGTGTTTTTGTCACAGGTACTCCCTCGTGCCAAACCTGGTTTCAGCACCGTCAGCTGTTTCCGGGTTGTGTCAAACTCGCTGAGACGCCTATGCTTGCCCCGTCGTGTTGCGGTCGGGTTAGCCAACTCCAGGGTGCCTCCAGTTTAGGAGCTTCCTATGTGGGCTGCGTGAACTGGTAGTCAAGGCTGGTTCTGTAGTGCCAGTAGGCCCAGCTCCCCCTGTAGGACTGTTGGCGTTCGGTAACTGCGGCTGCCTCGCGGCCTAGCTGTTCTCTCCTCTCCTGTGGGCCTTGGGGTCCACCACCTGGTTCCAGCACCGTCAGCTGGTTCCGGGCCGAGCCTTTGGCTTAGGTGCCTCCTCCTGGGTATCCGAGTTCCGCCAACGTCAGGCGGTCCTTGGTAGTGCTTTTAAGCGCGGGCACCTACAGCTTAGTAACCGGGTTCCAGCACCGCCAGCTGGTCCTCGGTCGTGCCATTGGCTCTTGCACACTGGGGCAACGCATCTGGGTTCCAGCACCGCCAGCTGGTTCTCGGCAGTGTTCTTGACACAGGTACTCCCTCGTGCCAAGCCTGGTTTCAGCACCGTCAGCTGTTTCCGGGTTGTGTCAAACTCGCTGAGACGCCTATGCTTGCCCCATCGTGTTGCGGTCGGGTTAGCCAACTCCAGGGTGCCTCCAGTTTAGGAGCTTCCTATGTGGGCTGCGTGAACTGGTAGTCAAGGCTGGTTCTGTAGTGCCAGTAGGCCCAGCTCCCCCTGTAAGACTGTTGGGGTTCGGTAACTGCTGCTGCCTCGCGGCCTAGCTTTTCTCTCCTCTCCTGTGGACCTTCAGGTCCACCACCTGGTTCCAGTAACGTCAGCTGGTTCCGGGCAGAGCCTTTGGCTTAGGTGCCTCCTTCTGGGTATCCGAGTTCCGCCAACGTCAGGCGGTCCTTGGTAGTGCTTTTTAGCACGGGTACCTCCTGCTTAGTAACCGGGTTCCAGTAACGTCAGCTGGTCCTCGGTAGTTCCATAGGCTCTTGAACCTTCGGGTAGCCATCCGAGTTCCAGTTCCATCATCAGGTTCTTGGCATTTTCTCAGCCTTCTTGTACCTTCTGCTACATTTCCAAGTTGAAGACCCTAAAGTCGACGACCCGGAAGACCACCCCGATGACGACGACGACGACCCGGAAGACCACCCCGATGACGACGGCGGAGACGACGACGGCGGAGACGACGACGGCTGAGACGACGACGGCGGAGATGACGACACTGGAGACGACGACCCTGGAGACAACGACCCTGGAGACGACGACATGGAAGACCGAGAAGCAGAAGAACAAGAGGCTGCAGAACAAAGAGCAGAAGAACATTAAGCATAAGACTTAATATCAGAGCAAAAGATATTATCTAAATTATATGCAGAAGAAGACTAAGCAGTGTATGGGGGTGAGTCCGTTCCTCCTCGTGGTGCCCCTGGATAAAGCCTGATGCTGCAGGCCAAACTGAACGCGGACAAATGTAACTTTTGTGACTGGCAGAACGGAAGGTGTAATCTTCCAACTTTTATAGATAACAACTACGGGAATGCCTGTCACAAATGAGAATATGATGAAGAAGTAGAATAGGAAGAATAATAACAGTGGAATAAAAAGAATATGTAGAATAGGAAGAATAATAATAGTTGAATAAAATGAATATGAAGAATGTAATCAAAAAAAAAAAAAAAAGGTAAAGGATGAAGAAGAAGATGAATAAGGTGAAGAAGAAGTTGATGTCAAAGATGCTGATGATGATGAAGATGAAAGTGTGGGAAAAGAAAAAAAAAAGAAAAAAAAGAAGGGGAAGGGCGTGGAATAGTGAAACATCAATATCTGACAAAATAAAATAAAAAATTTACATAGTCAATATCTTTGTCACTCCGAACGTCTTAAAAAAAAACAAAAAACATGCTATTCTATTTGATTGGGATAAACCTCTATGACTTTAATGTCTCCGCCACCTCCCCAAATACATCCGGCATTATTCTTAGTTGTTTTCCTTCATGTAGAATGAACCTACAAGGCAAGAAAGGGTTTATTTTAATTCCGATATTTTGGTCCCATTGACTTGCATTGGGATCGGGTATCGGCGATATCCGATATTTTTTGAATATCGGCCGATCCTATCCGATACCGATACTTTCCGATATCGGAAGGTATCGCTCAACACTAGTGTTGAGCATTCCGATACCGCAAGTATCGGCTATCGGCCGATATTTGCGGTATCGGAATTCCGATACTGAATTCCGATACTTCCCGCGTATCGGATACCGGAATCGGAAGTTCCCAGAATTCAAATTGAACGCAGCAGCCAATGAGGAATGAATGAAAGTGTGGGCACATCCTGTTTAGCATGGTGGGCATGTAAGTACTGGCAAGGCTGGGATTGGCTGCTGAAATGATGTCACTCTGCACTATAAAAAAGCGCTGCCGCCATTTTGCGCTCACTCTGCTGTGATTTCAGTTAGGGACAGGACGCTGTGTTCTAACTGAGGGCCAGTTGAGCTTGCTAATTGCTTTATTTTCCTTTCCAAAGGCTAATTTAGCAAAACGCTGTGTGTTCTTCACTGTTCACCTTGCTCTTGCCTTGCAGCGCTGTTTTAACAGCGTTCTGCAAGGTCTCTGTGTGTGTGTGTGTGTGTGTGTGCAGCTCACTCTGTAGTCTGTGTGCAGCCATATACCCGGTTGTATTCAGCTCAGGGGGGGGTTCACACTGCCTCACACAGTTGTTCTTTTTTGCTCTTAGTGCAGCCTGCTGCACATTTTTTCTCAAATTTCCTATTAGTGTTTTTCCACCAGTCTCCAGCTCTATTGTGGAAAAACACTACATAGGATAACCTAGAGGGGGTTTTTTGGGCCTTGCAGCGCCGTTTACGGCTCTCTGCACGGTCTCCGTGTGAGCCCAGCTCGCCCTGTAGTCTGTGTGCAGCCATAGCCGGTTGGATTCAGCTCAGGGTTCGTTACTGGCTCATACCTTGAGAAAAATTTTCCTTTTTTTCAAATAGTGCAGCCTGTTTAAAATTTGAAAAAAAAAATTCCTATTAGTGTCTTTCCACTCGTATCCAGCTAAATAGTGGAAAAACACTATATAGGATAACCTAGAGGAGGGTTTTTTGGCCTTGCAGCGCCGTTTACGGCTGTCTGCACGGTCTCCGTGTGAGCCCAGCTCGCCCTGTAGTCTGTGTGCAGCCATAGCCGGTTGGATCCAGCTCAGGGTTCGTTACTGGCTCATACCTTGCGAAAAATTTTCCTTTTTTTTCAAATAGTGCAGCCTGTTTAAAATTTGAAAAAAAAAATCCTATAAGTGTCTTTCCACTCGTATCCAGCTAAATAGTGGAAAAACACTATATAGGATAACCTAGAGGAGGGTTTTTTGGCCTTGCAGCGCTGTTTACGGCTGTCTGCACGGTCTCCGTGTGAGCCCAGCTCGCCCTGTAGTCTGTGTGCAGCCATAGCCGGTTGGATTCAGCTCAGGGTTCGTTACTGGCTCATACCTTGAGAAAAATTTTCCTTTTTTTGAAATAGTGCAGCCTGTTTAAAATTTGAAAAAAAAAAAATTCCTATTAGTGTCTTTCCACCAGTCTCCTGCTCAATTGTGGAAAAACACTACATAGGATAACCTAGAGGGTTTTTTTTGGGCCTTGCAGCGCCGTTTACGGCTGTCTGCACGGTCTCTGTGTGAGCGCAGCTCGCCCTGTAGTCTGTGTGCAGCCATAGCCGGTTGGATTCAGCTCAGGGTGCGTTACTGCCTCATACCTTGAAAAACAATTTCCTTTTTTTCAAATAGTGCAGCCAGTTTAAAATTTGAAAAAAAAAATTCCTATTAGTGTCTTTCCACTTGTATCCAGCTAAATAGTGGAAAAACACTATATAGGATAACCTAGAGGAGGGTTTTTTGGCCTTGCAGCGCCGTTTACGGCTGTCTGCACGGTCTCCGTGTGATTTAAACTAGCTCTGTAGCCCGATCTGCACCAAAAAAAAAGTTAAGTTCACCAAACACAACTTAACACTTGTGTAGGCCACATTTGAAAAATAATAAAGTTTAGTCCACAATTTACAACATTAGTGTTTCTTACACCTGTTAGGAGGAGCATTACAGGAATAAGCACACTAAGGCCTTAGTACTTTTCTGCTTATCTTTATCTGTCAACCAAGATGAAGAGGGCAGGGAGTAAGGCACGTGGGCGTGGGCGCGGAGCAGGGAGAGGAGCAGGGAGAGGACGTGGTGATTCTGTGCCTGCTGCGGGCGCCGGTGACTCGTCGTCACTCAGTTTCAGCAGGGAACAGTCATTCATGCGCAGCTTTGTCGGAGAGCGCCGTGCACCGCTGCTGCATGAAGACCAAATTGAAGCCGTTGTCGGGTGGATGGCAGCTAACGCCTCGGCATCGACTTCAGTTAGTGCCACATCCTCTCAGGCACAGAGCACTGGAGAGCAGCCATCTGTCTCTTCACCACCTGCCAAATTGGCCAGGCAGTCAGAGAGCCCAGGACAGGAGCCGTCTCTACTTCTGTTCTCTGAATCTCTTGGCTTGGAAACAGGGGGCCAGCCAAGCAGCATTGGAGAAATGGAAGAAGAGGCAGTGTGCAGTGATGCCCAACACCTTTTTCTCTCTGACTCTGAAGAGGCAGGTGGGCCAGTGCCTCCGGTGACCACAGCGCAGTACGCATCTGATGATGAAACTCAGGTGCCGCTTTCTCGTGCGTACTGTGCTGCTGAGACTACCCAGGAGGAGCAGTTGGTGGCAGAGGGTAGTGGAGATGATGAGGTCCTTGACCCATTGTGGCGTGAGGAACAGGAAGGTGGTGGGAGCAGCTCAGAGGAAGAGCTTCCTCTTACGGGCCAAAGAGGGAGAGGGAGGGGGAAGACTGCGGAGCCTGTAGCCTCCACTTTGGCACCCGTTAGGAGCCTGTCTCTTTCCAAAGCCAAAAAGGGCGCTCCCAAGACTTGCAGTGCCTGGTCCTTTTTTGACACAGTTGCAGATGACATTTGTTTTGTCAAATGCAAGCTGTGTCATCATAAAGTAAAAAGAGGGAAAAATGTCAGCAACCTCAATACCACAAATATGTGGAAACATGTGCGGACCAGGCACGCGGTGGAGTTACAGAAACACACTGAAGATGTAGGCCAACCAACAGCGGCAGCTACCACCTCTTCAGCTCGTGTTGCCTCTTCCTCCAGCTCACGCACAGCTGGTTTGGCTTCCTCCAAGAGACCTTGTGTAATTCCACCCACAGCACCACCTTCCCAGTCATCCTCACACTCCCAGTCTACTCTACAGCCATCGGTAGTACAGGCATGGGAGAAAAGGCGGGCATTCTCGGCCAACCACCCCCGAGCACAGGCTCTGAATGCAGGCATTGCCAAACTGTTGTCCCTGGAAATGCTCTCGTTCAGGCTGGTGGAGACTGACAGCTTCCGTGACTTGATGGCATTGGCAGTCCCACAGTACAAGGTGCCCAGCCGCTTTTACTTCAGCAGGCAGGCTGTCCCTGCCCTGCACAGGCATGTTGAGGCAAACATAAAACATGCGCTACTGAACGCCGTCAGTAGCAAGGTCCACCTCACCACCGATGCGTGGACCAGTCAGCATGGACAGGGGCGATATGTTTCCCTCACTGCCCATTGGGTTAATGTTGTTGAGCCAGGTACAGATCGTGCGAGTGGCGCAGGACGTGTCCTGCCCACTCCAAGGATTGCAGGAATCCAGTCTGTACGCATCGACTCCTCCTCTTACACCAGTTCCTCTGATTCCTCTCTGCAGGATCCGTCACAGTCCACCCCCACATGGACCCGTGAACGTTTACCTATGACCGACATGAGCACAGCCGTGGCCAAACGTCAGCAGGCCGTCTTGAAACTAGTTTCATTGGGGCATCGAAGCCACACAGCGCAGGAGCTCTGGAATGCCATAAAGCAGGAGAGCGATGTGTGGTTACTGCCAGCGAATCTCCAGCCAGGCATGGTAGTGTGTGACAATGGCCGAAATCTGGTGGCAGCTTTGGCCCTTGGCAACCTCACTCACATCCCATGTCTGGCACATGTGCTCAATTTGGTTGTGCAGAGTTTTCTGAGGGACTATCCGGATCTTGATGCCCTGCTGCACAAGGTCCGCCTAGAGTGTGCTCACTTGCGGCGTTCCAGCTTGGCCAGATCCCGCATTGCTGCTCTGCAGCGCCGATTCCGCCTTCCGGAACACCGCATCATATGTGACCTACCTACCCGGTGGAATTCCACGTTACATACTGTATGTTGGAGCGGTTGTGTGAGCAGCAGCAAGCAGTTATGGAGTACCAGCTGCATCAGGCGCAAAGAAGTCGCAGTCAGCGCCGATCAGACTTCACAACCACAGAGTGGGCCACTATGAAGGACGTCTGCCAGGTTTTGCGTCCTTTTGATTATTCCACGCGGATGGCAAGTGCAGATGATGCACTAGTCAGCATGACTGTCCCCCTTATCTGCCTGCTTCAGCAAACTTTGCAAGGGTTAAGGGATGATGTGGTGGAAGAGGTGGAGGATGAGGAGTCACCTTTTCCATCAGCTTCTGGAGAGTCAGCGCCACGTGGTTCCTCACAAAGGGGTACGCAGGGGCCAATTTGTGAGGAGGATGAGGAGGAGTCAATGGAGGAGGAAGAGCTCCGTCCAGAGGAGGGAGCGACACAATTGTCCAGTGGTCAGTGTGTACAGCGAGGGTGGGGTGATGACGAGCGGGCAGAGATCATGTCTCAAGCAGGGGACAGCGTTTCTGGGCCAGTTGGCACTCTGCAGCACATGGTGGATTTCATGCTGCAGTGCCTGAGAAACGACCGCCGCATCGACCACATTCTCAACATGCCTGATTATTGGGTGTTCACCCTCCTCGATCCTCGCTACCGGGACAACGTCCAAAACCTCATCCCTGCGTTGACCCGGGAGCGTAAATTGCGGGAGTACCACGACACACTGGTGAATTCCATCATCTTCTCCTGTCCAACTGAGAGGAGTGCTGCTAGTGCTTTACAAAGCAGCTCAGTGCGTCGAGGCAGTGGGGGAGGCTCTGCCCAAAGAGGGAGCAGAAGCAGTGCCTCTGCCCAAGGCAAGCCCAGTATGGCACAACTCTGGCACACTTTTGTGTGCCCGCCCCAAATGTCTACACCATCACCGGCGGCTCCAGTCAGCAGGAGGCAACGGTTCCGTCAGATGGTGACAGACTACATGGCTTGCCCTCTTACTGTACTCCCAGACGGCTCTTCCCCGTTCAAGTTTTGGGTCTCTAAGCTGGATACATGGCCAGAGCTAAGCCAGTATGCATTGGAGGTGCTGGCTTGCCCTGCGGCTAGTGTCTTATCGGAACGTGTCTTTAGTGCCACAGGTGGTGTACTAACAGACCGTCGCATGCGACTATCCTCCGATAACGTTGACCGGCTTACTTTCCTGAAAATGAACCAGGCCTGGATCTCGCAGGAATTTGCCACTCCTCTGCCTGATTAAGTAATTGGGTGTCATCCAGGTCTCCTGCTGTGTTCATCTTTCTACCACCTGAACTGCTATTCCTGGGCTCCAACACCGCCAGTTGCGGCTCAGAAGTGCAGGCTGCACAGTAAAAACATACGACCCAGTGTTATTGGGTTTCAGTAACGTCAGCTGATCCCCAGCTGTGTAGCCGGCAATGTGTCCTGCGACCGCCACGCTGGCACAACAACCTAAATGTAAAGGAACCTGTCCCCCCCCCCCCCCGTCGTTTGTTACTGAAAGAGCCATCTTGTGCAGCAGTAATGCTGCACAAGGAAAAGGTAGCTCTTTTTTTTTAGCTCTTTGCACACGCAGAACTTAACACTTATAAAATGTGTTCACTGATACCGTTATACCGTCCCGGAGCTGGGACTTTCCTTCGTAATGTGACGCAGCACAGCCGTCATTCCTACCCCCTTGGTGCCATGCGCTGCCTCCTCAGCGTTGTTTTAAGCTGTCACGGAGCCTGCGCTGTTCTGTTATCCCTTGGGCATGCCCTATTTGCGCTGCCTGTCTTCTGACATAATTTGGTGTCAGGCTGGCTGCGCCTGTGCGGCCGCGGTGCCCGAGATCCCGCCTCGCAGTGTCTTCTGATTGAGTCACACTGCGGGCCTGGGATCCATGGGCATGCGCAGTGCATATCTTCCCCTCGGGCTCTCGCTCATTTCCCTCCGCCTTCTTTAGACTGTGCGCCGTCAGCTGATCCCTAGCATGCCACGGCCGTGACACCGCACAGTCTGAAGAAGAGGGAAGGAGGGGAGTGAGAGTCGAGGTTATGCACTGTGCATGCCCATGGTTCCAAGGCCCGCAGTGGGATTACGTTAGATGAGACTGCGAGGTGGGATCTGGAGCAGCGTGGACGCACAGGCACTGATAGCCTGACACCAAATTATGTCAGAAGACAGGCAGCGCTAATTGGGCATGGCCAAGGGCTAACAGAACAGCGCAGGCTCCGTGACAGCTTAAAACAACGCTGAGGAGGCAGCGCACGGCATCAAGGGGATAGGAATGACAGCTGTGCTGTGTCCCATTACGAAGGAAATTCGCATCTCCGGAACGGTTTAACGGTATAAAGGGACACATTTTTAGTGTTTACTTCGGTGTTTGCAAGGAGCATAATTAAAAGAGCAACCTTTTCCTTTTGCATCCTTAGTGCTGCACAAGATGGCTCTTTCAGCTACAAACGTCTTGGGGGGGGGTTAAAGGTTTCCTTTCAACTTGCTCCAATCAGGCTTCGGCCTACACTCTGTTCCTCTGCTCCTCCTGCTGTCCCTGGGCTCTAACACCGCCAGTTGGTGCCTGGAAGTGCTGTGTGCACAGTCAACAGTCGCTCCTCTGTTATTGGGGTTCAGTAACGTCAGCTGATCCCCAGCTGTGTGTGCGGCAATACCTCCAATCTGCTCCTCCTGCTGTCCCTGGGCTCTAACACCGCCAGTTGGTGCCTGGAAGTGCTGTGTGCACAGTCAACAGTCGCTCCTCTGTTATTGGGGTTCAGTAACGTCAGCTGATCCCCAGCTGTGTGTGCGGCAATACCTCCAATCTGCTCCTCCTGCTGTCCCTGGGCTCTAACACCGCCAGTTGGTGCCTGGAAGTGCTGTGTGCACAGTCAACAGTCGCTCCTCTGTTATTGGGGTTCAGTAACGTCAGCTGATCCCCAGCTGTGTATCCGGCAATGTGTCATGCGACCGCCACGCTGGCACAACTAAAATGTAAGGGGACCTGTCCCCCCCCCCCTAGGCGTTTGTTACTGAAAGAGCCACCATGTGCAGCACTAATACTGCACAAGGGAAAGGTCGCTCTTGAAATTATGCTCCTTGCAAACGCTGAACTACACACTCATGTAATGTGTCCCCTCACACCGTCCAACCGTCCCGGAGGTGGGACTTTCCTTTGTAATGTGACGCAGCACAGCCGTCATTGCTACCCCCTTGGCACCGTGCGCTGCCTCCTTAGCGTTGTTTGATTCCGTCATGGACCCTGCGCTGTTATGTTATCCCTTGGCCATGCACAGTTTGCGCTGCCCGTCCTCTGACATCATTTGTTGTCGTCCTGGCTGCGCCTGTGCGTCCACGCTGCCCGAAATCACACCTCGCAGTGTCGTCTAATGTGATCCCACAGTGGGCCTGGTATCCATGGCCATGCGCAGTGCATATACTAGCCTCTCACTCCCCTTCTTCACGCTTCTTCAGACTAGGCGGCGTCAGCTGATCCCTAATAGCATGCCACGGCCGTGACGCCGCACAGTCTGAAGAAGCAGGAAGGAGGTGAGTGAGAGGCGATGATATGCACTGCGCATGCCCATGGATCCCTGGCCCGCAGTGGGACTACATTAGATGACACTGCAAGGTTGGATCTCGGGCAGCTTGGACGCACAGGCACTGCCAGCCTGACACCTACATGATGTCAGAAGACGGGCACCGCTAACTGTGCATGGCCAAGGGATAACATTACAGCTCGGGTTCCGTGACAGAACCAAACAACGTTGAGGAGGTGGCGCCCGGCACCAAGGGGGTTGGAATGACGGCTGTGCTGTGTCACATTACAAAGGAAAGTCCCACTTCCGGGATGGTTTGACGGTGTGAGGGGACACATTATATGAGTGTGTACTTCAGCGTTTGCAAGGAGCATAATTTTCGGAGCCACCATTTTCCATGTGCAGTATTACTGCTGTACAAGATGGCTCTTTCAGCAACAAATGCCTGGGGGGGGGGGGTTAAAGGTTCCCTTTCAACTTGCTCCACTGCAGGCTTCGGCCTACACTCTGCTCCTCTTTGATTCCCTGGGTTTCAACACTGTCAGTTGCCACCTCGAAGTGTTGTCTACACAGAAAAAACACTAGGTGATGTGTCAGTGGGGTTCAGCACCGCCAGCTGTTCCCCTGCTGTGTAGTCGGCAACGTGTCCAGCACAAGCCACGCTGGCACAACAGAACAAAAGCTGCCACCAGTGCAGGCTTCGGCCTACACTCTGCTCCTCTCCTCCTCCTGCTGACCCTGGGCTCAAACACCGCTAGTTTTTGCCTGGAAGTGCTAGCTGCACAGAGAAAAACACCAGCCAATGTGTTAGTGGGGTTCAGCAACGCCAGCTGTTCCCCTGCTGTGTAGCCGGCAACGTGACCTGCAAACGCCATGCAGGTACAGGAACTGAAATTAAAGGGAACCTGGCCCCACCCCCCCAGGTGTTTCTATGTATAACAGCCACCTAGTACAGCAGTACTGCTGCATTTGTACAAGGTGGCTGACTTTTTCTCCTTGCCCACGTGGAACTCAACACGTACAAAATGTGTCTCATTGAGACCTTTCCACTGTCCCTGAGGTGTGACTTTCCTTTGTAATGATACGCAGCACCCCCCTTGGTAGCGTTTCCCGTCTTTTGTCATCATGGTTAGCTGGCTGCGCCTGTGCATCCGCCCTGCTAGAAACAACGCCCCTCGTTGTCATATTTATTTTGTCAGCGAGGGTGTGGTTTATGGGCACGAGCAGTGCATATGTTCGCCTGTCTTAACTCATCTCCTTCCGCCTTCTTCAGACTGTGCGGCCTCCTGGCCGTGGTAGGCGATAAGGGATCAGCTGAGGCCGCCCAGTCTGGAGCAGGTGTAAGGACATGTGTAAGCGGCAAACCTATTTACTGCACAAGGCCACGAATCCCAGCCACGCAGTGTGATTTTTTGAAAACACACTGTGGGTCTGGGATTCATGTCCATCGCTAACCGCAACGGCCGACATGAAATGAGGTCAGAAGACAGGAAGCGCTCACAGCGCATGGCCAAGGGATCACAATAGCGCAGACTCCTGTACAGCAAATAACAACGCTCAGGAATCTGCGCCCAGTACCTAGGTGCAAATTTTGACACCTGTGCTGCGTCTCGTTAAAAAGACAAGTCACGCCTCCACAACTGTTTGACAGTATAATGGGCTAAATAGTGTACGTGTTTTAGTCAGCGTGTGCAAGGAGCAAAACAAATAGAGCAACCTTTTACTTGTAACATAGTAACATAGTAACATAGTAACATAGTTAGTAAGGCCGAAAAAAGACATTTGTCCATCCAGTTCAGCCTATATTCCATCATAATAAATACCCAGATCTACGTCCTTCTACAGAAACCAATAATTGCACGATACAACACTGTTCTGCTCCAGGAAGACATCCAGGCCTCTCTTGAACCCCTCGACTGAGTTCGCCATCACCACCTCCTCAGGCAAGCAATTCCAGATTCTCACTGCCCTAACAGTAAAGAATCCTCTTCTATGTTGGTGGAAAAACCTTCTCTCCTCCAGACGCAAAGAATGCCCCCTTGTGCCCGTCACCTTCCTTGGTATAAACAGATCCTCAGCGAGATATTTGTATTGTCCCCTTATATACTTATACATGGTTATTAGATCGCCCCTCAGTCGTCTTTTTTCTAGACTAAATAATCCTAATTTCGCTAATCTATCTGGGTATTGTAGTTCTCCCATCCCCTTTATTAATTTTGTTGCCCTCCTTTGTACTCTCTCTAGTTCCATTATATCCTTCCTGAGCACCGGTGCCCAAAACTGGACACAGTACTCCATGTGCGGTCTAACTAGGGATTTGTACAGAGGCAGTATAATGCTCTCATCATGTGTATCCAGACCTCTTTTAATGCACCCCATGATCCTGTTTGCCTTGGCAGCTGCTGCCTGGCACTGGCTGCTCCAGGTAAGTTTATCATTAACTAGGATCCCCAAGTCCTTCTCCCTGTCAGATTTACCCAGTGGTTTCCCGTTCAGTGTGAAATGGTGATATTGATTCCCTCTTCCCATGTGTATAACCTTACATTTATCATTGTTAAACCTCATCTGCCACCTTTCAGCCCAAGTTTCCAACTTATCCAGATCCATCTGTAGCAGAATACTATCTTCTCTTGTATTAACTGCTTTACATAGTTTTGTATCATCTGCAAATATCGATATTTTACTGTGTAAACCTTCTACCAGATCATTAATGAATATGTTGAAGAGAACAGGTCCCAATTAGTGTTGAGCGATACCTTCCGATATCGGAAAGTATCGGTATCGGTTTGGATCGGCCGATATTCAAAAAATATCGGATATCGCCGATACCGATACCCGATCCCAATGCAAGTCAATGGGACCAAAATATCGGAATTAAAATAAACCCTTTCTTTCCTTGTAGGTTCATTCTACATGAAGGAAAACAACTAAGAATAATGCCGGATGTATTTGGGGAGGTGGCGGAGACATTAAAGTCATAGAGGTTTATCCCAATCAAATAGAATAGCATGTTTTTTGTTTTTTTTTAAGACGTTCGGAGTGACAAAGATATTGACTATGTAAATTTTTTTTTTATTTTGTCAGATATTGATGTTTCACTATTCCACGCCCTTCCCCTTCTTTTTTTTCTTTTTTTTTTTCTTTTCCCACACTTTCATCTTCATCATCATCAGCATCTTTGACATCAACTTCTTCACCTTATTCATCTTCTTCTTCATCTTCTACCTATTTTTTTTTTTTTATTACATTCTTCATATTCATTTTATTCAACTATTATTATTCTTCTTATTCTACATATTCTTTTTATTCCACTGTTATTATTCTTCCTATTCTACTTCTTCATCATATTCTCATTTGTGACAGGCATTCCCGTAGTTGTTATCTATAAAAGTTTGAAGATTACACCTTCCGTTCTGCCAGTCACAAAAGTTACATTTGTCCGCGTTCAGTTTGGCCTGCAGCATCAGGCTTTATCCAGGGGCACCACGAGGAGGAACGGACTCACCCCCATACACTGCTTAGTCTTCTTCTGCATATAATTTAGATAATATCTTTTGCTCTGATATTAAGTCTTATGCTTAATGTTCTTCTGCTCTTTGTTCTGCAGCCTCTTGTTCTTCTGCTTCTCGGTCTTCCATGTTGTCGTCTCCAGGGTCGTCGTCTCCAGTGTCGTCATCTCCGCCGTCGTCGTCTCCGCCGTCGTCGTCGTCGTCATCGGGGTGGTCTTCCGTGTCGTCGTCATCGTGGTGGTCTTCCGGGTCGTCGACGTTAGGGTCTTCAACTTGGAAATGTAGCAGAAGGTACAAGAAGGCTGAGAAAATGCCAAGAACCAGCTGATGGAACTGGAACTCGGATGGCTACCCGAAGGTTCAAGAGCCTATGGAACTACCGAGGACCAGCTGACGTTACTGGAACCCGGTTACTAAGCAGGAGGTACCCGTGCTAAAAAGCACTACCAAGGACCGCCTGACGTTGACGGAACTCGGATACCCAGAAGGAGGCACCTAAGCCAAAGGCTCTGCCCGGAACCAGCTGACGTTACTGGAACCAGGATGGGGAGCAGAAGGTACAAGAGCAAAAGACACTGCCGAGAACCAGCTGACGGTACTGGAACCCGGATGGGTAGCCGAAGGTCCAAGAGCCAATGGAACTACCGAGGACCAGCTGACGTTACTGGAACCCGGTTACTAAGCAGGAGGTACCCGTGCCTGAAAGCACTACCAAGGACCACCTGACGTTGGTGGAACTTGGATACCCAGAAGGAGGCACCTAAGCCAAAGGCTCTGCCCGGAACCAGCTGACGGTACTGGAACCAGGATGGGGAGCAGAAGGTACAAGAGCAAAAGACACTGCCGAGAACCAGCTGACGGTGCTGGAACCAGGTGGTGGACCCGAAGGTCCACAGGAGAGGAGAGAACAGCTAGGCCGCGAGGCAGCCGCAGTTACCGAACCCCAACAGTCCTACAGGGGGAGCTGGGCCTACTGGCACTACAGAACCAGCCTTGACTACCAGTTCACGCAGCCCACATAGGAAGCTCCTAAACTGGAGGCACCCTGGAGTTGGCTAACCCGACCGCACCACGACGAGGCAAGCATAGGTGTCTCAGTGAGCTTGACACAACCCGGAAACAGCTGACGGTGCTGAAACCAGGCTTGGCACGAGGGAGTACCTGTGACAAAAACACTGCCGAGAACCAGCTGGCGGTGCTGGAACCCGGATGCTTTGCCCCAGTGTGCAAGAGCCAATGGCACGACCGAGGACCAGCTGACGGTGCTGGAACCCGGTTACTAAGCTGTAGGTGCCCGCGCTTAAAAGCACTACCAAGGACCGCCTGGCGTTGGCGGAACTCGGATACCCAGGAGGAGGCACCTAAGCCAAAGGCTCGGCCCGGAACCAGCTGACGGTGCTGGAACCAGGTGGTGGACCCGAAGGTCCACAGGAGAGGAGAGAACAGCTAGGCCGCGAGGCAGCCGCAGTTACCGAACCCCAACAGTCCTACAGGGGGAGCTGGGCCTACTGGCACTACAGAACCAGCCTTGACTACCAGTTCACGCAGCCCACATAGGAAGCTCCTAAACTGGAGGCACCCTGGAGTTGGCTAACCCGACCGCACCACGACGAGGCAAGCATAGGTGTCTCAGTGAGCTTGACACAACCCGGAAACAGCTGACGGTGCTGAAACCAGGCTTGGCACGAGGGAGTACCTGTGACAAAAACACTGCCGAGAACCAGCTGGCGGTGCTGGAACCCGGATGCGTTGCCCCAGTGTGCAAGAGCCAATGGCACGACCGAGGACCAGCTGACGGTGCTGGAACCCGGTTACTAAGCTGTAGGTGCCCGCGCTTAAAAGCACTACCAAGGACCGCCTGGCGTTGGCGGAACTCGGATACCCAGGAGGAGGCACCTAAGCCAAAGGCTCGGCCCGGAACCAGCTGACGGTGCTGGAACCAGGTGGTGGACCCCAAGGCCCACAGGAGAGGAGAGAACAGCTAGGCCGCGAGGCAGCCGCAGTTACCGAACCCCAACAGTCCTACAGGGGGAGCTGGGCCTACTGGCACTACAGAACCAGCCTTGACTACCAGTTCACGCAGCCCACATAGGAAGCTCCTAAACTGGAGGCACCCTGGAGTTGGCTAACCCGACCGCACCACGACGAGGCAAGCATAGGTGTCTCAGTGAGCTTGACACAACCCGGAAACAGCTGACGGTGCTGAAACCAGGCTTGGCACGAGGGAGTACCTGTGACAAAAACACTGCCGAGAACCAGCTGGCGGTGCTGGAACCCGGATGCGTTGCCCCAGTGTGCAAGAGCCAATGGCACGACCGAGGACCAGCTGACGGTGCTGGAACCCGGTTACTAAGCTGTAGGTGCCCGCGCTTAAAAGCACTACCAAGGACCGCCTGGCGTTGGCGGAACTCGGATACCCAGGAGGAGGCACCTAAGCCAAAGGCTCGGCCCGGAACCAGCTGACGGTGCTGGAACCAGGTGGTGGACCCCAAGGCCCACAGGAGAGGAGAGAACAGCTAGGCCGCGAGGCAGCCGCAGTTACCGAACCCCAACAGTCCTACAGGGGGAGCTGGGCCTACTGGCACTACAGAACCAGCCTTGACTACCAGTTCACGCAGCCCACATAGGAAGCTCCTAAACTGGAGGCACCCTGGAGTTGGCTAACCCGACCGCACCACGACGAGGCAAGCATAGGTGTCTCAGTGAGCTTGACACAACCCGGAAACAGCTGACGGTGCTGAAACCAGGCTTGGCACGAGGGAGTACCTGTGACAAAAACACTGCCGAGAACCAGCTGGCGGTGCTGGAACCCGGATGCGTTGCCCCAGTGTGCAAGAGCCAATGGCACGACCGAGGACCAGCTGACGGTGCTGGAACCCGGTTACTAAGCTGTAGGTGCCCGCGCTTAAAAGCACTACCAAGGACCGCCTGGCGTTGGCGGAACTCGGATACCCAGGAGGAGGCACCTAAGCCAAAGGCTCGGCCCGGAACCAGCTGACGGTGCTGGAACCAGGTGGTGGACCCCAAGGCCCACAGGAGAGGAGAGAACAGCTAGGCCGCGAGGCAGCCGCAGTTACCGAACCCCAACAGTCCTACAGGGGGAGCTAGGCCTACTGGCACTACAGAACCAGCCTTGACTACCAGTTCACGCAGCCCACATAGGAAGCTCCTAAACTGGAGGCACCCTGGAGTTGGCTAACCCGACCGCACCACGACGAGGCAAGCATAGGTGTCTCAGTGAGCTTGACACAACCCGGAAACAGCTGACGGTGCTGAAACCAGGCTTGGCACGAGGGAGTACCTGTGACAAAAACACTGCCGAGAACCAGCTGGCGGTGCTGGAACCCGGATGCGTTGCCCCAGTGTGCAAGAGCCAATGGCACGACCGAGGACCAGCTGACGGTGCTGGAACCCGGTTACTAAGCTGTAGGTGCCCGCGCTTAAAAGCACTACCAAGGACCGCCTGGCGTTGGCGGAACTCGGATACCCAGGAGGAGGCACCTAAGCCAAAGGCTCGGCCCGGAACCAGCTGACGGTGCTGGAACCAGGTGGTGGACCCCAAGGCCCACAGGAGAGGAGAGAACAGCTAGGCCGCGAGGCAGCCGCAGTTACCGAACCCCAACAGTCCTACAGGGGGAGCTGGGCCTACTGGCACTACAGAACCAGCCTTGACTACCAGTTCACGCAGCCCACATAGGAAGCTCCTAAACTGGAGGCACCCTGGAGTTGGCTAACCCGACCGCACCACGACGAGGCAAGCATAGGTGTCTCAGTGAGCTTGACACAACCCGGAAACAGCTGACGGTGCTGAAACCAGGCTTGGCACGAGGGAGTACCTGTGACAAAAACACTGCCGAGAACCAGCTGGCGGTGCTGGAACCCGGATGCGTTGCCCCAGTGTGCAAGAGCCAATGGCACGACCGAGGACCAGCTGACGGTGCTGGAACCCGGTTACTAAGCTGTAGGTGCCCGCGCTTAAAAGCACTACCAAGGACCGCCTGGCGTTGGCGGAACTCGGATACCCAGGAGGAGGCACCTAAGCCAAAGGCTCGGCCCGGAACCAGCTGACGGTGCTGGAACCAGGTGGTGGACCCGAAGGTCCACAGGAGAGGAGAGAACAGCTAGGCCGCGAGGCAGCCGCAGTTACCGAACCCCAACAGTCCTACAGGGGGAGCTGGGCCTACTGGCACTACAGAACCAGCCTTGACTACCAGTTCACGCAGCCCACATAGGAAGCTCCTAAACTGGAGGCACCCTGGAGTTGGCTAACCCGACCGCACCACGACGAGGCAAGCATAGGTGTCTCAGTGAGCTTGACACAACCCGGAAACAGCTGACGGTGCTGAAACCAGGCTTGGCACGAGGGAGTACCTGTGACAAAAACACTGCCGAGAACCAGCTGGCGGTGCTGGAACCCGGATGCGTTGCCCCAGTGTGCAAGAGCCAATGGCACGACCGAGGACCAGCTGACGGTGCTGGAACCCGGTTACCAAGCTGTAGGTGCACGCGCTTAAAAGCACTACCAAGGACCGCCTGGCGTTGGCGGAACTCGGATACCCAGGAGGAGGCACCTAAGCCAAAGGCTCGGCCCGGAACCAGCTGACGGTGCTGGAACCAGGTGGTGGACCCGAAGGTCCACAGGAGAGGAGAGAACAGCTAGGCCGCGAGGCAGCCGCAGTTACCGAACCCCAACAGTCCTACAGGGGGAGCTGGGCCTACTGGCACTACAGAACCAGCCTTGACTACCAGTTCACGCAGCCCACATAGGAAGCTCCTAAACTGGAGGCACCCTGGAGTTGGCTAACCCGACCGCACCACGACGAGGCAAGCATAGGTGTCTCAGTGAGCTTGACACAACCCGGAAACAGCTGACGGTGCTGAAACCAGGCTTGGCACGAGGGAGTACCTGTGACAAGAACACTGCCGAGAACCAGCTGGCGGTGCTGGAACCCGGATGCGTTGCCTTGCCTATTAAAGATTGTCTTCCTAGAGCCCCAACTAGCGGTGTTGGAGCAAAGGGTAAGCAGGGGGAGATGAGTGTAGGCCGAAGCCTGCACTGGAGGCAGCTTTGTGTCTGCGTTGCGTTTGCAGGACACTTTGCCGGCTACACACTGGGGGAACAGCTGGCGTTGCTGAACCCCACTAACACAATGGCGTGTGTTTTTCTCTGTGCAGCTAGCACTTGCGGGCAAAAACTAGCGATGTTAGAGCCCGTGTTGAAGCAGGAGGAGGAGGAGAGGAGCAGAGTGTAGGCCGAAGCTTAGTTGAACCAATTTCAAAGGAAACCTTTAACCCCCCCCTCAGGTGTTACAAAGTACAAGAGACACACCTTGTGCAGTATTAATGCTGCACAAGTGAAAGGTTGCTCTATTAATTTGTCTACTTGCACACGCTGAATGAAAGACATACACAATTTACCCCATTCTACAGTCAAACTGTAGTGGATGCGTGACTTGGTTTTTTGATGAGACGCAGCACAGGTGTCCAAAATAACGCCTTGGTGCTTGGAGCAGCTTCCTGAGCGTTGTTATTTGCTGTACAGGAGTCTGCGCTCTTGTGTTATCCCTTGGCAATGCCCTGTTAGCGCTGCCCATCTTATGACATCATTTCATGTTGGCCGGTGCGGTTAACGATGGCCATAAATCCCAGACCCACAGTGTCTTTTCATAAAGCCACACTGCGGTGCTGGGATTCGTGGCCTTGAGCAGTAAATATTTTGGCCGCTCACACACGTCCTTACACCTGCTTCAGACTGGGCGGCCTCTGCTGATCCCTTCTCGCATGCCGCGGCCATGAGGCTGCACAGTCTGAAGAAGGCTGAAGGAGATGAGTTAAGACAGGCGAAGATATGCACTGCTCGTGCCCATCAATCACACCCTCGCAGTCAAAATAATTAAGACAACGAGGAGCATTTTATTCAGGCAGGGCGGACGAACAGGCGCAAGTAGCCAACCAATGATGTCAGAAGACGGGAAGCGCTACCAAGGGGGGTGCTGCGTATCATTAGAAAGGAAAGTCACACCTCAGGGACAGTGGAATGGTCTCAAAGAGACACATTTTGTACGTGTTGAGTTCCACGTGGGCAAGGAGAAAACATCAGCCACCTTGTACAAATGCAGCAGTACTGCTGTACAAGGTGGCTGTTATACATAGAAACACCTGGGGGTGGGGGCCAGGCTCCCTTCAATTTCAGTTCATGTGCCTGCGTGGCGTTTGCAGGTCACGTTGCAAGCTGCACAGCAGGGGAACAGCTGGCGGTGCTGAACCCCACTAACACATTGGCTGGTGTTTTTCTCTGTGCAGCTAGCATTTCCGGGCAAAAACTAGCGGTGTTTGAGCCCAGGGTCAGCAGGAGGAGGAGGAGAGGAGCAAAGTGTAGGCCGAAGCCTGCACTGGTGGCAGCTTTTGGTCGGTTGTGCCAGCGTGGCTTGTGCTGGACACGATGCCGGCTACACAGCGGGGGAACAGCTGGCGTTGCTGAACCCCACTAACACATTGGCTGGTGTTTTTCTCTGTGCAGCTAGCATTTCCGGGCAAAAACTAGCGTTGTTAGAGCCCAGGGTCAGCAGGAGGAGGAGAGGAGCAGAGTGTAGGCCGAAGCCTAGTTGAACCAATTTCAAAGGTTACCTTTAACCCCCCCTCAGGTGTTACAAAGAACAAGAGCCACTCCTTCTGCAGCATTAATGCTGCACAAGTAAAAGGTTGCTCTATTAATTTGTCTACTTGCACAAGCTGAATGCAACACGTAGACTATTTAGCCCATTATACTGTTTAACAGTAGTGGAGGCGTGACTTGTCTTTTTAAAGAAAAGCAGCACAGGTGTCGAAAACAACACCTTTTTGCATGGGCGCAGCTTCCTGAGCGTTGTTAGTTGCTGTACAGGAGTCTGCGCTCTTGTGATCCTTTGGCCATGCGCTGTGAGCGCTTCCTGTCTTATGACCTCATTTCATGTTGGCCGTTGCGGTTAGCGATGGACATGAATCCCAGACCCACAGTGTGTTTTTAAAAAATCACACTGCGGTGCTGGGATTCGTGCCCTGGTGCAGTAAATATGTTTGCCGCTCACACATGTCCTTACACCTGCTTCAGACTGGACGGCCTCATCTGATCCCTTATCGCCTGCCGAGGCCATGAGGACACCCAGTCTGAAGAAGGCGGAAGGAGATGAGTGAACACAGGCAAACATATGCACTGCACATGCCCATCAATCACACCCTCGCTGTCCAAAAAAATAAGACACCGAGGGCCGTTGTTTCGAGCAGGGGAGATGCACAGGCGCAGCCAGCTAACCAATGATGTCAAAAGACGGGCAGCGCTAACAAGGGTGGTGCTGCGTGTCATTACAAAGGAAAGTCACACCTCAGGGACATTGTAATGGTCTCTAATGAGACACATTTTGTACGTGTTGAGTTCCACGTGGGCAAGGAGAAAAAGTCAGCCACCTCGTACAAATGCAGCAGTACTGCTGTACAAGGTGGCTGTTATACATAGAAACACCTGTGGGTGGGGGGCAGGCTCCCTTCAATTTCAGTTCATGTGCCTGCGTGGCGTTTGCAGGTCACGTTGCAAGCTACACAGCAGGGGAACAGCTGGCGTTGCTGAACCCCACTGACACATTGACTGGTGTTTTTCTCTGTGCAGATTGCATGTCCGGGCAAAAACTAGCGGTGTTAGAGCCCAGGGTCAGCAGGAGGAGGAGGAGAGGAGCAAAGTGTAGGCCGAAGCCTGCACTGGTGGCAGCTTTTGGTCGGTTGTGCCAGCGTGGCTTGTGCTGGACACGATGCCGGCTACACAGCGGGGGAACAGCTGGCGGTGCTGAACCCCACTAACACATTGGCTGGTGTTTTTCTCTGTGCAGCTAGCATTTCCGGGCAAAAACTAGCGGTGTTTGAGCCCAGGGTCAGCAGGAGGAGTAGAGGAGCAGAGTGTAGGCCGAAGCCTAGTTGAACCAATTTCAAAGGTTACCTTTAACCCCCCCCCTCAGGTGTTGCAAGGTACAAGAGCCACACCTTGAACAGCATTAATGATGCACAAGTCAAAGGTTGCTCTATTTAATTTTGCTCCTTGCACACGCTGAATTAAACACGTACACTATTTAGCCCATTATACTGTCAAACAGTTGTGGAGGCGTGACTTGTCTTTTTAACGAGACGCAGCACAGGTGTCAAAATTTGCACCTAGGTACTGGGCGCAGATTCCTGAGCGTTGTTATTTGCTGTACAGGAGTCTGCGCTATTGTGTTATCCCTTGGCAATACCCTGTTAGTGCAGGCCGTCTCATGACCTCATTTCATGTTGGCCGGTGCGGTTAACGATGGCCATAAATCCCAGACCCATAGTGGCTTTTCCTAAAGTCACACTGCGGTGCTGGGATTCGTGGCCTTGTGCAGTAAATATGTTCGCCGCTCACACATGTCCTTACACCTGCTTCAGACTGGGCGGCCTCAGCTGATCCCTTATCGCATGCCGCGGCCATGAGGCCGCACAGTCAGAAGAAGGCGGAAGGAGGGGAGTGAAAACAGGGGAACATATGCACTGCTCGTGCCCATCAATCACACCCTCGCAGTCAAAATATATGAGACAACGGGGGGCGTTGTGTCGGACAGGGGGGACGCACAGGCACAGCCAGCCAACCAATGATGTCAGGAGACGGGCAGCGCTAACAATGGGGGTGCTGCGTGTCATTAAAAAGGAAAGTCACACCTCAGGGACATTGTAATGGTCTGTAATGAGACACATTTTGTACTTGTTGAGTTCCACGTGTGCAAGGAGAAAAAGTCAGCCACCTTGTACAAATGCAGCAGTACTGCTGTACAAGGTGGCTGTTATACATAGAAACACCTGTGGGTGGGGGGCAGGCTCCCTTCAATTTCAGTTCATGTGCCTGCGTGGCGTTTGCAGGTCACGTTGCAAGCTACACAGCAGGGGAACAGCTGGCGTTGCTGAACCCCACTGACACATTGACTGGTGTTTTTCTCTGTGCACATTGCATGTCCGGGCAAAAACTAGCGGTGTTAGAGCCCAGGGTCAGCAGGAGGAGGAGGAGAGGAGCAAAGTGTAGGCCGCAGCCTGCACTGGTGGCAGCTTTTGTTCTGTTGTGCCAGCGTGGCTTGTGCTGGACACGTTGCCGACTACACAGCAGGGGAACAGCTGGCGGTGCTGAACCCCACTAACACATTGGCTGGTGTTTTTCTCTGTGCAGCTAGCATTTCCGGGCAGAAACTGGCGTTGTTTGAGCCCAGGGTCAGCAGGAGGAGTAGAGGAGCAGAGTGTAGGCCGAAGCCTAGTTGAACCAATTTCAAAGGTTACCTTTAACCCCCCCCTCAGGTGTTGCAAGGTACAAGAGCCACACCTTGAACAGCATTAATGATGCACAAGTCAAAGGTTGCTCTATTTAATTTTGCTCCTTGCACACGCTGAATTAAACACGTACACTATTTAGCCCATTATACTGTCAAACAGTTGTGGAGGCGTGACTTGTCTTTTTAACGAGACGCAGCACAGGTGTCAAAATTTGCACCTAGGTACTGGGCGCAGATTCCTGAGCGTTGTTATTTGCTGTACAGGAGTCTGCGCTCTTGTGTTATCCCTTGGCAATACCCTGTTAGTGCAGGCCGTCTCATGACCTCATTTCATGTTGGCCGGTGCGGTTAACGATGGCCATAAATCCCAGACCCACAGTGGCTTTTCCTAAAGTCACACTGCGGTGCTGGGATTCGTGGCCTTGTGCAGTAAATATGTTCGCCGCTCACACATGTCCTTACACCTGCTTCAGACTGGGCGGCCTCAGCTGATCCCTTATCGCATGCCGCGGCCATGAGGCCGCACAGTCAGAAGAAGGCGGAAGGAGGGGAGTGAAAACAGGGGAACATATGCACTGCTCGTGCCCATCAATCACACCCTCGCAGTCAAAATATATGAGACAACGGGGGGCGTTGTGTCGGGCAGGGGGGACGCACAGGCACAGCCAGCCAACCAATGATGTCAGGAGACGGGCAGCGCTAACAATGGGGGTGCTGCGTGTCATTAAAAAGGAAAGTCACACCTCAGGGACATTGTAATGGTCTGTAATGAGACACATTTTGTACTTGTTGAGTTCCACGTGTGCAAGGAGAAAAAGTCAGCCACCTTGTACAAATGCAGCAGTACTGCTGTACAAGGTGGCTGTTATACATAGAAACACCTGTGGGTGGGGGGCAGGCTCCCTTCAATTTCAGTTCATGTGCCTGCGTGGCGTTTGCAGGTCACGTTGCAAGCTACACAGCAGGGGAACAGCTGGCGTTGCTGAACCCCACTGACACATTGACTGGTGTTTTTCTCTGTGCACATTGCATGTCCGGGCAAAAACTAGCGGTGTTAGAGCCCAGGGTCAGCAGGAGGAGGAGGAGAGGAGCAAAGTGTAGGCCGCAGCCTGCACTGGTGGCAGCTTTTGTTCTGTTGTGCCAGCGTGGCTTGTGCTGGACACGTTGCCGACTACACAGCAGGGGAACAGCTGGCGGTGCTGAACCCCACTAACACATTGGCTGGTGTTTTTCTCTGTGCAGCTAGCATTTCCGGGCAGAAACTGGCGTTGTTTGAGCCCAGGGTCAGCAGGAGGAGTAGAGGAGCAGAGTGTAGGCCGAAGCCTAGTTGAACCAATTTCAAAGGTTACCTTTAACCCCCCCCTCAGGTGTTGCAAGGTACAAGAGCCACACCTTGAACAGCATTAATGATGCACAAGTCAAAGGTTGCTCTATTTAATTTTGCTCCTTGCACACGCTGAATTAAACACGTACACTATTTAGCCCATTATACTGTCAAACAGTTGTGGAGGCGTGACTTGTCTTTTTAACGAGACGCAGCACAGGTGTCAAAATTTGCACCTAGGTACTGGGCGCAGATTCCTGAGCGTTGTTATTTGCTGTACAGGAGTCTGCGCTCTTGTGTTATCCCTTGGCAATACCCTGTTAGTGCAGGCCGTCTCATGACCTCATTTCATGTTGGCCGGTGCGGTTAACGATGGCCATAAATCCCAGACCCACAGTGGCTTTTCCTAAAGTCACACTGCGGTGCTGGGATTCGTGGCCTTGTGCAGTAAATATGATCGCCGCTCACACATGTCCTTACACCTGCTTCAGACTGGGCGGCC